>NC_073361.2:6285625-6611250 GCF_027580225.2 Misgurnus anguillicaudatus | reverse complement strand
CTTATAAACAGTATAGCTTGAATGCACTGTACAGTAACTCACTATGGATATAAACGTCTGCTAAATGCATATTTGTAAGTGTTAATGCAAAATATTGAATCCTAAAGTGTGCTTTTCGATAAAGCTTGATAAGTTTGATTGACTATGTTAATTAATAAGTTTTCAGGCTGTCTTAGTATGTGAGTTCAGTCCAGTTGTAATTTTTATGTTTGTGTTGTGCATTACTTCAGCAGATGTGCATTAGTGACCTAACCAAAATGCATTTTATTCTGTACTGTACATGTTGGTGGATAAAGTTTAAGATGAAAGTTTAATAGACATTGTGCTGAAATGTTTATCGTGTATACTTCTTAGGTCACTTTGTACTAAGTGTTTCTTTGTACAATTTTTTGTAACACATGATAAACTTACAAATATACTGTAATTCCCGCTGTCCTTGATGCATATCACAGAGGGGGAATAACATAAGCAACAGAGAACATCTGCACATACACCCAGTAGGTCAAAAGCATGCTCCACCTTAGATTGACCCCCTTGAGGTGTGACGAGACTGACAGGTTAGGTTCCATTTGCAACTCTTTATTGGTGTTCATAAACAGCAAACAGTAGTAAACAAAGGGCACATCCAAGTAATCATAAACATATAACAGACCAGGTTCGGGGCAGGCGGCTATCAATCATAAACGATATTCAGTTCAAGATCGGGGCAGGCAGAAAGCAGTCGTAATCGTAATCCAGTCCAAGTTCGAGGCAGGCGGCAAGAATCAAAACACCAAGAGACAGTCCAAAGTAATACTAGGAAATCAAACACGGGTACACACAGGGAAAACGCTCAGTAATGCTGCAGGGGCAAACAAGACTTCGCAAAGTACAAGTGGCAGAGTCCCAGGTTAAATAGACCCGCTGATAAGCTGCAGCTGGTGTGTAATCAGCGGGTCACAGTGCATGATGGGAAATGAAGTTCAGTATGCGGGAGAATGGAAAGTACCGGGAGCAATGGCGCTGACATCCGTCACAGAGCCCCCCCCTGCGAGCGGCTCCAGACGCGGGAAGTGTTCTTTCGAGGACAACCTCTGGGACGAGGGGCAGGTTTATCCGGGTGTAGTCTGTGAAATTCATGGATGAGGTTGGGATCCAAGATGTTGCTTGCGTTCTCCCACGACCTCTCCTCGGGACCATACCCCTCCCAGTTGACGAGGTACTGCAGGTTGGAGCCCTGACGTCTGGAGTCCAGCAGCTCGCTGACCAGATAGGCCTCTTCACCGTCCACCATGATGGGAGGGGGCCCTGATCCTCCAGAATCTACAACTGCTCCCAGGTCCTCGGCAGGTTTTAACAGGGAAACATGAAAAGTGGGAGAGATACGGTAATTAGGGGGGAGATCAAGACGGTAGGAGACAGGATTAACTTGTTTCACAATTTTAAAGGGACCAACATACCTGGGACTCAACTTTTTGCAGGGGAGACGAAGTTTCAGGTCTCTGGACGAAAGCCAAACCAACTGACCAGGTTCGTAGTGGGGTTCTGGCGTTCTATGGCGATCTGCTTTTTCTTTAACCTTTTTAATGGCTCGAGACAGATGAACATGAGCTTGTTGCCAAGTTTCCTGACATCGAGTGAACCATGCATCAATGGCCGGGATGTCTGCAAGTTCCTCATCCCAGGGAAAGATGGGTGGTTGATATCCAAGGACACATTGGAAAGGAGTGAGACCTGTGGAAGTTTTCTTCAAGGAATTCTGTGCATATTCCGCCCAAGGTAGGAAGCGACACCAGTCATGCTGATTCTTATGACAGTAAATTCTGAGAAACTTGGTTAATTCTTGATTAAGACGTTCAACTTGCCCATTGGATTGTGGATGATAACCGGATGTGAGACTGATGTTGATGTTTAATGCTTTGAAGAATGCTTTCCATACCTTGGACGTGAATTGTGGACCCCGGTCCGAAACGATGTCCTCAGGCAGACCATAATACCGGAACACACAATGAAGTAGCTGTTCTGCGGTTTCCATGGCGGATGGCAGCTTGGGCAGAGGGATAAAACGACATGCTTTAGAAAAACGATCTATGACAGAAAGTACCACTGTGTTACCATCAGACCTAGGCAGATCCGTCACAAAATCCACCGCTATGTGAGACCATGGTCTCTGTGGGATTACAAGGGGTTGGAGGAGACCAGCTGGGTTCTGATGTGGAGTTTTACTGGCTGCGCAAACCGTACAAGTATTCACCACCGCGCTGACATCAGGTAACATGGACTGCCACCAAAACTTGTTCTTCAGCATCACCAATGTCGAGTAAATGCCTGGGTGTCCAGAAGAGAGAGATGTGTGTACCCATTGGATGACCTGCTTCCTGTGAGATGGAGGAACGTAAGTACGGTCTGCAGGGCATTCCGCTGGTGGTGGGTTAGCATTGTTGAGCTGGTTTATCTCTTGCATCACGTTCCACTGAACAGGAGCTACAATGAGGGAGGGTGGGATGATGGGCTCGGAACAAACAGGCTGGGGTGAAGAATCAAAAATATGTGACAATGCATCTGCTTTGGTGTTTTTGGATCCAGGTCGATATGTGATAGTGAATTGAAATCTCGTGAAAAACAGAGCCCATCTTGCCTGCCGGGTATTGAGACGTTTAGCCGATTGTAAGTATTCCAGGTTGCGATGGTCTGTGAGAATCAGGAAAGGATGCTTAGCGCCCTCCAGCCAATGCCGCCATTCCTCCAAAGCCGCCTTCATGGCCAAAAGCTCTCGGTTGCCCACGTCATAATTTCGCTCAGCAGAATTCAGTTTTCTAGAATAGAAAGCACAGGGGTAAACTTTGCCTGGGTTACCTTGCCTCTGTGATAATACCGCGCCCACTCCAGAATTCGAGGCATCCACCTCAACTATGAAGGGTTTCTCGGGATCTGGATGATGCAGGATTGGAGCTGAAGTAAAGCGAGTTTTAAGGTCACTGAAGGCTGCTTCGGCTTCCGGATTCCATGAGAGCTTGTGATTAGACTTGTGCACAAGTGAAGTTAAGGGTGCTGCAATCATACTGAAATTCTTGATAAATCTTCTGTAAAAGTTAGCAAATCCCAGAAATCTTTGGAGTTCTTTTACCGTCGGGGGTTTGGGCCACTGCAAAACTGACTCCACCTTCTTTTCATCCATAGCCACCGCGTCTGGACTTATGATATACCCCAGGAAGGACGTGGATGACTGATGGAACTCACATTTTTCTGCTTTCACGTAGAGCTGGTGTTCAATGAGGCATTGTAGGACAGTTCTGACATGTACCACGTGTTGTTCTAGAGAATCAGAGTAAATTAGTATGTCATCAATGTAAACAATAACAAATCGGTTAAGCATGTCCCGGAGCACATCATTAATAAAGGACTGGAATACTGAGGGACTGTTAGATAGACCGAAGGGCATCACCAAATATTCATAGTGACCATCACTAGTGGAGAATGCTGTCTTCCATTCATCCCCTTCACGAATTCGAATCAAATTGTAAGCACTTCGGAGATCCAACTTACTGTAGATCTTGGCACTGAGTAGTTGTTCCAAAGCAGCTGGCACCAGAGGTAACGGATAGCGAAACTTCACCGTGATGTCATTCAGGCCACGATAATCAATACAGGGTCTTAGACTGCCATCTTTCTTGCCCACGAAGAAAAACCCTGCAGATGCTGGTGATGTAGAATGGCGTATGAAGCCCTTCTCAAGCTCCTCTGCGATGTATTTCTTCATGGCCTGTTGTTCAGGTTCAGATAGTGGAAAGATGCGCCCCCTAGGTGGTACAGTGTCAGGTAACAGGTCTATGGCACAATCACTGGATCGATGAGGTGGTAATTGTGTGGCTTTGGTTTTACTGAAAGCGATGGCTAGATCAGAATACTCGTGGGGAACATTGTCAGGTAAACTGGGTACTGGGTTAATTTGTGATGTACACACAGATAATTCAGGTGACTTACTTAAACAGGATTTCATACATTCATCACTCCACTTTAGAATACTCTTCTTCTTCCAAGAAACGAGCGGATTGTGTAGACGCAGCCAGGGGAAGCCCAATATGACAGGGTTTGTGAGGAGATGAAATGACGTAGAGAACAATCTCTTCAGTATGGTTGTGTTCGGTGACAAGTGTGATACTTTGCGTGATATGCGTGACATGACCGGTGCCCAACGGTCATCCGTATAACGCTGCGATGGAAAGAGGGGGTACACAAGGGGTTACTGAGACACCATGAGACTTCACTAAACTCACATCAATAAAATTTCCCGCAGCCCCTGAATCAAGTAGTGCTTTAGTAGTGAAGTTACATTGTTGCCATGACAACGTGACAGAAACCTCCATACATTCGAATGTAGCGGATGGTATAGATGCACTCACCCGTCCAAGGCGTGTCTGGGCTGGTCGTGAGGGACAGACAGAACATGACCAGCTTCACCACAATATAGGCATAAACGTTGACGAAAGCAGCGTTCTCTCTCATCCGCCGTGAGACGTGCTCTACCCACTTGCATGGGTTCACTCGTATCTGGTGAAGGTATAGTGTGAGTTGTGTGAGTCTCAAATGCTCGGACTGGTCTGCGACTGCGTACTAAATTATCCACTCGAATGGACAGCTTGACGAATTCATCAAAACTCCTCCCTTCATCACGGCAGGCTAACTCGGACTGTAACTCTTGACTTAGACCTTGGTGAAACAACGTCTTCAATGTATCCTCAACCCAGTTAGTCTGTGCAGCGAGTGTGCGGAAGGTCAGGGCGTATTCAGCCGCTGAGCGGCACCCCTGTCTAAGGGTGAGTAATTGTTCACCTGGGTCTCGACCTCCTGCTGGGTGTTCAAACACAGCTCTCATGGTGCTCTTAAACTCATCAAAGGTACATTGGTTAAAGTTGCCAGCTGCCCATAATGCCGTAGCCCACTCCAATGCTTTCCCAGTAAGCAAAGAACAAATCAACGAGATTTTACTAACCTCCGTGTTGTAAATGTTGAGTTGCTGGGCGATGAAGAGCTCACACTGCATGAGAAAGCCTTTACATCGATCTGGGGTGCCATCAAACTTTTCAGGGAATGCCAGACGGGGTGTAACTGAAGCCGGAGGCGTGGCTATGTAGGAGGAGTGGGATCTGGTGTAGCGGCAGTGTTAGCCGATGTTGCTAAGCTCTGCACAGAGCGAACTAATTCCTCCGTGAGAGATGTTAGCTGGACTAACTGATGTTGATGAGCCGCCAGGATGTTTGCTTGTGTGGACAGCTCGCCTGAAAGCTGTGCCACGGTTGCTGGAGCCTGTGGTGGCGAAGTCTTCTGTGACGAGACTGACAGGTTAGGTTCCATTTGCAACTCTTTATTGATGTTCATAAACAGCAAACAGTAGTAAACAAAGGGCACATCCAAGTAATCATAAACATATAACAGACCAGGTTCAGGGCAGGCGGCTATCAATCATAAACGATATTCAGTCCAAGATCGGGGCAGGCAGAAAGCAGTCATAATCGTAATCCAGTCCAAGTTCGAGGCAGGCGGCAAGAATCAAAACACCAAGAGACAGTCCAAAGTAATACTAGAAAATCAAACATGGGTACACACAGGGAAAACGCTCAGTAATGCTGCAGGGGCAAACAAGACTTCGCAAAGTACAAGTGGCAGAGTCCCAGGTTAAATAGACCCGCTGATACACTGCAGCTGGTGTGTAATCAGCGGGTCACAGTGCATGATGGGGAATGTAGTCAGTATTCGGGTGAATGGGAAGTACCGGGAGCATTGGCCCTGACATCCGTCACATGAGGGAAGAGACAGCAGGTGTCAGAAAAATAGGATGGCTTTAATGCACCCAGCCATCACAGGGTTGTCATAAGATGCATTCTTAGGAAAAACTGATTCATTTTAGAGAAAAATGGCATGGGTAATAAGCATAATCCTTTGTTTTGCCATGCATTTTCTTTGATGAATTTGGATGAATCTATCAAAGTGTGTGTACTTAAGCTCATTGTGATACTTTCACCAAACACATAATAGGTCCAGGGGTTTTAGGAGTGTTGGACAACTGAAACTGAGTTTAGGTATACTTTTTTAAGTACAATTCTCCTACTTTTATATTTCCATATTCTCCAGAGACCCATGTTGCTGTATTTAGGCTAAAAGGCATAATGTCCTACAAATGCAAATGAAAGGCACAATAAAGACATATTCAGACCAATGACATTAACTACATAAGTTTATAAATCTACTAAGTTATAAATCAAAAATTACCCCCCACCATATACCCTGCAAGTAAGCCTACAATGGCCCTTTATGGGCCCACTTAGGGCTAGTCTAAGGGCCCCGCGCAGGTTTGCTCATTGGCAAAACGTTGGCCCTTTAGCGCTGGCCCTGCGCAGGCAGCCCTCACTTAGCCCCCAGGAAGCCCTCATACAGAAAAATCCCCAGAGTTAAATAAACACTGCTGGATGTATATACTGTCCCATCTTACAGAGTGTTAAAAAGTAACAATGAAGCAGAATTAAAAGCTTTGTTATCCTCTTTCTCAACATCTCTGTCTGATATCTAAAATTGCATTTCACATCTTGTAGAGTCATTTTCTTAACTTATGTTAAGATGTTGGCTCTTTCATTTAAAGTCACCATTATTGTGATCAGTGGTTGTTTTAATTGGACTTTGACTCTTGATCATTGGCTTGTTAGTGTTTTCTAACTGCTATATCTAAGTGTGTTTAAAACACATGTTATAGCAAAGAAAAGGCAATTGTAGTTGAATATTGATGGTTGATACATAAACATTGTCAAACATAATCATTTAATGAACAGATTTATTAATATAGTTTTCCTCCCTCATCAGAAGCATCATTTTCTGTTAATAATGAAATACTCAGTGTAAGGTCCAGAACTCTCATAGCAGTTTATCATTCTGAATGATTTTGATAGTTTGCACATAAACATTAACCACTGCACAATGTAGATGCACAGACATCAAGAATCTGAGTATAAATCTCAACAATGGTGACAAAGAAAATGGTAAAAAAAGGTCATTATTTATTCATGTCGCAGTGCATTCTGGGAGTTCTGGATGAGATTTGTAATTTGTTGATACTCAGCTTTTCATTTTATTGTCACCATCATTGTGATTCATACTCTGATTCTTGATATTTGTGTGTCTACATTGTAGAGCAGTTAATTTTAAGTGTCAGTATTTCAAAATTCTTCAGAAAGACAAACTGCTAAGAGAGAGCTCGATCTCATACTGTAGTATCACATTGTCAGAGAAAGATCCTTCTGTTAAGTGTGCAAACAATAAATTAATACATAAGTTTTTATATGATGATGTTCAGACTTTATTTACTGAACTGACCGCCACCAAAGGATCGCATGCTGCCATAACAAACATGTTTTAAACACACAAAGTTATAGCAATCAAAAGACTGAACAAGGCAAGAGTCAAGAGTCAAGTTTAACTAAATCAAACACTGATCACAATAGTGGTGACTTTAAATGAAACAAAATCTTAACCTAAAGTAAGAAAATGACTCTACAAGTAAGATGTAAAATGCAATTTTAGATTTCAGACAGAGATGGTGAGAGAGAGGATAACAGCGGTTTTAATTCTGCTTCATTTTTACTTTTTAACACTCCGTAAGATGGGACAATACACACATCCAGCAGTGCCCATTCAACTCTGGGGACTTCTCTACGCGAGGGCCCCCTGGGGGCCAAGCGAGGGCCGCCCATGCAGGGCCAGCGCCAAGGGGCCAACGCCTCGCCAGTGAGCAAACCCGCGCGGGGCCCCCAGGCTATGCCCATACAGGCCCATCGCAAGCTCACTTGCAGGGTAATTACAAGGATACAGAGCAATGGTTTGGCTGGGATCAGTTTTCAGAGGATTTTTTTCTGGTTGTTGAACAATAAAACATTGACGGCCAACATCGGTTGGTTGCCAGGTGATCACTTAAAACAACTGGATATACTATTTCTATTGTATAATAATACTATTGTATTTGTTGTGTGTATTATTTCCTTGTGAAATATATCATTTTTATTGGATTATTCACCATGGAGGATACATTTACAAAACTTTGCAAATACTGCTGCTGGATGTTTTCTTCACCGGTGAGACTGATCCGCACTTGTAAATAGACTGAACTTGAACTTGTGCTGGTTAAACTCCCATGTTAACTGTAATAAAGGAGAACTTAATCCCCTTTATTATATTTGTACACCCTGTGACTAAAATACATGCGGAGTGTTATAGTGGTGGCTCGTATGGTGATCGCTCTGTTTATTGTGTTTTTGATTTACAGTTACAGTTTTAATATGATGGATGCAGAGATTTCAGACACTGTTATGCCCACTGCTATTGTAAATACAGATGTACCAAACTTAAATGCTGACAATGGTATTGAGATAAAACAGTCAACCAATACTGATGTTACGGATTCAGATTTGACTGCAGCTCCATTTGTTACTAGACGCAATCTAACTGGTGAAATTACTTCAATGTTAAGTTCATTATACAGTTCTGATGATGATGATAAGTCTGATGATGATTGTGGTATATTGAATGATGTGGTCCAAACAATTAAATTATATGTCAAACATCTTAAGGTGGATTTATTGGCCCTTAGCACACAGGTACAGTTTTTAAATCAGGCCCCTCACCGGAGTTAAGTATATAGGCACTCTAAGTTCTCTGCTGCATGGACCTGCCCAGAGCTGGTGGAAGGTAGAAAAAGCAAAGGTAACTGAAAGGGGCATTTATGGCTGTTTTTCTTCCAGATGATTACCTCACAGAAGTGGAAGACAAGCTAAGGTCTTTTGTACAGCAGCCACGTCAATGCCTTAAAGACTTCGCCTATGACTAACGGGCGCCCTGCCTGAAGTGCAAGCCTGACATCTCTGAGGAAGAGCTGGTGAGCCGCATCCTCAACAATATCAACCCCAAGGTAGCCAGCTGCTACTTCCAATAACAATTCATCCTGGCAGATGGCAAGATAAACCAAGCTTTGGATCAGAGGAGAATCTGTTACAGGTGGCATGATAAAAAGCGTATGCTGGACACATATATTATGAAGGATTCACACCTTGCCTTTTCCCTCATAGCTGGACTGGACTTCCTTACTGCAAAGGGGGCCATGTAAGAGGTTGGACAGAACAGATACGGCCTGAATACAGAAAGTGGGTATAACTACCATCCCTTTCTCTATTCTGCTAGCCCACAAGGATCAACCACCAAAAGCTCTGCTCTTCATACTCGACCAACTGCTGCATCAACCCTTTATTATGCTTTACCTCCCATGATGAACCTCCCATTATTAAAGGAATTCTTCACCGAATTTAATTATGATTATATTATTAAATTAGGTCACCTATGTAGTAGAAATGTGAAGGGTTTTTTTTAGAAATGTTTGCCTTCTAGGCAGAGAAAATGTGTTTTTGGCTCATGTGGATGGAAAAAAACAAATCCCAGAATGCATTGCTTCGCTGCTCTACGAGGCCATTCCTACCGGTTCGAGAAGGCAGGAGGGAGGGAAATTCAACTAGGCTAGCTACTTGCAAGTTGACTCGAAAACTGAAATGACACCCTTTAACGTGAGTCTCTATGACGAGTTAGTTGATAGATTATTTTAAATACTACCTTTTCCATCGAAGTTGTGATCAGTTGCTTTGTACCGGGATGTACAGTAAAAACCAGGAAAGGACAAGTAGTAAGTTTCCATCATTTGCCGGTTTTGACGGTTTATAGATGTAAATATAACATCCATAGCTCAGCTGACAGACGTGAATAACAAACAAAATACTCACTTTATTCTCTGGCCTCCGTTTCTCCATTTTTTGTATATCATTATGTTAGTATTAGTATTTTCTTTCTACCATGCACAAATAAAAATGTCACTGAACACCAAACCAACAATTACTTTAAACACACCAAACTACACAATTACTAAAAACACACACAAAAACAGATTACCACGGGCACTGCGCTAGTTCATAAAAAGACATACCTGAATTATGAAACAGAGTTCGCGTTGCTGAAATTTCCATGCTGAGCGTTCACAATATAACATCCATTTGTGTATTATTCAACGTATTACATATGAGAAATATTTATATTCCATCGGATTTTGTATAAAATAATCAGTAAGCCCCAGCTCGAGTCTGCCTGGGCTCTGGCCATTCTAGGCAAGGCTCGCTCCTCGGCTAAAGCAGCTGCTCCGCATCCTCTTGTTTCTTGCTGTATTGCGGCTCGTACGTGTAGCCACAAGCATCGGATACTTTTATATTTCCATATTCTCCAGAGACCCATGTTGCTGTATTTAGGCTAAAAGGCATAATGTCCTACAAATGCAAATGAAAGGCACAATAAAGACATATTCAGACCAATGACATTAACTACATAAGTTTATAAATCTACTAAGTTATAAATCAAAAATTACCCCCCACCATATACCCTGCAAGTAAGCCTACAATGGCCCTTTATGGGCCCACTTAGGGCTAGTCTAAGGGCCCCGCGCAGGTTTGCTCATTGGCAAAACGTTGGCCCTTTAGCGCTGGCCCTGCGCAGGCAGCCCTCACTTAGCCCCCAGGAAGCCCTCATACAGAAAAATCCCCAGAGTTAAATAAACACTGCTGGATGTATATACTGTCCCATCTTACAGAGTGTTAAAAAGTAACAATGAAGCAGAATTAAAAGCTTTGTTATCCTCTTTCTCAACATCTCTGTCTGATATCTAAAATTGCATTTCACATCTTGTAGAGTCATTTTCTTAACTTATGTTAAGATGTTGGCTGTTTCATTTAAAGTCACCATTATTGTGATCAGTGGTTGTTTTAATTGGACTTTGACTCTTGATCATTGGCTTGTTAGTGTTTTCTAACTGCTATATCTAAGTGTGTTTAAAACACATGTTATAGCAAAGAAAAGGCAATTGTAGTTGAATATTGATGGTTGATACATAAACATTGTCAAACATAATCATTTAATGAACAGATTTATTAATATAGTTTTCCTCCCTCATCAGAAGCATCATTTTCTGTTAATAATGAAATACTCAGTGTATGGTCCAGAACTCTCATAGCAGTTTATCATTCTGAATGATTTTGATAGTTTGCACATAAACATTAACCACTGCACAATGTAGATGCACAGACATCAAGAATCTGAGTATAAATCTCAACAATGGTGACAAAGAAAATGGTAAAAAAAGGTCATTATTTATTCATGTCGCAGTGCATTCTGGGAGTTCTGGATGAGATTTGTAATTTGTTGATACCCAGCATGCATTGCAGCATGAAGCTTTTCATTTTATTGTCACCATCATTGTGATTCATACTCTGATTCTTGATATTTGTGTGTCTACATTGTAGAGCAGTTAATTTTAAGTGTCAGTATTTCAAAATTCTTCAGAAAGACAAACTGCTAAGAGAGAGCTCGATCTCATACTGTAGTATCACATTGTCAGAGAAAGATCCTTCTGTTAAGTGTGCAAACAATAAATTAATACATAAGTTTTTATATGATGATGTTCAGATTTTATTTACTGAACTGACCACCACCAAAGGATCACACGCTGCCACAACAAACATGTTTTAAACACACAAAGTTATAGCAATCAAAAGACTGAACAAGGCAAGAGTCAAGAGTCAAGTTTAACTAAATCAAACACTGATCACAATAGTGGTGACTTTAAATGAAACAAAATCTTAACCTAAAGTAAGAAAATGACTCTACAAGTAAGATGTAAAATGCAATTTTAGATTTCAGACAGAGATGGTGAGAGAGAGGATAACAGCGGTTTTAATCTGCTTCATTTTTACTTTTTAACACTCTGTAAGATGGGACAATATATACATCCAGCAGTGTTCATTTAACTCTGGGGATTTCTCTATGTGAGGGCTTCCTGGGGGCTAAGCGAGGGCCGCCCACGCAGGGCCAGCGCCAAGGGGCCAACGCCCCGCCAGTGAGCAAACCCGCGCGGGGCCCCCAGGCTATGCCCATACAGGCCCATCGTAAGCTCACTTGCAGGGCTGCTTCGATCCCTGCAAGTAAGCCTACAATGGCCCTTTATGGGCCCACTTAGGGCTAGTCTAAGGGCCCCGCGCAGGTTTGCTCATTGGCAAAACGTTGGCCCTTTAGCGCTGGCCCTGCGCAGGCAGCCCTCACTTAGCCCCCAGGAAGCCCTCATACAGAAAAATCCCCAGAGTTAAATAAACACTGCTGGATGTATATACTGTCCCATCTTACAGAGTGTTAAAAAGTAACAATGAAGCAGAATTAAAAGCTTTGTTATCCTCTTTCTCAACATCTCTGTCTGATATCTAAAATTGCATTTCACATCTTGTAGAGTCATTTTCTTAACTTTTGTTAAGATGTTGGCTGTTTCATTTAAAGTCACCATTATTGTGATCAGTGGTTGTTTTAATTGGACTTTGACTCTTGATCATTGGCTTGTTAGTGTTTTCTAACTGCTATATCTAAGTGTGTTTAAAACACATGTTATAGCAAAGAAAAGGCAATTGTAGTTGAATATTGATGGTTGATACATAAACATTGTCAAACATAATCATTTAATGAACAGATTTATTAATATAGTTTTCCTCCCTCATCAGAAGCATCATTTTCTGTTAATAATGAAATACTCAGTGTATGGTCCAGAACTCTCATAGCAGTTTATCATTCTGAATGATTTTGATAGTTTGCACATAAACATTAACCACTGCACAATGTAGATGCACAGACATCAAGAATCTGAGTATAAATCTCAACAATGGTGACAAAGAAAATGGTAAAAAAAGGTCATTATTTATTCATGTCGCAGTGCATTCTGGGAGTTCTGGATGAGATTTGTAATTTGTTGATACCCAGCATGCATTGCAGCATGAAGCTTTTCATTTTATTGTCACCATCATTGTGATTCATACTCTGATTCTTGATATTTGTGTGTCTACATTGTAGAGCAGTTAATTTTAAGTGTCAGTATTTCAAAGTTCTTCAGAAAGACAAACTGCTGGGAGAGAGCTCGATCTCATACTGTAGTATCACATTGTCAGAGAAAGATCCTTCTGTTAAGTGTGCAAACAATAAATTAATACATAAGTTTTTATATGATGATGTTCAGACTTTATTTACTGAACTGACCACCACCAAAGGATCGCATGCTGCCATAACAAACATGTTTTAAACACACAAAGTTATAGCGGTCAAAAGACTGAACAAGGCAGGAGTCAAGAGTCAAGTTTAACTAGATCAAACACTGATCACAGTAGGGGTGACTTTGAATGAAACAAAATCTGAACCTAAAGTGGGAAAATGGCTTTGCAGGTGGGATGTGGAATGCGGTTTTGGATTTCAGACAGGGATGGTGAGAGAGAGGATGGCAGCGGTTTTGGTTCTGCTTCATTTTTACTTTTTAACACTCTGTAAGATGGGACAATATATACATCCAGCAGTGTTCATTTAACTCTGGGGATTTCTCTATGTGAGGGCTTCCTGGGGGCTAAGTGAGGGCTGCCCATGCAGGGCCAGCGCTAAGGGGCCAACGTTTCGCCAGTGAGCAAACCTGTGCGGGGCCCTTAGGCTATGCCCATACAGGCCCATCGTAAGCTTACTTGCAGGGTAATTACAAGGATACAGAGCAATGGTTTGGCTGGGATCAGTTTTCAGAGGATTTTTTTCTGGTTGTTGAACAATAAAACATTGACGGCCAACATCGGTTGGTTGCCAGGTGATCACTTAAAACAACTGGATATACTATTTCTATTGTATAATAATACTATTGTATTTGTTGTGTGTATTATTTCCTTGTGTAATATATCATTTTTATTGGATTATTCACCATGGAGGATACATTTACAAAACTTTGCAAATACTGCTGCTGGATGTTTTCTTCACCGGTGAGACTGATCCGCACTTGTAAATAGACTGAACTTGAACTTGTGCTGGTTAAACTCCCATGTTAACTGTAATAAAGGAGAACTTAATCCCCTTTATTATATTTGTACACCCTGTGACTAAAATACATGCGGAGTGTTATAGTGGTGGCTCGTATGGTGATCGCTCTGTTTATTGTGTTTTTGATTTACAGTTACAGTTTTAATATGATGGATGCAGAGATTTCAGACACTGTTATGCCCACTGCTATTGTAAATACAGATGTACCAAACTTAAATGCTGACAATGGTATTGAGATAAAACAGTCAACCAATACTGATGTTACGGATTCAGATTTGACTGCAGCTCCATTTGTTACTAGACGCAATCTAACTGGTGAAATTACTTCAATGTTAAGTTCATTATACAGTTCTGATGATGATGATAAGTCTGATGATGATTGTGGTATATTGAATGATGTGGTCCAAACAATTAAATTATATGTCAAACATCTTAAGGTGGATTTATTGGCCCTTAGCACACAGGTACAGTTTTTAAATCAGGCCCCTCACCGGAGTTAAGTATATAGGCACTCTAAGTTTTCTGCTGCATGGACCTGCCCAGAGCTGGTGGAAGGTAGAAAAAGCAAAGGTAACTGAAAGGGGCATTTATGGCTGTTTTTCTTCCAGATGATTACCTCACAGAAGTGGAAGACAAGCTAAGGTCTTTTGTACAGCAGCCACGTCAATGCCTTAAAGACTTCGCCTATGACTAACGGGCGCCCTGCCTGAAGTGCAAGCCTGACATCTCTGAGGAAGAGCTGGTGAGCCGCATCCTCAACAATATCAACCCCAAGGTAGCCAGCTGCTACTTCCAATAACAATTCATCCTGGCAGATGGCAAGATAAACCAAGCTTTGGATCAGAGGAGAATCTGTTACAGGTGGCGTGATAAAAAGCGTATGCTGGACACATATATTATGAAGGATTCACACCTTGCCTTTTCCCTCATAGCTGGACTGGACTTCCTTACTGCAAAGAGGGCCATGTAAGAGGTTGGACAGAACAGATACGGCCTGAATACAGAAAGTGGGTATAACTACCATCCCTTTCTCTATTCTGCTAGCCCACAAGGATCAACCACCAAAAGCTCTGCTCTTCATACTCGACCAACTGCTGCATCAACCCTTTATTATGCTTTACCTCCCATGATGAACCTCCCATTATTAAAGGAATTCTTCACCGAATTTAATTATGATTATATTATTAAATTAGGTCACCTATGTAGTAGAAATGTGAAGGGGTTTTTTTTAGAAATGTTTGCCTTCTAGGCAGAGAAAATGTGTTTTTGGCTCATGTGGATGGAAAAAAACAAATCCCAGAATGCATTGCTTCGCTGCTCTACGAGGCCATTCCTACCGGTTCGAGAAGGCAGGAGGGAGGGAAATTCAACTAGGCTAGTTACTTGCAAGTTGACTTGAAAACTGAAATGACACCCTTTAACGTGAGTCTCTATGACGAGTTAGTTGATAGTTTATTTTAAATACTACCTTTTTCCATCGAAGTTGTGATCAGTTGCTTTGTACCGGGATGTACAGTCAAAACCAGGAAAGGACAAGTAGTAAGTTTCCATCATTTGCCGGTTTTGACGGTTTATAGATGTAAATATAACATCCATAGCTCAGCTGACAGACGTGAATAACAAACAAAATACTCACTTTATTATCTGGCCTCCGTTTCTCCATTTTTTGTATATCATTATGTTAGTATTAGTATTTTCTTTCTACCATGCACAAATAAAAATGTCACTGAACACCAAACCAACAATTACTTTAAACACACTAAACTACACAATTACTAAAAACACACACAAAAACAGATTACCACGGGCACTGCGCTAGTTCATAAAAAGACATACCTGAATTATGAAACAGAGTTCGCGTTGCTGAAATTTCCATGCTGAGCGTTCACAATATAACATCCATTTGTGTATTATTCAACGTATTACATATGAGAAATATTTATATTCCATCGGATTTTGTATAAAATAATCAGTAAGCCCCAGCTCGAGTCTGCCTGGGCTCTGGCCATTCTTCCTGACCGCTAGGCAAGGCTCGCTCCTCGGCTAAAGCAGCTGCTCCGCATCCTCTTGTTTCTTGCTGTATTGCGGCTCGTACGTGTAGCCACAAGCATCGGATTCGCGCACCAAATCTTCAAAATCCCCTTCTGCCATATTTTGCGTCATCTGAAGACTTTTTTTCAAAACCAAAATAAAGATATCTCTCCTCTCAGGGGACATGAGGGAAGGAAACACTGTCATTCATAAATACTGCCAGGTTTCTACTGATACAAAGCTGAATGCCAAATCGGTGAAGTATCCATCTAAGCCCGTTACATTCAGCCGTGACACGGACAATATGAAAACTGCAGAGGCTTATCACCACCTGGCCCTGCACCACCTCCAGCGTCCTGGGAAAAACATCAGTCATTCAACACAAAATCTCATACCACTGAAATCAAGAGCATACAGATAATCAAGAGCATACCGAGTTTTACCTTTCAAGAAACACATTATTGAAGAGCAGGTGGACCAAATACTCAAGGGACATATAATCGAGCCATCTTTCTCTCCCTGGTCATCCAGGTCATGAGACTTAATGGTAAGATGATACCTGATGGATATCCAATGCCTCTCATCCATGACATCCTTGAATCCAAGGAAGGCGCCACATGGTTTAGTACATTGGATTTGCAGTCAGGATACTGACAGGTGGAAATTGATTAAGCAAGCAAGGAGAAGACAGCCTTCATTACAACCAAGGGGCTATACCATTTCTTATCCTTACCCTTTTGTCTTCGATATGCCGCTGCTACCTTTCAGAGGCTGATGGAGAGGGTCTTGGCTGAGCTGAGAGGAAAATTCTGTGTCGTCTATATCGATGACATAATCATATCTTACTCTGAGGGCCTTTTTACACCTTCATCATGTGTTTTCTCTAATCGGATAGCTATCTGATTTGTTAAAACTGTTTCATTTACATTTGGCCACATAAATGCGTCTTGGCAAAACGGATTTTAATCTGATCTTTTACACTTTTGATTACTCCGCCTTAAAAAACTTAAAACGACGTTTATGCAACAGAAGGCAGCCCTTATTGTATGTTGGGCAGGGGACGCGCGTCTCCTTGCTCGGCCTGAGCTGAAGCTCACGCAGCAGGAGAGTGACAGCATGGTGATTTAATGCAGGTCCATTACACAGAGTAAGTTACTCCGCAAACAGACTCTGAGTATAAGTTACCTCTCCTTCTGAAACAGGCTTGACTTACCCCGCTGTCTCAGGTTTAACCTAACCCCCCTTTTGAAATGGAAAACTCAGAGTTTCCCTCATTTCAGAGTTAACATACTCAGAATTTGCACTTAACCACCTTTCTGAAACGGGCCCCTGGACTATTTAAATCAGTGGTCTCAAACTCCCAGCCCGCGGCCCATTTACGGTCCGCCCTCCCCCTCTCTGCGGCCCGCGTCACCTTTCAAAAATATAACATAATCTGTCACGCAGAAAGATTTTTATTCACTTTGTTTTATATTAGTTTGATTTTTAATTTAAATTTTCAAATGTTCATTCACATGTCGATTCTAACAACGGGTTAAAACGAGTCAAACCATTACTTTCCAAAGTGGAAGTTGCGCTCCGTGGCGTGGGTCGCATCACCCGTTCACCTGTCTTTCCTGAACCTGTAACCGAATCCACCATGCCTGTTTCTGTTCCTAAAATGGCTGCCACCAGGCCTGTTTCTGTTCCTACAATGGCTACCACCATGCCTGACTGTTTCTAAAATGGCTGCCACCACGCCTATCTCTGTGCCGAAAATGACTACCATCACAATGTCTATTTCCAGGAGGGCATTTAGGAGGAAACCCTTTACTACTAAGACTGCTGTGTTTGTACCAATCCCCAAAATGGCTACCGCTGCTGCGCCTGTTTTTATGATGGCTACTATCATACCTGCACCAGCTGTTCAAAGAACCTTCACCACACCCATTCCTCAGAGGGCCGTTATTAAACCTGTACCTATTGTCAAGATGGCCGCCATGCCTGTGCCTGTTCACAAGATGGCTGCCGCCACACCTGAACCACTTCACAAAATGGCCGCCTCACCTACCTCTCCGGATCATACCAGGACCCAGTCACTGGTGTCTGGTTTGGTGGAAACCAAGATGATGTCTGTAGAGGCGTCTGGGATCCCTAGTCCAGTTGTTCCTGTCGTCTCCATGACATCAGAGGTATGTCCTTTAAACCCTGTGCTTCCTGAATTTGCCATGGCCTTGTGGTGTGTGTGGTCCATTTTCTGCTCTTCTATTTCATGTGAGGATTCTCCAGCTCATGAATCTGAATCATCTGATACACCCCATGTCACGGCTAGAAGGTCCGGACCTGTGTCTCCTGCACTTACTACTCCGACTAGATGGTCCAAACCTTAGCTTCATGCATATTCTGTCACACCTGGATCATCTGAGTCACATGAATCATCCAGTTTACCTGAGTCTGATTCACCAGAGTCGTCTAGTTCACTGGAATCTGAATCTCCTCCTGAGCCATCTGAATCATCTCCTGCATCTGCATCTCCTGCATCTGCATCTCCTGCATCTGCATCTCCTGCATCATCTGCATCATCCACTGCAGCATTGGCATCATCTACTGCATCGTCCCCTGCATCACCTGCATCATCCACTGCATCACCTGCATCATCCGCTGCATCATCTGCATCATCCTTTGTAGCATCTCCATCATGTGCAGCATCTGCATCCTCTTCATCATCTGCATCCTCTGCATCATCTGCAGCATCTGCATCCACTGCAGCATCTGCATCCTCTGCGCGATCTGCAGCACCTGCATCTTCTGGATCTACTGCAGCACCTGCATCATTCTAATCATCTGCATCATCTGAAATATGAGAGTTTGCACTGACTTTGTGTTGTACTGGATCTGCTTCTTGCTCTTCTGTTTCCCAGGAGATCCCTCAAGTTCATGAACCCGGGTCTTCTGCACTCCCTGTCACAGCTGGAAGGTTGGAATCTCAGTCACCTACACTTTCATCCATGACTGGAAGGTCCGAACCTGAGCCCTATGCACTTTCTGTAACAAGTGAATCACCAGAGTTCAATAAAGCACCAAAGTCAAGTGAATCATCAGAATCTCCAAGATCACGTGAGTCCTCTGCACTTTTTGTTATGGCTGAAAAGTGGGAATTTGAGTCCCCTGAGCTATCTGTTTCGACCAAGTTAACCAAACCTACGTTTTCTGAATTTGCTGACCATACGGCCTGATTCTGCGCTCCCTGAGTTTCCTGTAAAAGCCAAATGGTTACTCCTGAGTTCTCTGAGTCCTGTAGGTCAACTATTATGGTCACTCCCAACCTCCAAAAACTCTCTGCCCAGGCCAGACGATATATACACAAAAATGATTTGGATGATTTTATTTGCGACTATTATGTTGGAGTTTAATATCGGTTTCTGTTTGTTCTTTGTTTCTAGTCAATTGAGGGTTATTATGATTTTGTTCAATAAGCTTGCTGAGATAGGTAGATCTGGTGGTTTTTATAACCCATCTGTAGTGTTGAACACTCTTTTCATGCTGCACGACATACCTCTAACTTTGTGCTCTAATGGGAGCAAAAGCTTCTAGTGTGCTAGAACAAACATTGTTCAGGGTTTCTATTACAATATCCAGTTCTTTACAGTTATCTGCTACATGTTTCATTTGGGATAGGTCTGGAAGAGTGCTAATAAAGCTATCTTTAGTGGTGGAAATTATTGTTCTGCCTAAACTGTAGCATGTTGTTAACCAAGCAATTCTATCTAGAAGTATGGTGTACGAGACAAGGCAATAGTCTGAGACAGCATCACTCTGAGGTGATATTTCTATGTTATTAATATTAAGCCAAAGTGACAGAATTAAGTCTAATGTATGTTTATGGGTAGGCTATGCATGGGCCCGGTCACCTTTTGTCTAATACCGAGACAATTTAGAACATCCATAAATGCTAGTCCTAATGCATCTTTGGGGTTATCAACATGGATATTAAAGTCACCAACAATAAGAGCTTTATCTACAGTGACTACTAGCTGAGACAGGAAATCTGCAATTCTTTTAAGAAAATCTGTGTGGTGGTTTGTTGATAGTAGCTAGGGCGAAAGAAAGCTGTATTTTGTTACAATCAGTTATTTCCATATTTAACAGTATTATTTCAAAGGAATTCAATTTTAGTTCAGATTTATGGTTTACTTTAAATATTTTATTGTAGATTGTAGCTACACCACTCCCTCTACCATTTAAGCAAGGTTTGTGCTTATAATAATAGTCTTGTGGGGTGGATTTATTTAAACTAATGTAATCACAACTGTCTTTAATTGAATGTATCAAAATCTGTATGTATGTTTTTTAGTAAATCAAACAGTCATTGTGCAGAACCAGATGTAGTCGTAGCAGGGGAGAGATTACAAGTTGTTTCTGTTTTTAAATATCTCGGAGTACATATACATAAAAATCTTAATTTTAAATCACATATTAAGAAGATTTGTAATTGTATTAAATTTAACCTTGCAAATTTTAGACATGTTCGCAGCTGTATGTCGACAAGGGCCGCAATGATGTTTATGCACTCAATGATAATACCCCATATCACTTACTGTATGACAATTTGGTCACAAGCAAACAACACCTCTTGCAAACCATTACTTTCATTATATAAAAAAACTCTTAAAGTACTTGATAGGAATCCCATAAATCACCACCATTGTCATGTTTTAAAAAAATATAAACTTTTAAGTTTTGAAAATTGGATAAGATTCACAAATCTCTGTCTAATGTACAAAATTCAACATGAACTGGCTCCTCGTGTATTGAACCAGTTCGTAAATATTGTACCAAACACACATAGATCTACACGGAGTGCAACAAGTGGTGATTGTATTGTTCCATTGAGGAAGAGTGCATTTGGCCAAACAATAGGTTACTTTCGTAACCCCAGTTCTCTGAAACATCGAGTGGAGAGATCCACCTATGGGAAGGACATCCATACCTGACCTCTACAGAAGCATCCAATTGCACCAAGTCTGGCTAGACAGACAGAAGCGCAGCCAATGCCAGGTAAGACCACACCCTCTTACCTGCTGCTCCTCCTCAGTAAGTGTATTCGCTTCTCGTGCGGCAAGCGGGGCAAAGCTGGTGGATCTCTCCACTCGATGTTTCAGAGAACCGGGGTTACGAAAGTAACCTATTGTTCTCTTTCATCATCTCGTGTTCGAGATCCACCTATGGGAGAGACATGGACAGCTCCCCGATTGCCCAACACACTCGCAGTGAGGTATGACAGCCAGTATAAAAAATGGAACGGTCACCCCCGGGGGGGGCGGTGCCCGACACGTCCCATAATAATGAGCCCCACGCACACACACAAGTGTCTGTGGTGCGCATGCAAGGCAGAAAATATGTAAAAAGCACACCCTAGGGAAACCCACAAATGCAAAAAACAAACAAGGGCAAAGATGTGCATGCATGCTTGGTAACATGAACGAGCTCAAAACCCGTATGCGCTTTGTTCCTACTATAAAGACAACAGTAGGAAAAAGGTGTCCAGCAGTGAAGGGCTATGATGACCCTACACCCAAAACGGAATGTGCTACTGAGGTTTTAGTAACATCCAACCGATAATAACGCACGAAAGTGTGGGGAGAAGCCCAGCTCGCAGCCGAACAGATGTCCTGCAGTGACACTCCCCTAAACAAAGCCCAAGAGGTGGCCACGCCCCTCATAGAATGAGCTCTGATATTCCCAGGTGGTTGCACTCCCTTCGATTCGTATGCCAAGGCAATCGCGTCCACAAGCCAATGTGAAAGACGTTGCTTATGCTGCGTTCCAGGCAGGCTTTTAAACTCGTGAGTTACGACTTCAAAACCACGACTCACGACACTATGCGTTCCAGGCAGCCTGTAACTCGTGTTTTTACAACCTTCTACCGGTGAAAGTGCACTGGAACGGCAGTCAAACCCGTGACTTCCCACCCGTGAACTCGTACTAGATCGATGTACTCCCAGTTCAGAGTCGTGAGTCGTGGTTTTGAAGTCGTGAGTTACGGGTTACAGGTTGCCTGGAACGCAGCATTAGATACGGGATTCCCTCTGTGAGGCGGCGTCCATGAGATAAAGAGCTGGTCACTCTTCCGGAAAACCCTAGTCCTGTCGATATACGTCTGTAATGCATGAACAGGACATAGAGCATTAAGCCTCTGATCCTCCGCAGAGGAAAAAGGTGGAGGGTGAAAAGCGGACAGCTCCAGCACCTCCGATGTGAACGCAGGGAAGCACTTAGGCATAAATGCCGGGTTAGGTTTAAGAAAAACCTTTTCTCCATTCAAAGAGAATTAAGTGCATGAAGGGTGTACAGAAAATGCATGCAGTTCGCTAACACGTTTTGCTGATGTTAGAGCCAAGAGCAGAGCTACCTTAAAAGACAGCAGCTTCAAGGAAATAACACCCAGGGGCTCAAAGGGGTAGTGAGACAGGGCGTCCAGCACCATGGAGAGGTCCCATTCAGGGCAGACTTCCTGATGACTGGCAAAGAGCGACGGGCACCCTTCATAAATCTGCAGATTAAAGGGTGCTGCCCGACAGTAGAGCCATCAAACCCTACGTGACAAGCAGAAATAGCCGCCAGGTAAACCTTAATTGTGGAAAAAGACATGCCTTTATCCATAAGGTTTTGTAAGAAACGCAAAATCTCAGGGACTGAGCACTGATAAGATATGAGATCGTGCTCATTCCACCACCCTTCAAACACTTGCCACTTACAACCATATAAGGACCGTGTAGAAACGGCTCTGGCATTTTGAATAGTAGCAATTACGCGCGGGTGTAATCCCAGCGCATTTAAGTTTGTCCTCTCACGGGTCAAACCCAGAGAGCCACCCTGTCCGGGTGTGGGTGATAAATTTCCCTGTTCGCTTGAGACAACAGGTCTGTGCGGAGGGGGAGGGGCCACGGCTGGGCATATAGCAGAGGAATTATTTCTGCCAACCACGGGGCTTTGGGCCATCTGGGCGCTATCAGAAGGAGAGACAGGCTCTCCTCCCTCACTCTGGCCAGCGTGGGAATTATGAGGCACAGAGGGGGGAAAGCATACAGCAACACCTTGGGCCATGGGTGGGCCAGTGCGTCCACCCCGAGGGGCGCGTCCAAGTCCTTTAGCGAGAAGAACATAGGACAATGGGCATTTTCGTGCGAGGCGAACAGATCTACGGTTGCCCGTCCGAATCGCCTCCATATCGCGTCCACCACTTGCGGGTGGAGACGCCAGTCCCCGTAAAGAGGGTTTCCCCTTGACAGAAGATCCGCGCCTCTGTTCAGAATGCCCGGAACATGCGTTGCGCGTAGTGACAGAAAAAAACCCTTGCTCCACACTAACAGCTTGTGAGCTAGATTGTGAAGTTTTGAGGAGCGCATACCGCCCTGGCGATTGATGTATGCCACCGCTGTGGTATTGTCGCAGCGTACGAGAACATGATGTCCCCGCAGGCGTGGCAGAAAATGATTCAGAGCTTTCCATATGGTGAGGAGCTCTAAATAATTTATATGTGCTGAATGGAGACTGCTCGGCCACAGCCCGTTCACCGTTCTGCCCTCCTGGGTTGCACCCCAGCCCGTTAAGGACGCATCTGTCGTCACGACTTTCCGCAACATAACTGTCCCCAAGGGGGTGCCTTGTGCGTAAAAGTCTGCGTTCCTCCAGTGGCGCAGAGCTGCCGAACAGATGCGCGTCACCGTCACCACGCGACAGAGATCGCGTAACGGGCTGAAATGTAGTGATAAAACCCATTTCATGAACGTCTCATTCTCAGGAGACCCAGGGGCAAAACCTGAATAGCTGAAGCCATAAGACCCTGTAGTCTGAGGCATGAACGATACTGCACTCTCTCCCCCTCCCTGAACTGTGACACACAATTCATTAAAGCGCGGACGCGCTCCTGAGAAAGATGCGCTCGCATGGAGACCGAGTTCAGTTCCAACCCCAGAAAAATCACACTCTGACTTTTGTTCACATTCACTCTGAAACACAGGGACGTGATATGAGAGAGCACACGATAGGTTTCCCGCAGCACTTTCTCTTTCGACTCGGCTATGATGAGCCAATCGTCTATGTATGTCAAAATCCGTAGACCTGACATTCTTAGAGGGGCGAGGGCCGCCTCCGTGCACAGACAGAACGTCCGAGGACTGAGAGAGAGACCGAAAGGAAGAACTGTGAATTCGTAACATATGTTCTGATATGCGAAACGCAGAAACTTCCTGTGAGGCGGATAAATGCTTATGTGGAAAAAAGCATCCTTCAGATCGACTGAAGTGAACCAGTCGTTCTGTTTTATGGCTCGGGCCAGAGAACCGTGGGTTAACATTCTGAAATTGTATTTCCTTAAATGTTTGTTCAACACTCGTAGGTCTAAGTTGGGCGGAGGGAGCCGTCCTTCTTTGGAACCAGGAAATAACGAGAATAAAACCCCTGATTTATCAGATCGGGGGGCACCACCTGAATCGCACCCTTTATTAGAAGAGAGGAGATTTCCTCTTTCAGAATGTGAGCGGAATTCTCTTCCGTGTGAGAGAAGAGAATGCCGTTGAAAAGCGGGGGTTTCCTGACAAACTGTAGTCTGTAGCCCTGCGTAACTGTTCGCATAACCCCTTCGGGCGCTGCTACCGCCCGCCAGGCTGGCTCGTAACTCGCTAGAGTGCCCGCCAGCGTGGAGGGTGCGCAGCTGAACTCGTGAGCGATCGGTAGACTCATTTGTGATACAATGGCGCCCTCTAGTGGACAAACAAGGGGCGACATGCGTGGGTTCAGAGAGGGGTTTATTCTCTGCAGAGAGATGTGCTCTCTCTGAAACGAATTCATTTGATTCGTTTGTTTTATTGTGTTTTGTGTGTTTTTTGTATGTTTTGTGTTGGGAAACACTTGGGCCGAAGCCTTTATTTGTTGAGTGAGGGGAACAGTGTAAATGCTTGGTGTACATTTCCTCACAACCAACCCCCTGAACGTGGGGGGACAAAACACATCCACCAAACACATGGGCTGGGCAGCCTCTTGAGGGGGGTGGTCGACCCCTCCGTGAGAAAACCTCCGTCTCTTGGACGGGAGCTCCGGGGGAAAAAGAGAGTCCAATGGGCTTGTGGCCTGCGAACAAAGACCCTGTACCCCCAACGGTCGAACATCAGGCCGGCCGCTTGCGTTTCGGGATGTTGGAGGTCGGGTTGGGGGGTTTCCCCGCCGCCAGCCGCGGCGGGAGGCGGTTTTCCCCAGGGTTTAGCAGACGGTGGGTTACTCTGCCGTGGAGGGGGTTTGTTGTGGGGCCTCTCCTTACTGTAGTCAGAGTGCCGAGCTGTAGCAGGGGGGTTAGGCGAACGTACAGGGGCACCTGACGTGGGTTTGCCTTCCTTGGAAGGCAAAGCTTGAAAGCCTCGTCCTCTTTTTTCTTATCGTCGCACCGTTGCTGCATCAAAGCCACGGCGGGGCCGAAAAGAGCCTGGCCGGGCTCAACCGGAGCACCAGCGATATGCCTCTTCTCACTGTCGGGAAGGCCCAACAGGTTAAGCCACAGCGTGCGCTCCCCTGCCACAGAAAGCGCCATAGAACGCCCGCACGCCTGGACGACCTGTCGAGCATTACGGAGGACGAGATCATTCACCGTCAGGATCTCCTTCCACAAGGTCGGTGAGGGAGACCCCTTACCGAGCTGAGCCCCCAAATCGCCCAGATTCTCCGCCTGGTAGGCGGAAAGGAGCGATGAAACGTTGAGGGCCCTCACAGCCAAGGCCGAGGCCTTATTAGAGGCCTGTAGAACCGATGCCGAAAAACGGTCCATTTTATTGGGCAAGACCGGCTTCGGGGGAGCGAGCAGCCCACCCTGGACCGGGTTAAGGTGTCTGGCGATCGACGGCTCGACTGTGGGCCGGAAGAACAGGGAAGAGTTGTTTCCTCGGGCCGGGAGGGGGTCCCAGCACTTTCCCATCATAAATATCCCTCTCTTGGTCGGTAGCGCTCTGAGGGGCCGGCCACTCGATTTTGAGCCGCGCGCTCACACACCTCGAGAAGGATGGACTGAGGTAAAGCCGCGGGGGAGTTGACCTGGGAAGCACACGAGGGCGGGATGGCCTCCTCGTCCTCTGAGGTCCCAAGAAGGTCCGCGTTGTCGCAGGAACCGGCCGGTTCGCCTGCTAACGTAGCAATTTCCCTGAAGATGTCCTCTTCAGGGTATGCAGGGTTGGGCATGTCGGCCCAACTGAGGGAGGTCGCGCCCCCGGATGTCTCCGGTTGCGCGTCCGCTCCACCAAGCCCTTCATCCGAATCCGAAAAGCCATCCTCGCCACACTGGGTTGCAGCAACTTTAAGTCGACGCCGCAGCAGTTTCTTAGGCAGCGAAAGGCAATGGCTGCAATTATCCGGGTTTTGTAGGGCTTCCTCCGCGTGTTTGAGGCCCAAACAAACCACACAGAACTCGTGCGAGTCCTTAGCGGCGATTAAAGCTCCGCACGCGGCCGGGCAGGCCCGTGACGAAGATTTCCCGGGAGCAGCGGCAGCTTTAGAAAGCGACATATCGGCGAAAAATTCGGAGAAATCCGTGGCAGGCAGCCGTGGATGAAGGTAGAGAGAAAAACGAGCGTGGGCGGCTCGAGGATGCTAAAGAAAAAGCAGACACAGCTAACCTGGCTGGGTTGACAACTGTCACGTCAGGCGGAGGCTGATCTGGCGATAATTCCTCCTGAAGACAAATTAGTGAACAGCGAAAAACCAACCGAACTGTATCCACGTAGAGATAGCGAGAAGCGAATATCAACTGAGGAGGAGCAGCGCGCAGTGGCCTTATATGCCATCAGGTAAGAGGGTGTGGTCTTACCTGGCATTGGCTGCGCGCTTCTGTCTGTCTAGCCAGACTTGGTGCAATTGGATGCTTCTGTAGAGGTCAGGTACGGATGTCCTTCCCATAGGTGGATCTCGAACACGAGATGATGAAAGAGAACAGCCTTTTCAGTTAAAATCATAGAATTTTTGTGTAGATTTGGTAGTTTTGATCAGTACTGAGCGATTAACAGATTTATGAAAAAAAATTGAAAAAATATTAATCTGATACATTTTTATAGCCGTTGAATTTAGTGGATGTTTTCAAACTGAATTTTAACGTTTGAGTTTCATCGGCTGATGTATTGTTTCCTATTTTTTATATATCTGAAAAACATACATGAGATGAATCCGTCATTAGATAAGGAAAAGATGCAGGAAAAGCTAATTATAATTTGGACAAAACATTAAAATAAGCTAAAACATGTTAGATAAGATGTTTCTTAATTTTTGGCCATTTTAGGAGTGAATATACACCTGTCTAGTCATTACAAGTTCTATTCCATTTTATGTGGAAAAAATTGAGTGAGTGAGAGGCCTTCAGATTTTGGCAACCAGGGGACCTTAAAGTAAAAAGGTTGGGAACCACTGTACTAGATATCTTGCACCATCAGCAACGAACCAAGTCACATAGACATACATACAACGTTTGGGTTTTCTTTATAACAACAATTGTATTTCATATTGAAATAATAACAACAGCTATTGAAAGAAGCAGTGTGGAAGTAACACATGAGTAATACAACTGTTCGCATTTTGCGTTGTGATGTTTTTTCTTTCTAATTCTGTCTACATTTATGTGCAAAATCTTAGAAAGATTAACCACGGTTTCATTCCAGTAAATGTCTAGCAAGCATGATTACACACATGCAGAATAATCATATTTTAAGATGAATAGTGATAGAGAAAGACAATGAAAACTTATTTAACCATGTTCATCCCCTACATATATTACAACATATTTCAGTCTTATCCACACCCAGGTCTTTTAGCTCTCGCACAGTTGTTCCTTTCATACATTGGATTTTAATGGCATCAATGAAGTCTTTTAAGGTTTGAATGCAGAACCTACAGAACCTGTAGAGCTCATTAGAAAAAATCAGATTCCATGACGACAGTGTACAGGCAAAAGCTCAATCCCAACAATAGGCTTGTTCATTTGTTTTCTTTCATTTACTCTTATTATACTTTTATTTGAGTATTGTTGTGGTTTTCTTTTTGGGTTCTTTAAGAATAAAATACTAAAGCAGTAGGTTTCATTTAAAAAAAAGACTTTTATTGACCAGACAAATAAAAGCTGAGTCAGTCCTGGTGAATCATGCAAGAACAAAACCAGGACAAAACTCCAAGACCAACTGCAAACATTTTCCCTGTACTGTCTGCAATTATTGAAACCTTGCATTGCAAGCAATCCGTTTTCTTTACTTTGACCTCAGCATATGCTCCTAAACACGGGTTTCACTTCTAGTGAGGGTTCTTGCTATATCAAACCCATGTGAGTCTCCACAGAACATAATGGTAAAATAATTGGTACCTTTATAGTTTGATTAATAAAACCTTCGTCAGTATAGTACATTTCATCTTGTTCTACGTCAAGCTTGGCATGCCTATATTTGGCATTCAATATTAGGTATGCCAAGGCCTACAAATAAACATGATGTGCAGTGTGAGGGAGGAACCCGGCAGATGCTGTAAAATGTGAAAAGTTAGTTCAACTTAAAAATACTATTAATTGCTAATTGCTAACATATAACTGTATAACTCAACATATAAATGTTCACCTAAATGTTCACCTAAAGTGAAACTTAAGTAAAATTTTAAGTAAAAAAAAATCAATTAAACCAATTAAAGTATTTTATTTTTTCAAGTTGATCCAACTTTTCACATTTTACAGTGTACACTCCAAAAACAAATAAAATAAAAAATTGTTCAATCAACTTAATTTAATTAAGAAAAACTTTTCCACGTAATTAGTTTAGGTCTGTACAACAAGAATAGGCTACTCAGTTTCTATATCATACTTATTAGCATAAGCACATGTTAGCATGCAACTAATAATTACATATGATGTTCATAGAATGAGCATGTGAGAAGAGACTGATATCCAGACAGGCATTAACACAGTGCTCATTGAGAGAAATGCGTCACATCCACAACTAAACCACAAGTGCACTCTTCTGCACAATGGTAACCAAATAATTCGTAAAAATATAACACAAACTTTTCTAAATCAATAAGATAAATGACCATTAAACACTATAAAGTCTTTCTCTTGACCTTAAACTGCATAAAATAATACTTATTTTAAACATTACTCTCCAAAGGCAGTTGCATGCAAGAATGCTGGGAAATACGGATCCACGGCCCAGTTAGTAATATCAAAAATTAATATCAACATTAAATTTGTAAAAAAAAAAAAGTTAATGTAATATTAAAAAAGTTAAGTGGATTGAACTTGATAAAATTGATATTTTGGTTGTATTAACTTGTTTCATTTAACTAAATTGGACAAGGTGCAAAATTTATATTTACAGTAGAGCTGGGTTTCATTTTATTTACAAAGGGGCTTCTGGTAGCCTGGGTGCCAGCCGATCTTAGCCCCGCCCACCACATTTTGAAGAGGGGAAGATCGGTCTGGGGTTTTTCCGTTGAGGAGCTACTATGCGAGTCCCAAAGCTGGTCGAACCAATCAAATTGTGAGGGCGGGCCTTATACGATGATGGACAGGTGTTTAACAGTAACGTAATCAACTGCGTCACCAAAGAGCGCGTGTGTTGAATCTGTTTACAACGAAATGGCTGCCAGAGAATTCAGATGTTTGGATTCTGACATTGAGTCTGTTCTAAAAGATATCAACAGAGCATTGATTTTAAAAGAGGAACAGAGAAACGCGAGCAAGGCATTTGTTTATGTTTTTGCCGTCCTTCTTAAGGGATTCGGCAAAAGTTGGTTGCACTTATGGAGGACAAAGTTAAAGAAGCAACTGAAATGAGTGTCACGCCGATGCAACTCGGCGTGCACGACGAGATGGATAATTAGCGGTCGTTGCCAGCTTCTTTTCGGAACCCCGGAATCGTGACTGCTGAATAAGTGGAGGGACATGCTAGGCTCCAATATTTTTCAAACCAACGTAACATTAATGGGTATCGTCGTGGATGAAGTTCACCTAACGTACAAATGGTAAGAGATAGTTTTAATGTATGACTTAGTAAATACTTAATGTTGTGATATAAATGAAATGTTGTAAACATAGTACGTTGATGTATGTTGCTAACTCAGACTTAGTATAATCACAATGTTATTGTAGCCAAATAACTAGCAGTTCGGTCAGGCTACAAAAGACGTAACGTACGTCACACACTCCGTTGCTCTGATTGGTCGTAGGTTTATCCAATTGAGTGCAGAGGCATTTTTCGGTTGAGACCAGTGTTAAAATGACTACTGGTGGCCGTTCTAGTGTTAAAAGTGTATGATAAGGGAACTCAATTTTCTCCTCATGTTAGGTCAAGAAAACGCTGGAAAAAATAACAATACACAGTTTTAGTTAAACGTTCAACACTGCAAAAAAATGACTTTCTTATTTAGTATTTTTGTTTTGTTTTCATTAGAAATATCTAAAAAATTCTTAAATTAAGATGCTTTTTCTTGATGAGCAAAATAACTTGATGAGTAAATGAGTCTAGTTTTAAGACAAATTAATATACAATTTAAGTGAAATTGTCCTTAAAACGAGCAAAATGATCTGCCAATGGGGTGAGAAAAAAATTGTGAAATAAGATTTATTTTTTCTTAAACACTTAATTCAAGTAAAATTTTCTCACCCCATTGGTAGTCAAAATACCATAAAAGCGCATGATTTTATGTAAATTAATATGAAAAAAGTCTTAGCTGTGTTGGGGGCCCTGTCAAGATTCTTTTCATGGGGCCCAAAATCCTTAGCAGCGCCCCTGGAGACACGCCTCATAATTATAGCTCAATGGAGCGGTATCAGACTCAAATTTTGACTAGAATTGAGTATGACAACGTCATAGGCTTCTGGTCAATCTGCACATTGTTCTCATTTGCCAAAACTGAAGCTAAAGCTTGCGGTTACACTCTTAAAAGGGCCATTCTACCGAATTCGTGCAAATTGTTGTCCCGGAACCAAAAAACTAATTTAAAAAGCATTAATGTAGGAAAATTTTTGATAATAAAAAAATATAAGCAAATAGCAATCAAAACCCAAAGTAATATTTGAGGTAGCGTCAGGTTTTATACATAAAATATCATCGTTTATATGGTGCTTTCAATTGAGAGATGGTTGTCCCAAACCCCAAGGTCTGAATTTCACCATAGGAAAAAAAATATGAAATAATTTTTTTATTTTTTTTATCATTGTTTAAAGAAGTAGCATTTTGAATACTTTTGTTAATTAAAACCAAAAATATATTTATTGGATATTTTCAGTGAAAATCATGTAAAATCATGTAAAAAAAACACTGTCCCGCATTTTCACGTCACTACCGAAACATTGCATAGTTTGGTCAATAATATAATACTGCTTTAAGCCACTCCCCTTCATTTTGAACCAGAAACTTTGTCTGTGCCTCTCTTTCTTGTGGTGACATGGTGATTAGATCAGTCTCATGGTTTTGAAGTAAATGTGAACAAAAGTTTGGAAAACAGTGTGTGACATTTATGAATGTCACTACCGATCACACATTTTCAATGATTAATTCATTTTTTTTTTCTACTGGTCATTTAGGTTTTACTCATGTTTTAATGTCGAGAACTGTGCTAGCTAACTACGTACTGATTAGCATCTTAGCAGTAGGATCAAAGTTAGCTTAAATTGTCACTATCGAAACAGTCACAACCGAAACATTTGTTGACGTTTCGTTGTGACGTGATTGTTTCGGTAGTGACAAAATGACACTTATTTCTTTATTTTAATTAATAAATAGAAACTTTCTGCACATATATTGTTTTTCTAGTACAAATAATTTGTCAGTCAATTTCTGTAATGTTGTACGTGATTTGACTAGGACTACAAACTAAGATAAAATGAACTAGGCCAGATTAATTTAATTAATTCATACAGTAGTAGCTTGACTCATTATTGATATAAATGAAGGCTATATGATTCTACCTCTGGTCTCTAGGAAAACTTTCTGCGATAATTAAGCGGGACTTTGACTGATTGCTTTATATAAATGACATAACAGATAGCACTTATCATTATCATTGTAAATTGACATGTCATTGTTAAGTGTAGACATGGCAGGCTCACACTAATAATGTAAATATCTTTGGTTAATTTGTAGAGATAGCTACAGAGAGAGAGGAATCACCAACATGCATAGACGGAAAGATGAAAGTAGAGCGGACAGACTGAGAGAGACTATTTTCTTGAGCCGATACTTCTTTTGCTCACTCAGTTTTCTTGTAAAATTTGGCATCATCGTGTCATTTTTATAAGTCTCAATTTAAAAAAGTAACATTAATTGAACTTAAAAAACTATATTTCTGTCTGTAAATAATGCCGGAAAAACTCGGTGAACACAGCAGACACAAATCGGCCAATGCCAATACATATAAAACTCGCAAAAATCGGCCGATATATCGGTCTATCACTAGTTCTTTTATATGAAAATTGATTCAACCTACCTCAAATCAAATAAAAAATTAAGTTTACTTCAAACTCAAAAAAGTCAAACTCAGCAACAAGAGAATCAGTTAAGGAGGTTTAGAGAAGTTAGAATGTGTAATGGAAAAACAGGCACACATGTGTACACCAACATTACAGATGGACATGGGTGCACACACACCAAATTCTGTAGTTTATACTGTGGGCCTGAAGTTTTATATGGACATACATTATGTCATCTTTTTCTCAAGAGATGTGAAAATCAACACAGCATCTTGCATCCTTTCAAGGTCTGAACTATCCGCCATCTCTTCAGCGTAATTTCAGTTTTTTTTCTGCTTTTATGTGGTGTTGCGTTGGATATTCTTTGTGCTGTATGTTTTGACTGCATAATGCCAACCATTTTTGACTAACTAATTACTTTTTTTTACACAAAATATGGAAAATCCAATATGGTCGTCACTACCGAACATTTGTTGTCACGACCGAAACAATGTTCTGGAAAAATAAAATAGGTTTTGTTATCAGAAAAGATGACATAATTTTATTCAGTTAGATAAAAATTTAAACTAATGAATCCTTAAATTTGAAACTGTATAAGTGCATGTATGGCAATTACAGAGAAATATTGCTTTCAAAATGCATTTAATTTGATGAACCACTCTTATAGTTTTGTTAAAATAATATTTCTAATCAATATAACCATGACACTGTCTTTAAAAAAATGTAAAAAAATATATTTAGAAGGTTAATGTAAAGAAAATCAGAATAGGCTATTAAAAACCTAATTTTTATATCAAATGTTGTTGTGTTTCGGTAGTGACAAATTCTGGGAGAGAGAAAACATTTCGAAACTGTATAAAAACATGCTAAGAAACTAAAGTGTCCAATCAGTAGATTAGTGTTCCTTAGATGTTCTACTATGTTTATGACTACAAAGCTTGCAGGAAAAAACACACTTTTTTCAAGAAGTTTTGAAGTGTAAATTTGCACCAATTCGGTAGAATGGCCCAAAAATAAAGGTGCTTCACGATGCCATAAAATAACCTTTTTTGGTACCTCAAAGAATAATTTAGTCAAAGGTTTTTAAAGAAACATTTTTTATAATCTGAAGAATTTTTATGTACCTTAAAGAAAATTTTGAAAAACAAAAGTTTAAAGGTGCTTTGAACAACCATTTAGAAAGAAAAGGTTCTTCTATGGCACTGTGAAGCACTTTTATTTTTAATTAGTGTATGGAAAGGGACGAGATGTTTCTGAAACACTTTAAGAAGGTGACCTATCACAACAGACTGGGCCAGTTTGACCACTCAGAGTATTTTATGAAGGAGCTGTTTATTAGAGTAGTTAGAGTAGTGTGACTCACGTAAACATTGAACTACAGCTACGTTTAAAGTGCATTCCACTGACACCGAAACGAAAATACATACATAAAAGACAACAGTCTTTAGAGTTCAAACATAAAAGAGTATTAAGCAACTTTCATGCAGAGAATATGGAAAGATTCAACACGGAAAATGTGAGATTTGTCTGGGGATTTTGGTCCATTCACACTGCCAGTGATTATCTAGTAATCTGTGCATGGCTGCATGCATTCAAAATATGCCGTAAAGGTCCTGTAAAGACAAGTTGTATTGCTTATTATCTGTGACGTCTCTCTTGAGATAACACGCATGTGCATTTTTGATTTATGATAAGATCATAAAGAGTGCATGACTTGCTGTTCATGTATGCTGCTGAATGATCTCAGCTTCAGTTGCAAATATTTGCAGATTATAATGTGATGGCAATGTTACTACCCCCTTTACAAGAGCGATCCCAAAACATTTACGGGATGTGTTTGTGTTCACACTGAAAAAAACAAATTAAAACTGAGTATCAGTTTGATATAACTTTTTAAAAGGGGGCTAGACAACAGTTAAAGGCGCTCTTAATACCAAATTGTGGCTCTTACAACTCCTGCTGTCATCGAAAATGTCATCAGTCAGTAAAGGACTGAGCTTGATGAACTTTTGATCAGCTGAGTTGTATATCTCTCTTACTTTGATAGCAGCAGAGAAGTGGTAATGCCGTGCCTGCAATATTTAATAAAACTGCCTTTGGAAAGTAATGTTTAAAAATAGGGATGCATCGAATCCAGATTTTTTAGGTTCGGCCGAATCCCGAATCCACCGTTTAAGATTCGGCCGAAACCGAATACCAGATCCTACTTGCATCCTTATTCCATTAACACAGTAAAGCACATTAATGAAGTAAACAACGTCCACAGCAGTGTATTTTTCATTTTATTTAATTTTAACTGTACATTATGCCAGGATGACAAGTTGGAAAAACTATTTTGACAATTACCATAAGCCTATGCATAATGAGAGCGATGCGTTGCGACACGCTCGTTTTTCCAATAAGCAAGCAGCTCCGCGCTGAAAACCATATTCAAGTGACTGAAGCTCCGCTCGTCAATGTCAGTTTTCACACGGCCGTCCAATTACAGTGGAGGAGGGGCGGGACATTACCACAGCAACTCTTATAGTTTTGTTAAAATAATATTTCTAATCAATATAACCATGACACTGTCTTTAAAAAAATGTAAAAAAATATATTTAGAAGGTTAATGTAAAGAAAATCAGAATAGGCTATTAAAAACCTAATTTTTATATCAAATGTTGTTGTGTTTCGGTAGTGACAAATTCTGGGAGAGAGAAAACATTTCGAAACTGTATAAAAACATGCTAAGAAACTAAAGTGTCCAATCAGTAGATTAGTGTTCCTTAGATGTTCTACTATGTTTATGACTACAAAGCTTGCAGGAAAAAACACACTTTTTTCAAGAAGTTTTGAAGTGTAAATTTGCACCAATTCGGTAGAATGGCCCAAAAATATAGCTGCTTCACGATGCCATAAAATAACCTTTTTTGGTACCTCAAAGAATAATTTAGTCAAAGGTTTTTAAAGAAACATTTTTTATAATCTGAAGAATTTTTATGTACCTTAAAGAAAATTTTGAAAAACAAAAGTTTAAAGGTGCTTTGAACAACCATTTAGAAAGAAAAGGTTCTTCTATGGCACTGTGAAGCACTTTTATTTTTAATTAGTGTATGGAAAGGGACAAGATGTTTCTGAAACACTTTAAGAAGGTGACCTATCACAACAGACTGGGCCAGTTTGACCACTCAGAGTATTTTATGAAGGAGCTGTTTATTAGAGTAGTTAGAGTAGTGTGACTCACGTAAACATTGAACTACAGCTACGTTTAAAGTGCATTCCACTGACACCGAAACGAAAATACATACATAAAAGACAACAGTCTTTAGAGTTCAAACATAAAAGAGTATTAAGCAACTTTCATGCAGAGAATATGGAAAGATTCAACACGGAAAATGTGAGATTTGTCTGGGGATTTTGGTCCATTCACACTGCCACACAGCAACCAACCGGCTCACAGCTGAAGCGTCACACCTACCAAGCGCTCGGCTGAAAAACAGCTGGCATTTGGCGTCCTCAAGGCGTTTTCAGCCGTGTTTAAAGGGGTCATATGATGAAAATGTTAGCATTGCCACTTTGTAGGTTTGAGCTAAAATGTGTCGTTTTGGGTGTGTTTTTTAAAATGCAAATGAGCGGATGAAGTGCAAACACTGATCACAATGATGGTGGTTTATTGTAATTGAAACTCTATTGTGCTGTCAAGTCCAAAAATGTGTCGTTTTGGGTGTGTTTTTTAAAATGCAAATGAGCGGATAAAGTGCAAACACTGATCACAATGATTAAGGAGGCGGTATTATTCTAATAAGATATCCTTATGACATCATAATGAAAGCCACATTTCAATGACCTGTTTTTGCTCACACCTACAAAGTGGCAATGCTAACATTTTCATCATACTGTATGACCCCTTTAAAGGTTTTGGTGTGTCCAGCTCCTAAGGCTCACCGAAAGAAAAAGCTCGTCTCCACGTCAGCACCCGATGTGTGTAATCAACGGCCGCGTGACGTCGACCAGCGTAGCGCAAGCCAATGGTTTGGTTCGGTGGAAAAAAAATCTAGGATTCGGCCGAACCCGAACCGCGTCAAAAAGCCCAGTATTCGGCCGAATCGGAATCCTGTATTCGGTGCATCCCTAGTTTAAAATTATGATTTTAAGGATTGTCCCGTGTAATATCTTGACTTCTGTTGTAGGTGCTTTAATATGTACTATTCTGTTTGTTTTCATGAACAAAAGGAAGTCTGGAAGGAATCTGTGTTCTGTTTTGATCAAGTAAATTATTTTACCCTGCAAAAGCATACTTTCATTAACTAACCTGTTAGGCAATAAATACTAAGTTTAACACATTTTAAAAATCTATCTTCATAAAAAATAAATATTATCTCTCTTTTTTATTATCTAACATTGCAAAGCTTTACAGAACTCTCCTAAAATAGTGATGCCCAGTTTCATTCACAGTACGTGCAATGATGTTAAAAATATCTGAAATCACTTCACTTTGACCGCATTTTTGTCCTTTTTGCAGGTACACACGTCTCTCTCTCTCTCTCTCTCTCTCTCTCTCTCTCTCTCTCTGCCTATTTAAAACATTTCTTATTTTAAAAATAAAAACAATTAATCCAACTCAAAATCGTCAAATACGACACAAAGATGAATTTACCAAATTTGCGCCTCTACCGAAGCGGGAAAAACTTAATATACTGTATTGGGGTATGAAATTATATGTCTGGGTATAATTTTTCAATGATGACACGTATTGAGAATTTATATCCAATTTAAACCTCCAGGATTAATTGTATTTATACACATTACAGTAATTCAGTAATTTTGAAAAAAAAACATACACATTTATTTATTGATCTGCTGGCCACTTACACATACTGTACGTCGTAATAAGCGACGAACTAGAAGGTCATTATTGAGGACAGTCTCCCAGGACAACTGATCTGATATGTCTTAGTTTACAAAAGTCTGGCCTTTTAAAGGTTAGCCACTATTATGCCAATTCCGTTTTACATTAAAGCCAAGAAAACAAAAAGATGAAAAACATTCTTGACTGTATTTAATACAAAAGATCCACTAAATCATATAATACTAAATATGTGAATATTAAGATGATAGCTAACTCAGCAAAACAATAGTTCTTATCCTTGGGAGTTCCTGTCCCAGGGCGTCGCTTCTGACATCACACTTAGTGTGAGTTTCTTCCCCTTAAAGAAAAATTATTAAATAAATTAAAAAAGAAAATAGAATATTTCCTGAGTTTGAATGAGAATAATGGGTAAGATTACTGTTGATGTTTGGCTATATATTTGTCGGTCTTCTTAATGCTGCTAAACAGTCTGCAACAGTGGCGGCTCGTGACTGCTCATCCGAGGGGCACTAATTCAAAATAAGTGTTCGGATTGTCACAAGTGTGGTTCCCTTTTCCAAATTATGTGTCCTGCATGTCGAGAGATCTTGTGTGCATCACATGTTTTGTCAAAATAATTGCCTGCTGCACACGCATCAAAACCGTTTATGATAAAAGAGACGCTCACGTTCCCAAAATACACGCTAGACACTTGCTTAACAGTAAACTCTTATTACGCATGAGATTATGCGAGTATCTGGCAAATGCGTGCATCTCTTTTATCATAAACTCTTTAGATGCCCCTGCAGCAGGCACTTATTTTGGCATGACACGTGATGCACACATGATCTCTCAAAGCGCAGAACACATATTTTGAAATAACAAACCACACACATGACGGGCTACATACATGTGACGAACTTTGCATCGTGCGCCCTCAAAAAAAGAAGTCACCAGCCGCCACTGGTCTGCAACGAATATGATGTAAGTAAAAGCATACAAGAATCCGATTAAAACATCATAAACATACCATATTGGACATCTTTAGATTTATAAATGCAAAGTGTTATTGGAGTGTGCAACACACACACACACACACACACACACACACACACACACACACACACACACACACACACACACACACACACACACACACACATATTAAATGAATGGAGGGATGTAAAGATGGGAGGATAAAAGAAATTAGGTATATGTTTTACAAAAGCTGTTTTCAAAACAACATAAAACCACTGCTAGAAAACACAACTTTGCATTATTTGAAATTTGACCTATGAAATACTGCATGTAGCCTTTCCCCAACCTCCCTGATTTCCCCTACATCCTTCTATCCATTTATTCTCCAAATCCATGTTCTCTGCAGGGTCACTAGGGCTGGGCCCGGTTGCATAAAGCACCTTAAGTTTTTCCCTTAAGTATGAGACTTAAGGGGTCCCTTACCTACTGTAAGAGAAAAATGTAAGGGTGTTGCATATAATCCCTTAAACGGTTCTCTTAGGTAAGGGTAATCAGTTAGTGTTTCACGACAGCGACCCAGGTTAAAAAAGTTTAATGGAAACATAAGGGTGAACTTAAGGGAAAATTACACTTGAGGTGCTTTATGCAACTGGGCCCTAGAGTCTATCCCAGCATTTAAGACCGCAGGTATGGAACAACAGTCCATCACATATTTGCATTTACTCACCAATAAAGGCAATTTCGATTCTACATATTTCTTTTATTTAGAAATACAGTTTTTGTGTATGTACATGTTACGTTGTAACGAACAAAAGTAAAACTAAATTACACTTAACTATACTTTTGTAATTTGTATGTATGTATAAACACACACACATATATATATATAATATCAGGGAGGGCAGACATATGACAGAAACATGTTAATCTGATTAGCAATGATAACAGGACCAGGGTGAATGTTTTCACGCAGATAATGACATGAAGTCATCTGCCAGATGTCTAAGTAGACCACTCCATTAATATCACTGAACATCTCCTTCATCACTGTGTTCAACTGCAATGCAAGCCAGTCGCTTTGAAAAATATTCTGGAACAACAAAAAAGTCAAAACAAAACAAATAATTAGCATGGGCATGTAAAGGAAGACTCCAAAAAAATGTATTTGTTATTATTTACTAACGTTTATTTAAGTACTATTTAATGTTGTAACATCCCTCTGCAAAGAAACAGATACAGATTACAACATACATGATAACAAGTGCCATCTTCCAATCAAGCTTGTAACAGACTTTTTTTCATTTATTTTTCATCGCTAAGGGATCTTATGGATTCAGTTCACAACGCAAGGTTTGCAATGCGAGTTGTTTGTAATACTTTCATACTGTTGTTCATTGGTCAATTTTTGCAATAAATACCCGTGACTGTACTTTTACTTGCGTGTTGTGTTTTATATGGTTAAGTGGTTGGGTTTTACGGTAGAATGAGGTTAAATGTTCCAAAATATCTTTAAAACCATACATGTTTATAAAACCATTTCTAATTTTATAAATGCAGAAAATTAAATGTTTTTAATGTAACAAAAAAGGCAGAGGTTCTCAATCTTTTGTAACTTATGGCCCAGCAATGATTGTTCAAAAACATTCAAACGACCACCTTACCAAATATGATAGTATAAACACAGAATAACAGAAATGTTTCTTTTCTTCACTTTGACAATTACGAATGACATTACATTAGTAATATCATCATCATAAAATAAATTCAGACAAAAGTGTATAAGTTTGCATCCCTGATTATTACAAAAGTTGTTTAACATTTTTCATACTTAAATATGTGTATGCCAAACAATCTGAATGGCATCTAAAAAAAAACAAATAAGCGCAGAGCCAAAAACAAGCACTGTTTGACTGCTGAGAATTGCTCAGCAGAGTTAATATTAGGCAATTATTTCACAACTTTCATTATGTACACTTTAGAAAATCCTCGGTGTGACTGATCTGAATCATGTGTATCAAATAAATGTATGAGATAATAAGTGGGGCGCAGACCAAGAGTATAAGAGGGCATCCCAAAGAAGCACACTCGCTTACCAAGTGCCGAAGCAAGTGCCTACAGGGATGCAGGGAGTATGGCAGGGAGACGCAGCGTCTCGTTCACCATCTCCATTCTCAGGGAACCAGGGTTTTTCTTTCAAGGAAACTCGAGCTAAGTTGCCATAGCAACACTTTGGGGAATAAATCATGTATCAGAAACCCGAGGCAGCTGACTTGTTGCCATGCTGGCTCATGAGGCAATGACTTCAGCGGCATGAAAGCAGCTATGGGTAACGCATTCGGACAGCCTTCATAGGCAGCGTAATGGAATTGTTGGACAAAACGATAAAGGTATCTTAGGAGTCAGAAAGTAAAGCAAACATTGGATTCGGACATGCCTTGATGCCTTCCTGCCTTAGATTGCTGCCCCAGAAGGCAGCATTTTGCAGATTTTGTATGCAGCCGACGTCACCACATCAAAAAATGATGCACTTTCCAAGGCAACTCAGTGGGCCTTTAATACCAATAGTTTGTTCCAAAGTGTAAGTCATTTAATGTATTTTCTACATTATAGATGTATTTTTTATCATTAATATAACCTGCTTGTTTAATAATGGACACATAAATACTTATTGACCAACTCTACCTTAAAGCCTCCAGTATTGCCAGACTTGATAATCACAGTAGTCGCTGGTGCTCGGCTCAGCAGTGCAAGAACAGCCTGACGAATTTTGGCAACTTCATGGACATAAAATGTTAGTGGGTGAAAAACCAGATGGGCACAAAATGTGATGACAACAACAGCATGAGCACCACCAGCTATTTCATCTATATCATTGCTGATATAATGCAGATCTGTAATTAACATTTTAGTGAATCTCAAGGGAACACCATGTGGCTTCCAGTGAACAATGATGTTGTTTTTTAATTCTACAGCCATTAGGGGTCCACCAGTTCGAGGAGTGTGGAGGTCCATTCGTTTTAACCCTAAATAAAGAAATCAAATGAACATTAGATGTTTTGTTATTGTTGCCTAGTTAGATAACAAAATATAAAGCTTAATTACATCTATAAAATTATGCAATTTCTCAAAACTTATTGAGACCATTTTTGCAACTCATATGGTGCTTAACTGGTTAATAGAGGTTGTAGGGAAGTGGTTCCCAACTCCAGTTTTCAGGTCCCATCCCAGGTGTTTAGATGTCTCATTATATGAAACGCCTGATTCCACTCATCCTGGCTCCTTCATGTTTGGCCCTGTCCCAAATAGCACTCTCCAGACTTGTGGTCCTCCTCAGAGTCCACACTTTGATGACATCATGTACAGTAGTGCAGACTTTAAGGGACCCTTGATGCGAGTCCACGTGGTTGCACTGGGACAGACTCGAGCGTCAAGACGGAAATAGGAAGAGAAGTTGCCCGTCAGTGTGAACTCCTCCCTGTCACGGTAGGAAAATCCATTGTTTTCCTCCGTGTCATGTTTGTGTGTGTGTGTTGTTCACTTACCCCTGCCATGTGCTCGTTAGAGCAATCCCTGTCACCTGTGTGTTGATTGTCTCGCTCCAGCTGTTCATCATTACATCATCTCCATATATACTCACCTGACTTTCTGTTCCCTGCCAGATTCTATTGTTTGCTCAGTCTCCGTGTTGCTTGGTTGTTCCGTGTACATTGGATTACGTTTTTCAGTTTGGATGTGTATTGTCGTCGTCGTCTTCGTGTGGATGTTCCGTGTCAGCTTGGATTTCACCACTGCTCACCACTCCACCAACGTCGCACTCAAAACATCAACTTCCACCGTAGTCATCGTCACCATTGCCTTCAACAACACCGGACTGGATTACTTCCGCATTGACACTGAATACTCTCTCTTTGTTTACATTTAATAAACATTGTTATATTTTTCACCTGCGTTTGCTTCCGTCTCTTACAAGTCATTACAGAAGAATCTGGCCAACATGGAAGCAGCAGGTGGTCAACCGATCTCAGCGTTGGAGGAGTTTCTCCAGCAATCTCTGGCTTGTATGGATCATCAGGATCAAACCATCGAAGATATGCGGAAGGCCGTCCAGGTAATGGTGGCGAAGGTTTCCGAGCTCTCTCAGCGATCTCCGGACATCACGCCTCCCACTGCGCCACCCATGCCGCCCGCACCATCTTCACCTCCAGGGGGTAGTTTCATCCAGGAACCGAGACTTCCTATCCCGGAGAAATACGCCGGTGAGCCCAACTATTGCCGTACTTTTCTCTCTCATTGCTCTTTACACTTCGCCCAACAGCCCCGGTCTTTCTTCCTCGAGGAGACGAAGGTGGCGTTTACTCTCTCGCTTTTCAAAGGCAAGGCTGCCCTCTGGGGGACGGCGGTATGGGAAAACAAGGACAGCTGTTGTTCCTCGTTCGCCTCGCTTGCAGAGGAGATGAAGAGGGTTTTCGACCGCTCCGTCGCCGGGAGGGAGGCCGCCCGTCTCCTCACGGATCTCCAGCAGGGGGAGCGGTCGGTCTCGGACTATGCCATCGAGTTCCGTACCCTGGCGGCGGAGTGCAGGTGGAACGAGGAAGCGCAGTGGGATCATTTCCTGCATGGGTTGGCGGATCGGATCCATCGAGAGATCATCACGGCGGAATTACCGAAGTCGCTCAACGGGTTGGTGGACTTGGCGATCCGGGTTGACGCACGCCTTTCCACCGCTGCCAAAAGGAAGACTCAAGGTCCGTCCCTACATGTGTTTCAGGGGAAAGCAGTGGATTTGTCTACCGTGCCCGCAGAGTACCACGACCTGAAGGAGGTGTTCAGTAAGTCGCGGGCTGATTCTCTTCCTCCTCATCGTCCCTATGACTGTGCGATAGACTTATTGCCAGGTACGTTTCCGCCTAAGGGCAAGTTATACTCTCTGTCCATTCCGGAGATGGAGGCCATGGAGAAATATATTTCTGATTCTCTGGCAACGGGGTTCATTCGCCCTTCCTCATCTCCAGCGGGGGCGGGGTTCTTTTTTGTGGGGAAGAAGGACGGTTCCTTGCGACCTTGTATATAGGATATATAAGAATACCTATCCTTTGCCGTTGATGTCTTCAGCTTTCGAGAGGTTGCAGGGAGCGTCCGTTTTCACTAAATTGGACTTACGTAATGCATATCATTTGGTTCGCATCAGGAAGGGGGATGAATGGAAGACTGCGTTTAACACCCCTAGAGGCCATTTTGAGTACTGCGTGATGCCTTTCGGTCTCACGAACTCGCTGGCAGTCTTCCAAGCACTCGTTAATGACGTGTTGCGAGACATGGTAGACCAGTTCATATATGTTTACCTGGATGACATATTGATTTTTTTCTTCGTCTCTCCAGGAACATTTGCAACACGTACGACGAGTGCTTCTGCGGTTGCTAGAGAATGGGCTTTTTGTCAAGGCGGAGAAATGCGTTTTTCATGCACAGTCTGTTTCTTTTTTAGGACACGTCATTTCGACTGAGGGTGTTCGCATGGATCCTGAGAAAGTTAAGGCTGTGGTAGATTGGCCATCCCCAGAGTCTCGCAAGGCCCTGCAGAGATTTCTGGGGTTCGCCAATTTTTACCGGCGTTTCATTCGCAATTTCAGCCAACTAGCCGCACCTCTGACTGCTTTGACCTCCTCTGGTTTGACGTTTAGGTGGTCAGACGCAGCTGAGGCTGCGTTTGCCAAACTGAAAAGCTGCTTTGTTTCAGCTCCCATTCTCGTTACCCCTGATCGCTCACGTCAATTCATAGTGGAGGTCGATGTGTCAGAGGTGGGGGTAGGAGCAGTGTTGTCCCAGCGCGCATCCTCAGACGGAAAGGTTCATCCTTGCGCGTATTACTCTCATCGTTTATCTCCTGCGGAAGTTAACTATGACATTGGCAATCGAGAGTTGTTGGCGGTCAAGCTAGCACTGGAGGAATGGCGTCACTGGCTTGAAGGGTCGGGTGTACCTTTCATTGTATGGACGGACCATAAAAATCTCGAATACATTAGAACTGCCAAAAGACTTAACTCCAGGCAGGCTCGGTGGGCATTGTTTTTCGGTCGTTTCGATTTTACACTTTCTTACCGGCCGGGTTCCAAAAACATCAAACCCGATGCTTTATCCCGTCTTTTTGAGCGTTCCGATCGTACTGCTACTCCCGAGCCCATTTTACCGGAGAAAATCATTATCTCCGCGCTCAGATGGGAGGTCGAATCGAAGGTTTTGACAGCCTTAGAAAAGGTAACGCCCCCGGCCCGCTGCCCACCGAACCGTTTATTTGTGCCGGAAGGGTTACGGTCAGACGTCCTCCAGTGGGGTCATGGTTCCAGTGTTGCTTGTCACCCAGGGGTTAGTAGAACTAGGTTTCTAGTCAAGCAACGATTTTGGTGGCCTGGTATGGCTCGTGACGTCCACGACTTCGTCTTGGCTTGTTCGGTTTGTGCCGTTGGTAAGACTTCCAATCGTCCTCCAGATGGGTTACTTTTACCGCTGTCTGTCCCTTCGAGACCCTGGTCCCACATTTCGTTAGATTTCATTACCGCCCTCCCACCCTCTAAGGGTAATACGGTGATTTTGACCGTAGTGGACCGGTTCTCGAAGGCGACCCATTTCATTCCCTTGCCCAAATTACCATCAGCCAAGGAAACAGCGGTAGCTGTCATTGACCACGTCTTCCGAATACATGGCCTCCCGCCAGACGTGGTCTCTGACAGGGGTCCCCAGTTTGTGTCCAAATTTTGGCGAGAGTTCTGCAAATTGCTAGGGGCGACTGTTAGTCTTTCGTCCGGGTTTCATCCCCAGAGCAACGGTCAAACCGAGCGAGCCAATCAGGACGTCGAAAGGGTGTTGCGATGTCTGGTTTCCAAGAATCCTTCGTCCTGGTGTCAGCAACTCTCAATTGTGGAGTACGCACACAATTCTCTGCCGGTGTCATCTACGGGCATGTCTCCATTTAAGTGTAGTTTAGGGTACCAACCACCTAATTTTGTCAGTACTGAATCCGAGGTGTCGGTTCCCTCCGCAAACGCACTAGTCCAGAGGTGCCACCGCACCTGGACCAGAGCTCGCAGAGCTCTGCTCCAGGCAAGGTCACGCACCAAGGCCAAGGCCGATCGCCACCGGTCGAAGCCTCCCCGATACGTCGTCGGTCAAAGAGTGTGGCTTTCAACCCAGAATATTCTGATGCGTTCCGTCTCGAATAAACTTGCTCCCAAATTTATTGGCCCGTTTTCTGTTACCAAAATCATTAATCCGGTAACAGTGCGTCTTAGCCTTCCTCCTGCGTACAGGAGGGTTCACCCCGTCTTTCACGTTTCCAAAATTAAACCGGAGATTTTTTCCCGTCTTAATCCGCCTGCCCCGGTTCCCCCTCCGCCTCGTATCGTTAATGGGGAAACCACATATTCGGTTAACCGTATTCTGGACTCCAGACGGAGGGGACGCGGATTTCAGTACTTGGTGGATTGGGAAGGTTGCGGTCCGGAGGAGAGAAGGTGGGTTCCTGCTCGGGACATACTGGATCACCGCCTTATTGATGAATTCAATCAGCAGGTAAAGCAGGCTGGGAACGCCGAGGGGCGTTCCTAGGGGAGGGGGTACTGTCACGGTAGGAAAATCCATTGTTTTCCTCCGTGTCATGTTTGTGTGTGTGTGTTGTTCACTTACCCCTGCCATGTGCTCGTTAGAGCAATCCCTGTCACCTGTGTATTGATTGTCTCGCTCCAGCTGTTCATCATTACATCATCTCCATATATACTCACCTGACTTTCTGTTCCCTGCCAGATTCTATTGTTTGCTCAGTCTCCGTGTTGCTTGGTTGTTCCGTGTACATTGGATTACGTGTTTCAGTTTGGATGTGTATTGTCGTCGTCGTCTTCGTGTGGATGTTCCGTGTCAGCTTGGATTTCACCACTGCTCACCACTCCACCAACGTCGCACTCAAAACATCAACTTCCACCGTAGTCATCGTCACCATTGCCTTCAACAACACCGGACTGGATTACTTCCGCATTGACACTGAATACTCTCTCTTTGTTTACATTTAATAAACATTGTTATATTTTTCACCCGCGTTTGCTTCCGTCTCTTACAAGTCATTACACTCCCATCCGTCATCTGATTGGTCTGATTGCTCTTTCGCAAGGACTTCTGGGTTGGTAAAGTGCGCGAAGCCTACTGCAGTGCGCGCTTCGCCGAAGACTGCATTAAGAGTGCAAAGGGGGCGCTGTAGAACACACTTCGGAGCATAAAAATGACAGATGAGACACCCTACGGATTTATAGACTTATAGACGTGCAATTTAAGGCCACGAGACTGAAAGTCCACATTAAGTGCGCCATATGGGACAGGGCCTTTGAAACATTTCCTTAATTAAAACACTAAAAAGCTGATAAACTAAATCAGCTCTTTTATATGGAGACATCTAAAATGTTCTTGTAGGGGGACCCTAAGGACTGGAGTTGGAAACCACTGTTGAAGGGTGACCACCTGGTTATTGTTCTGTTGCAGGTAGGCAGATATACTGAACAATACAGTACACAGGAAAAGAGGACTTACTATTTTTAGACTATGTAAATAGGAGGTGTAATGTAACAATATTAATTAAAAGTATGTATAATGTTATCACATTCGTTTATTCGTTCATTATATAGTATAAATTTGTTTATTTGTTTAGTATATGCTTATTATTGTTGTTTATTAGTTAAATCAAGTCAAAAATACAGACAAATAATTATTCATTACAATACCAAAAAAACCCTTGCCTGGCACTTTTTTTTCTAAATACTCAAACCACTGCCTTGTGGTAGAGTCTCCAAACAGGTAAACAATCTTGTTTTTAAGACAATTTCCCATTTGTGCAGGACTGAATTCCTGAGTGTTACATACAAAAGACTTCCAGACATCTTTAAAATAAAACCCTGCAGGTACTGGTGTAGTCAAACCAGATCTGCATTTCACTGATTTGCCTAAAAAAGAGAAACAGCATATTTAATTTAAGGTTTATTTATCAAAATTCTTTACTATAATTTAACTGTACTTGTACCATTGCTTGTAGGGTTCTGAACAACATTTATGTTATGATTGTCTCCAGGAATATCAACATTTGTTAATTTTCTGTAGAGGTTAAATGAATGAACAAACAAATGAATGAATGATTTAAATACATAAATATGCTTTTGCAGAATTGTGGCTTTTATTTTTATTTACCTTGAAAAAAGTTCTTGTTCAAATTTATTTGATGGGTCTTTCAAAGCCCCTCTTTCATGATGCACCCATTTGTCACAGGTCAGTTTATTTGGTCTCTCACACTGCCATTCCGTTCCTGTTTTTACATCCTTATATTCACAGCAGCAGTTGCCTTTAGTCCAACTTCCATCTGAGCCCCATTTAAGACTACATTCTACTTTTTCTTTAATCCTGATTCCTTTTGGTCCTGACCCTTCAAAGTAACCGTAATAAAGACTCCGTGGGAATGAGGAGTCCCTGTATTTTTTAATAATATGCACAACTTCGCTGGAGTGGACCAGTCGCACAGACACTTGTGCCTGACCTTCCCAGGGTAGCAGAAGATCAACAGTGTACGTCCCATTACGATGATCATCAACTTTCCCAAAAACACTTGCCTTTAAGAAGAAATAAAATTTTAATAGGTAATCTGGTAGACATTCATTTTGTAAATGTCTAAAGGTTGTTATGATTAATGCATTAATCGCTTTCACCCAAAGTGACAGATGGGTATATACTTTATTAGATTGTCACCCCTCCCTACTCCCCCAGATGCACGCACTCATGTATTTTAATCGATCTGAGCCCCGGCGCACTTTCGTCATTAAGATGCGATTGTTTTGAAAAAAGCAGGAAGTAAAGTGCTCGCTTAACACTGGAACTTATCGTAATGTTAAATCTGTTTTTTTTTTATTCGGAGTCGTTTTGTGTGCGATGACTGACAGCCCCCTCACATCCCTGATAAAAAAACAATAAAACCATTACAGATTATTGGGAATTTTATTGGTTCTAATGGAATATGGCCCAAAATACACTACAGTGTAGTGGTTTTAATGGTAAAAGCTAATGGTTCCTATTGGTATTTTAATTTAATTATTTTCAATAATGGTTTTATTGTTTTTTTCAGCAGGGATGTCATCATATTGCTTAGTTGATCTGTCACGTTTGTGGCTCGGACATTCACGTAACCCTGCTGCGCACATCAAAATGTTTTTACGGAGGCAGATGAAGGGGAGTGGTTGTGCAATTGAGCACGTAGGAGTTTTCCTTAATCAAACATATTCAGAGGGCAGAAAAAATATGATTGGTTCACAAAAACGACCAATCAAAATGCTCGTTACTGCTTTAAGCCCTCAGCGGAGCCTTCAAGGCACCTTCTGCAGTGAAGTAGTTCGAGCTTACTGTTGGTCAGGTGAGTAGCGCAGACATGGTAAGATATGAATGAGACTATCCGTGTGTTTCAATCAGCTCCCTTGTTCAGTAGTCAGGGCACTGATCAGGGAGTCGGCCATTTTAAGGGCTGTCTCAATCGCAAAATCCGTTCAGTGCACTGGAACGTTCGTTCCCTAAAAATTCCCACAATGCAATGCAAAACCAGTGAGCATCGATGGTCCCTATGTTCCCTAACCGGAAATCACGTGACTTTTTCTGAAGCTGGCCAACCGAACATCACGTGATCCAACTCAATAAACTTTATGAAATGTTACAGAACTTTTATAAAGACAAACGTTTGTTTTAGTTGTAAATATAAACACACATTGCTACACAGTAAGGAACCACAATCTACTCAATATTTAAAATAATAATATTTATTTAAAATTGTAAATATATTTATTACATTTCAAATGTAATTATGCCTCCAATTTTATGCACAGATATGTAAGAGAATAATGACAGCATTTTTCACAATGTACTGTTTTTAAAATTAAGTCAGAGAGATGTTGGTTTTGCTGATGAGTAACAGCTGTGAGTGATTACAACGCGCTTAAGCAGCCACGTGACAGAAAAATAAGTGAACATTGTCCCAATGTGAAGTGAGCTAGGGTCCTTACCAGTGCCCAAACCTGTGTACACGATATACTGATTCACGACCTCGGGAGCTAGGGAACGAATTGAGACACACGGCGTATTTGAATTCAGCTCCAAATGTTTTGAGCATTTAAGTGACGTGTTTACACGTTTTCACGTGTCCGTGGCACGACTTTCTTTTTCGTGCCAGTTTCACGTATTGGTTATTCAATTGTTTTTCCTATTTTCTTACCATTGTCGCTTGGGATTGGGGTTAGAACAACTTTCTGTTACATAAAATGACATCCTCACCCTAACCCAACTCTAACCCCAACCCCAAGCAAAAACAGTGTAAATTTCTGACAAATAAACATATAGACCAATGCCATTCTAACCCAAACACAACTTTATCCTCGCGCAAAAACAGTTTAAAAATCTGACGAAAACCACAAATCTAACCCAAATCCCAAGCGACAATGGTTTGAAAAAAGGAAAAAATTTGAATAAACAATACGTGAAACTGGCACGAAAAAGAAAGTCGTGCCACAGACACGTGAAAATGCGTAAACACGTCACTTAAATGCTCAAAACATTTCGAGCTGAATTCAAAACAGTATCATTCCTATCTTACTATATCTGCGCTACTCACCTGACCAAAGGTGAGCTCGAACTGCTTCACTGCAGAAGGTGCCTTGAATGCTCTGCTGAGGGCTTAAACCAGTAACGAGCATTTTGATTGGTCGTTTTTGTGAACCAATCATATTTCTTTCTGCCATTAGAACATGTTTGAGTGAGGAAAATTCCTATATACTGCAAGCGATGTCTTCACCATTTGAATTGCGATCAGGCAATTCGGGCGTGGTACAGAGCGATCACACTGGTCAAACGAGCCAGGCTTGGGGGTCAAACGCGCCTGAGCGCGGTTTGGTTTGGATATTGTGAGTACAAACTAAGTCCAGTTTTTTAAGCAATTGCCTCACTAGAACCCCATTCACACAGACCTTTGGTCCCAGAAAATACCCGTAAAATTGCCAGACAAGCGTCTGTGTGAAAACAAACTCGTCCCGTTAATCTACTGGGATCGTTGCCGAAAAGAGGACCTAGTCAGATACATGGATAACCCTCTGTGTGAACAAGAAGCCGAAACAATGCCGTAATGGGTGTGTCATAGTGAGGACGTGCGCATCATCACAACAAAAGTTATGGTTCAGCTCCTTAAAACAAGAGATAACATGCATATAAACATTCACCACGAGAAATTTTGCAAACTATATTGACGCAGTTATCAGGAAATTATAAATGAGACGCATAAACAATGACGCACGTGCCGTAGTGTGGACACGCGTGTCATGGCAACATCAAGTTGGTTCAACTCTTAAAAATGAGGGATTTACAACATTCACGATGAGAAATGTCAGCAAACTGGACTGAAGCAGATATCAGGTAAGTTAGCTCGTTACTTATTGCGTTGAAACGGAGATCATTCAGCAGCATAAAAGAATATCGCATCACGTGCTCATTTGAGCTATGATAAACGAAAATACCCGCGCGTCATCCCAACAAGATATATCGTTCAGCTCCTCAAAATGCGGGTTTTAAATGTATATGAACAATCACGATGAGAAATGTCTGAAAACTGTATTAAAGCAGAGATCAGGGAGCTCGTCAAATATCCATTCTGAAGCTGAGATCATTCACCAGCATTAGAACGGCGCGTCACGCACTACTTTATAATCTTATCATAAACAAAAATGCACGCGATTGGTTCTTGGAGAGAGAAATAATATATAATATGCAAACTTCAGACGCTGCGTAGAAGAGAGGGCGGGACTTTCAATAGGTCACGTGTCTTTCCTGGACCATCAGATGCCGGGTAATCATGGCAGTGTGAATGAACAAAAAATCAAAGGATCCCGGAAAAATCCCGGATGCCTTTCCCGTGTATTTTACGGAATGTCTGTGTGAAAAGGGCTTAGCTGTCCTCCATCTTGTTTGCCTTGAAGTTTACACTCTTAGAATTGATGTGTTACTGTAAAAACAACACATTAGTGTTGATTCTGGGACAACAAACTAAATGCATTGTCCCAGAATCCACACATCTCTGTGTTATTATTGAAACAACACATTTTGTGTTACTTTTAACACAACTTGTGTTTTATTTTAACACAAGATCAACACAAAATGACACATAGTATTAAAATTACACAAAATGTGTTAAAAACTTAACGCACAAAGATAAAAAATAAAAATTAAAACATCCTTTCTAAGTGTGTACTTTTCACGAGTGAGGTCTTAAGTAGTACTTGATTACTTGGGATAAATTAAGTAGAATTATTGCAGGTGTGTTTGACTTCATGCTATTCTGTGCTCACTGATTGTTACAGTATATGAAATAAGGGTACAACCAGAACACTGTGCACACCTTGCGAGTTTCTGTTGTTTCTGGTTATAATTGTATTGCATTGTATGGTCTATGGAGCTGCCTAAAGTGTACATATTAGATTTGTACATAATAGTCGAACACACTTCAAAACGACAGCAGAGATTCCCCTAAAAGGAAGACTTAGAAGTTTGCGAGTGGATGTCTAGAAGTGGACTTAAACACAGTGCAAATATTTAAACATACCTTTAATTTGGAGTTGAAAAGCTTTGCTTGGAAAAAGTCGCCTCCGTATGATTTCAAGTTCTTGTTGTGATCTCTCGCTGTAATAATAACATTAATCTTTTGTCCAACTCTGTAGGTTTTATTGAGTCCCACAATAGAGAATGTTGTGTGAACTGGACTTGTGCTCAGCTTTAGCTCAGTGATTTCTTGATTTGAACTTGCCCAGTCAAGAGCCTTTTGGAGTCTATCCCACTCCTTTTCACTGATTCCCATGTCAAGAACTAAATTTGTGGATGATACGTTTGAATGTATTTGTCTTGTAATTGACAGAGATCCGGGACTGGGGTGCTGAAATGTGATTATCAAACCACCATCCAGAAATTTCCATACAGTCTGGAAAAAAAACAAGACACCAGTCAAATTCCAGTACATTTTCCCATTTTCTTAATAAAAGTTGCCATATCATGCAGCGTGACAAACTATACTTCATTTTAACTCCATTTAATCTCCTCCTTCTGCTTTTACTGGTGTACACATTTTTTACGCATCACAAGATCCTCATTGCAAAACATTATAGGTGTGTTCGACTTCATGCGGCGCTGCGCAGACCGATCGGCGTCTGACTTACAGGCATGTGACTGTAATGTATGGTTTTAAAGTAACGCGAGAGCGTTTCGAGAGTAGCCAGCTGGCTCAGCCCGCGCAGCCTCTCCAGAGCGGCTGCACGGAGTTGTGTTGACGACACAGCTCTTCATGTTTGATCGCCTCATTGATGACAATGATCACGTGCGTTTCAAGTTTAATCCAACCTTCAGTTCCACTAATAAACATTATAAATTTGTGTTTTTAACAGGTAAAACACATTAATATGCATACATATGTTATATTGTGTCGTGTAATAAAAAATAAGAAAAATGAAAATACCAAACTCTATTGGTATTGTTTTAATATTGGCTTGTTTCCGTTATTTTCTGGCATACAGTATAAACAGCAATTAAAATATTATATATAAAATGTTTCTAGTTGAAACTTTTTATTAAAAGTTTAGATTTTTTACAAATTCACCATCAAATTTACTTCATTTCGCGATTTAAAAAAAAGGAAACACGGCACACACGTCACTACGGCAAGCAGCAGTTTTCCGGCTTGATGGCTCCGTATTCAACTCCTCCTTCGACTGCAACCGGCAAACTTCGCCGATCGGTCTGCGCAACACCACTCAGGCTTGTTCGACTTCATGCTGTGCCGCAAGAATCGACATCCGGATTGCGAGAGCAACTCGCAAAATCATACGGATGAGTTTGCTTTTAAATGGGTATCGTGGAACTTTGAAGTCATCCGTCTGTCGGTTCTTGCGGCGCAGCATTAAGTCGATTAGGCTTGTTTGAGATTAGCAAATTCTGTGCAGAATCGATCACCGGTGATCGCCGTGAGATGCATGCCGATAAGAAAAGTGTCCAAGTTATGTCTGACTTGCTCTGATGTCACACTGACGTGTACCAAAAAACTCTCCAGACACTCCGGACTTGTGGTCCTCCTCATTTTTTGTCTCACTTTGATGACATCATGTAGTGCACACTTTATGGACCCTTGATGTGAGTCCACATGCGTGCACAGGAGTCATATTTTGGAACAGACTCGAGCGTCACGCCGGAAATAGGAAGAGAAATTGCCCGTCAGTGTGAACTTCTCCCTTCCGTCGTCTGATTGGTCTGACTGCTCTTTCACAAAAGTGCGCAAAGCCTGCTGCAGTGTGGGCTTCGCTGAAGACCGCATCAAGGGGGCAAAGGAGGCGCTAATGAGCACACTTCAAAGCGTAAAAATGACAGATGGGACACCCTACGGACTCGTGGACTAAGCGAGCATGCGCAATTTAAGGCCACGAGACCGAAAGTCCACATGAAGTGCGCCATTTGGGACAGGGCCTTAGTCTACGAATCCGTAGGGTGTCCCATCTGTAATTTTTATGCTTCGAAGTGTGCTCATCAGTGCCCCCTTTGCCCCCTTGATGCGGACTGCAGCAGGCTTCGTGCACTTTACCAACCCAGTAGTCCTTGCGAAAGAGCATTCAGACCAATGGGAAAAGACTTGCTGACGACACAGCTTAGTGCTCATTGGCCCAGGAATGTCAGCTTTCAATTTTTTAATTCTAAAAAGTTTACTTCCTGTAGTAGCTTTTATATTTTTTCAACTTCTTCTTGACTTATGACATTTATATTTTTAATGAATTCCTTAAAACCTTTTTATTGGTGTTGAATTATTTGTACTGTGAGCCGTTTATATTTCACACAGAAAAGAATTGTATTACCACTAGACTTGGATAACATCCAACATTTACTAAGTAGCCTTTTCAGTAATGAACAGTTCACCTTTGATTCTCCTTATAAACATCTTAATGTAAATGCATTTTTTAGTATTTCAGTTGCATCTATTTAAACCGCAATAAACTATGCGAATGCGATCTCTTCCATTGCTGACGTTTGCAGTCCACGGCTGAATCCGAAATCGCATACTTACTGTGTAGGTACTGAATTTCACTGGGTACCTACTTAATGTGCTCTAAGACAGTACCTACGTTCGCGTTAAGTATGGACAACATTCCCCATGTTGACGTTATCATGACATATGACGTAGTAGACTTGTTCGAGTTCATGCTGAACCACAAGAATCGTCAGGAGATTGACATCACAATACAACGAGAGCAACTCGAAATCAGACTTCTCCGTGTGATTTCTGGAATCGCTCTCACGGTACTTGATGTCATCCACCTGTTGGTTCTTACAGCGGTGCATAAACTCGAACAAACCTAATAACAGAAAAGAAACGTATGCGTGTGTATGAGGGACAGGTGCACTAACACCAGTCCATCAGTAACTTGACAACTCTACTACGGTTTCTGTCAGTGTTACAGATATTACATGATTTTGTAGTGGATTAAAATAAGTAAAACAAGCAGATTGTAATTTAATATCTATTGTCAGATGACAGCTGTGCTTGAATGCAAACTAGACAATGCAGTCAATGTGATTATATACATTTTAGTGAAGCAATCTCTTGTATTTAATTAAAACAACAGAAGACTTGAATAAAAAAATGAATGAATAAAACCATCACATTAAATGAAAACCTATAGAAGTGAATTCCAATATGAAACAAAACTTTTTTCAAATGTATTTTTCTATCAAACCATCACATATTTACTGTCATCTCAACACAGCTGTGACAATTCTACGGCTTTATTTTCATAAATCAGCTGAGCACTTTGTGGTATATCCTGGGTCTGTGCGTGAAGTCGGGGTGCTGAGGAACAGCCCTGTGTAACGTATCGAAATCACCCGATTGGCTGGTCTCCGGTCGATTGCTTTGCTTTCCCGTGGCATCATGGGAAAGCTGGGATAGAAGTGTCCATCCGATGCATGCTTCAGAATCTGGGCAGACTCAGTAGGGCATCCGGGGATTTTTCCCCTACTGATTTTATGTATACTGAGGTTTCGGACGTACTACTCTGTTCACGTGCTGTTTCCCCTACTACATTTTCAGTAAGTAGGCGGTTTCGGACGATACCTAAGTACACGTGCCTCTGAATCCCGCGAGAAATAGTCCAAAATCCCGCTAATTCTCGCCTACTCTTTTACGTATACTGAGGTTTCGGACATACTATTCGTTCGCCTACTGCTTTTTGCCTACTATATAGTACGGTAGTATGCTGTTTCGGATTCAGCCCACAACACTGCGTAATTCAGGAGGTGTCCGGCTTGCCTGCACTTTTTCACTCCTCCCCTCACTGCAGCCGCCTGGTTGACTCTCGCCTGTATTTCAGGCGAGGCAAGCCGCATCTCAAACAAGCTTGAATGAGACTGGGAAAGCGGGGCGCGACGTATGATTACTACGGTATCCATGAATGAAGTGCTAATGTTAATTGGGTAACTTATAACTCTTAAGTTTGTTCGCCTTTTTGCCATACTTGCTATGCTTATACAACAATTATTTGGTTTTAAAAAACAGGAGATCTGTTGAGGTTGAAGGTCAGGTTTTGGTTTTAGTTTGTGTTTTCATTAGTAGGCTAATAATTAGATTCTCTTTAGTGTGTTTTTACATTTGTGTTATAAAGGAGTTCTATTATTTTATTTGTAGCCTATATTATTCTTAATATTTCATATTGTTGCTCTCTGCTCGTGTTACATTTTTATGTATCTGATTGTATATATTTTTGGCACATTTATGCATTTAGTTTAGTGTATATTTATTTACGTTCTTATAACTTATAGTGTCATATTTTGTGCATATTTGTGTTTGTTGTCTTTTGGCAATGTGAGATTGTGCCCCTAAAAAGTGTGTTTCTTGTTGTAATTGCAATATTTAAATAGCTGGATTTATTGGAAGTATTTTTTGAGTGTTCTAATGAAGGATTTTTGCAACTGAGAAGTATATTTTTCTCTTTCACATATGTTGTTTAAATAAAAAAATATATATAACTGTTTGTGCAGATTTTTTATTTATTTTATTTTTTATGGGGGGGGTGTTGGTTACGCTCACCAGAGACGTACATAAATATTACAGTTTGAAGCCACGTATGTTATTTACAATTTGATTATCGACTATATGATTTCTGTTTAATTAAAAAAAATGTTTGATTACGTCATTGTTATTACATGATGTTACAGTGTGGTATTTCCAAAAGTTTTTGATTGCCTAGTCACAGATATGAAAGAGGTGTTTTTATAAATAATAAAATATGAATGAATTAAGTCCACAAGATGTTTCTCTTTTAACTTTAATTTCCTTAAATTCATGTTAAAGTAATAAGGTAACGTTAAATAAATTGACATTTTAGCCTGCATTTCATATGTGTTTTTCACATTACTGTATTAGCCTACACATTTGACGTGATATGCTTTATATGTCACTTTCTTTGATCAAAATATCTATAGGCCAAATGACAGCAAGGTACATTAAATGCGTCATAGCTAAATAATTGCATGTGATTGTCTTTCTGTTAGCACTGCGATACATTGTTCTTATAAACACTGTAACTGGACATCTGGATCAATCGCAATACTGACGGGCGTGGACAATTCATATGTGCGCTTATTACTATTATTACGGCAAAATGTCATTGAAAGAGTGTGCGTCATATCTGCTATAATGTACGATCCACATTAAACAGAAAAACGAAAATAAAGAAATCGCCTAGTTTGCATTTGTTTAAATTTTCATTGGAATTTGGCATATGCACGACTTTTCATACTGCGTGCTATTTATACGCATTTTACGAGAATGGATGTCATGAATGAACAGACTTGAAAAATAAATTATAGTAAAACATGCAAACATAAAAGAAAACTTACAGTTGTTATTTCTTGCTCAACTTGTACATTGAAAATAAGGCAAAAGCCACTTTAAAATGTTTGTAATTTGGTCTAACTGACATTGAAGTCCTCTTGAGTACCAAACCTTTCACAGATTTAGAAGCTATTTTTAGCTAAAAACTAAAAGACTAAAACTTCGTGAAATACTCATAGAGCAAAATATTTAGGAGTCTTAATATTAGGACGGACACATTATTTTTAAGATGTCTCTTCTAAATCATCGAAATTAGGAGCTACTTTTAGCCTAAAGATGCTTAAACTCTTCATATGACAGTTCTGTTTACAACTGAGCCCTTAAATATTTACAGATTTTTTTGTGATGTTTAGTTTTGTTAAGTTTCTCTTTAGTAGCATATATTTTATTCAAGTTATGTTATCATGTATTTGTTATTGGAGTTATTGGAGTTTTAGGATTTGATGTCGGGTCCCGAAATAATTAATAAATGTTCAATTTATGTCAGATTAAATGCACGTAATAATGATTTTTTTTTCATATTGTGAGATATGTAATATTTAAACTTTAAAGGTAATGTTACACAGAAAAACCAATGAGCTATAAGATTGAGTGAAGGGAAAAATATCAAAATGTAAAAAAGTTACACAAGTTAAACACATTTCTCTTTCACATTTATTTAAATCAATTTAAACCCAAATCTGTAAAGTCACCTTCCCAAAAAATAATAAATGATTTTTAATAAATCCTTAATATTTTTATGAACTTACAATCAAACAGGTCAGTGTCCACAACAATAGCGCCACTAGACAAATTCCACGAACAGTGAACCTGTTAACTTAAAACACACTGTATGAGTGAGAATTTGCGGTTGTAATTATAGATCTGTTTCTATCTTTTCTCATACATTTTTTATGTTTTTCATGTAACTTATTGACGTTAAAGTCATTTTCAATAATAACATAATTTTATTTATTTAAGTTACGTATTAATAAACAGTTTCTCAAAAATGACAAAGAACAAAATATTAAAACAAAAGTTAAAACGTCAAAAAAATAAACCTTTTAATCAGATTTCTATAAATGATTTACCTGAAGAATTAGTTGAAGCGGTTTTAGACATGGTTAACTCCGTTTCCTTCCTATTTTGACAGACACACTAACACGTATGATATTGGTTACACGGTTTTAATAGGAGGCGTTACTACAAACATACTCCGTGTATACTGTATGTGTCTCGTTGTATCTCAAGTTTTGTGTTTTGCTCTAACTTGTCTAATAATCATTTTTGCTACAATATCTGTTGGCTCTGATGAGAAATTGTTTATAATGTGTTTAATGTTAAATTCTTATTATAGAAGCACACATGCATTTACCATTCAACGTCTGGGGTCTGTTCTTATTGCTTAATTAGCCCCCTGTCTATATCTATGGTTACCTGTGATTTTCACCTGTGCATAGTTTCCCTGTGTATTTATACTCCCTGTTTAGGATGGGAAATAAAGCATTTTCCAGGAAAATATTCAAAGCTGAAATTTAGTAGAGACAGTGTAGTAGGCGGCTGCATTGAGGGGAAGGGTGAAAATAGCTAAATTAATACTTTGGCCGTTTCTCAAACGGAAGGCTGCATTCCCCGCAGGTCGCATATGAAAGCATACGTCACCAACACTGGTTTCAGATAAGCATTACATTCGCAAGTCACAAGCATATTACAACAATGTACGATTACTAATAGTAAACTTTATATTTGTTAATATTCTGAAATAAGACAAGTAATGAAATATGCAGCCTACATATGCGACCTTCGAAGGATGCAGCCTTCTGTTCTGTTTGAGAAACGGCCTTATTGGAGGAGACAGGGAGTTGGGCAAAATAATAATCTGTACTAATCTGACAGATCCTAAAATTTGTGGACCAAAACATTTTGTTTTTAATTATCACAGTCTACCTGCAAGATTTGATAGAGTTTCTGGATAAAACATTGCTAAAGTTAAGTTTTCAACTCATTCTGTGCAGCACAATGAAAGAGGTTTTCTGTAGCAGAGACCCTGGATCCCATTTTTGAAATTTTAATGTTGCTGCAAATACATGATTAGGCTTTCTCCTCTCCTACATTGTATTTTCGTCATAACACAGTCAGATAAGCATATAAAGCTCAACAATGTTTCTTTGTAGTTCAATAATTTTAACTTGTGATTAAATCTAGAAACTATATATATATATATATATATATATATATATATATATATATATATATATATACTTGCTATTTTGACTCCATCAGATGTCACAAAAAACAAAATTAGCGTAATGTACGAAAATCATGTTTTAACGTGAGTTTTGCGTGAAAAAAACTAAAAAAAAAATGCTTATTTTACATAATAATTCAATAACTCAATTTATTTATTTAAGTTAAACAAAAATAATATAAGTTATTTGGTTTAAAAGAAATTAAAGGATTCTAATGGTGAAAACACTAGTAAAGAACTACAGTACCCAAAATCCCGAAGTGGGATCCAATCATGAGCGGGGTGGATGATCTGTTGTACTACAAATATTCGAAATTATCTTCAACGAGCATCATGCCAGGGTATGGCGACTGCAACTACGCTGACATACGCAAACGCCGCCCCTGGTTGATATTAGGCTATTGACTTAATAATGGAAATATTGAAAAGTCTTCAGATCAGTCCTATGGTAGATAGTAACGTCGGAGAAATAATAAACAAGTTTTAACTTACACTGCCCAGGCAAAAATATTGTTGCTGCTAGACAGTTTTGCAGCTGCCTTATATGTTTTAAGGGTTTTAGCACAGGTAAATTACCTTCCTCGTTTATTTTAAAAACAAAAGGAACCAATGAAAGAATAAATTAAATAATACAATTTTAAGTACATTTTAAATGACACTGTTATGAAACAATCCAATACAACAGAAACAATAGTTCAATGCAATACAAGTAGGTGGTAGGGAAAACATTAAACATTATTCAATAAGTTAAAAATGTATATACATTTCTGTAATGTATAATGTATAAAATCTGTTTCATTGGAAATCGTAAAAGACAGATATTCAAAAATGATCCCTTTAGCAATTTTTGATTAGCCTAAAACTGGATATTCTTCAAAATCACACCTAGGCTACCCTTCCCAAAATCATGACAAAAAATAATTAATTTATGGGTGGGGGAGTCGAAGTCCTTTCACTGTCTGTGGGGAAGGGGAGGGTCTTTATTACCCCCGAATTGAGAGACTAGCTGTGGACATCAGACAGAGCTAGACCGAAGCACATCGAGAGAAAGAGACGCAAAATCTCACAATTAAAAAAGAAAACGAAACCTCGGTAGATGTTTGAAGACTAATAAACGCATTCCGACGGCATTTGATGATGTCGATCGAGCGAACAGCTCTCTTTGATAATACATTAACGGTCCTTCAGTCGTTATAGTCAAGCTACAATATTACAACATAGTGTCACAAGTCGGGGCTGGCCACTAATGTAATTGAGCCACGCCCCTTTTTAACTTCCACCTCGAGGAGGTCCCCAAAGCCAACCCAATGACCAGACAACACAAGTGCACGTAAGTATAAAAAATATAAGTTTTTATTTAATTTAATTAAAATGAATATGGGGAAATGGGAAAGGGAAGGGGGGGCAGGACTTAAACTTAAACTCTTCGTTCTGCCCTCCAGGTGGGCCGTGGTCGGGAGAGTAAGGGGGGGGGGGTCAGGTTGCTTTATAGCCATTTAACCTCATTTACTAAGGTTAAATGGCTATAAAGCAACCTAGAAAAACTATGACATTCCAGAAAGGGTTTTTACAATTCAAACACCTGATCTGGGATAAAACCCATTACCAGTTTATGTTGGATATTTGTTAGCTTTCTCAGCTGAGAGAGCTGTATCACAGTTTGGAGGCAGTCAATAAAGATTTCCTCAGGTCCTTTGCCTCTCCAGCTGTTCTTATACGCTCATAACCCAGAATGCCTTATGAATGTTGGATTCAGCAACTACTGTATGAACCATAATTGGAAAACAATTTATTTTACAAACCACATTCTAAATTAAACAAATTTTGTTTTAAATGTTACAGGTCAGTTTTTGAATTTCAGTTCATTTGCTCTTTGTACAAGTTAGGAATGAGAAGTTATAGTAACACAAATACTGATCAAAACTGTTATGCCAAGTACAGGTTTTGCTAATTTTGTTCTACATCAATCAAATGACAATCATTAAACTTTAAGCACTGCACATATGAATGCCTTGTTACGTGTTATGTGGCATATTTCTCATTCTACTAAATAAAAGGTCATTATAATGATTTGCAAAATCTTAACGTGTTAATTATTATTGATGCATAGTTCCAGGACGGTTTTGCCAATAAAGCTTTTGAAAAGTTTCATCATCTATATGCAAAAACAAAAGATAGTATTTACATAATACTACATAATTAGCATATCAATGAAATGTCACAAAGTGTTTTAGCCTGCCAGAACTGTATCACTGCACAATATTTGTTTATAACATCAATAATAGGTTCTATTGAGTGGTACTTAAAATGCACACATTTAACAGAAAAAATGTTCAAAGCCACTAAATTATAAATACTTGCAGACACTAGCCCCTATACTGTACCAATAAATCTTTTGACATTTTTCACAGTTGAGCTACTGCAGAGCTTTTCTGATATTGGTACTACCAATCCCAGGGTAATGGGTTTGTTGGGAATGCACAAACTGATAAAAAAAGTCTTTGATTGCACTATAAAGTCATTTTGGAAAAAAGTGAGTGCTAAATGTTTAAATTGCTCATGTGTTGGGGTGCTTTAAATGTTTGCCATATGGAAAATGGTTACAACTGTTAAATTGTCACTTTGGGGAATGTGATTTAGGGTGAGTGGGGAATTTATTTAACATTCAGATACAGACAAAATTACCCATTAAGCAATGTCAAAATTAGGGCGTTTTGATGTATAGAGGGTATGCATTGACATTACTTTTCTACGTGACCACACCGGAGCACGCCCTGTTGCGTGGCAAACGTTCAACAAACTCGCTGGTTTTCATAGTGGCTGCTGCGAAAATGCCCGTAAAACTGACTATTATTAGCTTAAATAAATTTAGTTGGACTTGATAGCAGAGGTGGACAATACTTAGTTACATTAGTTACATTTTCGAAGCATCTATGCTTTATTAGGGTGTTTGTATTGGGAAAAATTTTACTTCACTACATTCTAAAGCATAGAATCATACTGTGTATTCTGTAATATTGCATATTAAAATGTATTTAATACATAATTACATTAAAATTGTGTCATTTACTTGAGTAAAAGTACGTTAATGTACTTAAATATTAAATGTAAAACAAACACTTGTATTAATACCGAGCCCCTAAGGTGACATTGGAGTAAAAAAATCTTCTTTTCATGTGCTCACGTGAAACCTTCATGTGCAGAATTTTTTTAAAGTTTAGTTTTGCGTGCTCACATGAAACTTTCGCGCGTGCACGTGAAACTATGGGGCGCGCACGTGAAAGCGAAAGTTTTACGTTTGCACTCGATAGTTTCACGTGTGCACGCAAAAGTTTCACGTGCGCATGCGAAACTAAACTTTATTTAATTTTTGCTCCATGTCCCCTTAGGGGCTCCGCATATTTATGAAATGTGATAGAGTAAAAATTATGATAATATGCTTTGGAATGTATGTTTTCCAAAGAAAAACACAGATAAAATACAAATACTTGAAAAAATACTTTTAAATAGAAAGTAAAACCTCTGCTTGATAGTGACCCTACTGTAGCAACTTATCAACCCACCTGTGGTCTGTGGACGTTAGCATGAACGATCAATTTACTTCTCCTTTTGGTGTTTTTTGGCAGTCTGTAAAACGATAGCTCCGAAATCTTGTTATTCTGTTAGTAGAGTCTATCACACAACAGCTTTTTCCAATTTAGACGCGTTTCCCCCATGTTTTCGCTGATTTCACACTGTACACAAATGCTGCCGCTCTGTTTTTTGCCACTCAGTGGGCGTTACCGCAGTCACTTTCGCCGAAGGTGACATCATGTGCATACCCTCTATTCTTTAGTCAGTTGTTGTTTCACCAAGGTGCATAGAGATACACTGGCCAATGTATTCAGACTTTGAGTGTACAGTTGAATGAAATTACAATTGTATGATGAAATGGCATTAGATGCCAAGGAGGGCAGCATATGCATATCTTTCAAGAAAAACTATGCACTGTACAATGCACTGTAAATTACATAAAAGTGTCTGCTACATGCATCAATGTTATGTAAATATATAGTGTTTCTAAATATGAAGAATGTATTTGCATACTTTCTGGTTGTCCATACATATATGATTTAAGTATGTGATTCAAATTTAATGCAAATGTGTCAAATATGAGATTGAACTCTATATGAGCACAATGGTTAAAGATTTGGGATGGCAATAGAAACCATAGGGATCACTTATGAGATTTAGTTACAGAGTTATCACCATTATGCATCACACACGACTTCCATTTATTGTCCCATAGTGACTATCAAAACAATTCTTGTTCTACAAGTTGCTTTAATATAAACATCTGATACAGAAAACATCAATGAAATATTTATACCAGACAACAGCATCTTTTACGGCAAGATGTCAAATCAGTTATTGTTATGTGAACTTTGAAAATGTGATATTTGAGAACTGGCCACATCTGATTCATTGGTTAAACTTCTAAACAGCATATCTAAATTTGAAGTTATATGCAGCCAGGGTTGCCATGTGTTGGGAAATATAAAAAATCTTCTGCACACATTTTTTTACTGGATTTGTTGCTATGTTGATTAAAATGTCTAAAATGGCAACACAAAGCACTCAAATGTTTAACTGTGAGTTAAACAGCTGTCTAGGTGACAGCTATACTAAACCCTCACACCAGTTTAATGTGTTGTATACAAACACTAAAGACGTATACAGAGACAGTGTAGCACTGAAGTATACAATGTGGTACAATTTGGTATACAATTAAATCTGCCAGTATTTAATCACAAAAAAATCAGTCAGGGTTTATTATTTTCCTCTGCTGTTCCTCGCCCCCCCCAACTCTCCGCCGCAACTGTAAATAGTATAATTTGTCTATAAAATGACACATCTTCAAAGCATTGTATCTTTATTAACATTAAAGAAAACACAAAAAAATAAATATCAATCAACTTACAACAAAGAATAACTTTATTAACATTGTTTTTTAGTCTGTAACAGAAAATACTAAAAATGCATCAATTTGCCTGAAATAAAAAAATCCTTATTTACAGTATATTTTTTGACCATTTGATACTGAAAAATTAAATTAAATATAATCAATAAATAATAATGAAAAACTCAAGCGGCTTATCAGCGTGTTTGGGGTGTAATGTCTTTAGGTGACGGTGCAAAAAAATCACTTCCTGAAAAAGTATTTTCCCCTGGGTCTCACGCGCCCCCCCTGGTGTCGCTTCGAGCCCCCCCTGGAGGTCCCGCCCCACTATTTGAGAAGCACTGCTCTAGACACAAATCCACAGACACCAGCAGGCACCAGCAGCTCAGGAGTGAAGAGGGGAACATGCAAGTGGTGTACAGAACAAAAAAAAGAACAGTCAGCACTTGTATCCGTTGTGGTACACACACTTGCAGAGAGCACCAAGTAATATGCTGCAAGTCCTGCTGAAAAGACTGAACACACACACATACACATATACACACTAAAAATTTGTTTGATTGTTTAGTTCTCCATCCATCTTCTACTCTTGCTTCATTGTTCAGTTTATTTGAAGTTGTTTTTGCATTTTGGTTCATAATAAATGTTGTGCATAAATCTGATACAGAGAAGATTTTTTACAGATTTTTTCACACAGACGCACACGCACGCACGCATGCGCGCACACACACACACACACACACACACACACACACACACACACACACACACACACACACACACACACACACACACACACACACACAAACACACACACACACACACACACACACACTCTCTCTCTCTCTCTCTCTCTCTCTCTCTGTCTAATATGCTGTTATACTCCATATAACTCAATGTTATTAAGGTATATTTGGTGCAAAACAACTGCACACCTGTGACAGTGGAATTTGTATTTGTAGGGATTATCCACACATGTGTATCAGTAAATTTGAAGTCACAGATGAAGATTTGCAAACTTGTAGATTTTTTTTCCTTTCCTCAAATACAAAACAACAGTTACACATTCACAAATCCTTCAGTGCAGCTGCACAAATCCCATTTTACAAATCACAGATTAAGAAACTCACAAGCTCAAGTTTTTGCTACAATTGCTGCAGTAAATATGGTGCAAAACCTACTTGAACACCTGCATCAAAGTATGTGAAGTCAGACACAAATTTTGTACATTCACAACTCAGTTTGTGCATCTGTGCGATGAGAGTTGCATGTGTGTAAAAAAAAATTTTCACAAATATTTTTTTATTTTTGAAATATTTTCTAGCACAAACACAAGTACATAAATACAACTGCTTGAATCTGCTGCTACGAGTTTCAAACACTCTTTTTCGTGTGCTCTCTGTTTTGCACCAAATATTTCGAGATAAATGGTGCGAAAGTAATTTGTATACCTGTAGGCTATGTTCAGCACTGCCCACCAGGTGGCGCCCGACACTCCCTGAAGCAGAGTTTATTAATTACCAGCAATGTTTCAGCAAGGTAAATCGCCTTTATCAAGGTATTATTTTCACCAAGTGGAGAACAATATAAATGGGAGTGCTAATTATACACAGATGAAGGTAATTACATACAATATTCCAATGATTCATTAGTAAACAAAATATAAGTTCCATAAATCTCAAACCATCAATACAAGCAGACCAAAAAATACAAGCAGCAAATACACACATACTTTTTCTTCTAATATACTAATTTGGATGATTATTTCTGTCTTTTTGAATCAGGTAACTGAACAACTAAATTGTTTTTATTATTATCTAAACAGTTGTTCTGATTTCTTAGCATTTACCCTGGATGCTAACCCAAATCAAATCAGCTTTTTAGACTTGTGGGTAGCTCGTAATTTTTTATATAGGGATCCGATTAAAAAACCTACAGCTCGTAATACACTATTGAGAGTGGATTCTTATTGTCATGAGCAGGGCCATATAGACGATTTTATAAATATCAAGGTCCATATGTATTTTTCTAGGGCATGCACCCCAGGAATAAATGTCTTATTTCTCTGCTCTACATATATGACTTCTAACACATCAGAAAAAAAACAAATAACTATAGATTTCAAACCATGTCAGTATGCACAAGACTTGTGTTGTTTATTAGTAATACATTGAAATAATTATTTTACCATCCTGGGCACATTGCTGTGTCAGTAAAGTAAACATAGGCTAACTGAATATATGTGAATGTAATCTAGGAAATAAATTAGTTAGATCGGACCTCTCTTCTCCATCTATACCAACAGAAACCACTTTAACACTGTCATTGTTGAAAATCATATGTAGGAAAACAAATAGAGAGTATAAAACACGCATCGTGAAACATCAGAGTGCAATAATATGCAGAAATATGAACCTTCCATTAGCACTGCATTTTGTTGAACTTAATCATCCTATAACTTCATTATTGTATATAGGAATTAAGAGGGTATTTTCATCTAGAAGTTGAGGTGAGTTGGACCAATTTACTTAGACAGGAGGCCGTTTAGGTATATTAAATGCGAACATTGGCCACACATGGTTTAAAAGATTTTGATTTGGGTTGTTTTTATAGGTATTATGATATTAAAAATGAATGGGTCTTACATCATTTGGTATCTTATTTATATGTAGGCCTATGTGTGTATTTGCTGCTTGTATTTTTTATTCTACTTATATTGATGGTTTGAGATTATTGGAACTTATATTTTGTTTACTAATGAATCATTGGAATATTGTATGTAATTACCTTCATCTGTGTATAATTAGCACTCCCATTTATATTGTTCTCCACTTGGTGAAAATAATACCTTGATAAAGGCGATTTACCTTGCTGAAACATTGCTGGTAATTAATAAACTCTGCTTCAGTGAGTGTCGGGTGCCACCTGGTGGGAAGTGCTGAACATAGCCTACAGGTATACAAATCGCTTTCGCACCATTTATCTCGAGATATTTGGTGCAGAACAGAGAGCACACGGGGAGGGGTGTTTGGGACTCGTGGCGGCGGATTCAGGCGGTTGTATTTATGTACTTGTGTTTGTGCTAGAAAATATTTCAAAAATAAAAGAATATTTGTGAAAAAAATGTTTTACACACATGCAACTCTCATCGCACGGATGCACGAACTGATTTGCGAATGTACAGGATTTGTGTGTGACTTCACGTTCTTTGATGCGGGTGTTCGGGTAGGTTTTGCACCGTGTTTACTGCAGCAATTGTAGCAATAAACGTGAGCTTGTGAGTTTCTTAATCTGTGATTTGTAAAATGGGATTTGTGCAGCTGCACTGAAGGATTTGTGAATGTGTAACTGTTGTGTTGTATTTGAGGGAAAGATCTACAAGTTTGCAAATCTTCATCTGTGACTTCAAATTTACTGATACACATGTGTGGATAATCTCTACAAATACAAATTCCACTGTCACAGGTGTGCAGTTGTTTTGCACCAAATATACCTCCATACAATGTACAATCCAGAATTTAAGCTCTGTTTTTTTGCACAGGCTACTAAAGGGTTAATGGTGCCAACAGTAAAAATGACAAATTTTACCTCTTTGCAAAAGGTACAACCACAAAGAATCAAGAATGCATGGTAATAACGTGACATGGCTCTGCTTTTAAAAAATGTTGTTATAATGGGAAAAAATGGCCATAAACAATAAATGAGGGAGAAAAAAATTTGGTCTGATGCTGCACAAAAACTAAAAAATGCATCAAAGCCAATGTTTTTACCAATCTTTGACATGCCCAAGACTGTAAAAAAGGTAAAAGAAAATCCAGTCCACATTCACTTTTTATATTGAAAATCGGTCATTTTGTGTGTATTTTTTTCCCAAATCGGTGGCACTACTTATGGGCTTGGCGGTGGAAGAGTTGAAGTCGTGGAATTTTTGCGAGCATTTGGTGGTTTTGATCGGTACTGAGGTTGATTGGCAGATTTATGCAAAAAAAAGTGTGAAAAAAAATTCATCCGATAAATTTTTACAGCAGTTTAATTTAGTGGCCTTTTTTGGCCGCTAGCAATATGAAAGGGTAGTGAATTTGACCATGGTATATTGTTGAGTTTTTGAAAAATTTCAAAGCATTTTCTTAAAATATGTGAAAATATAAGATTTGTCACATAAAATTATTCCATTTGCTGAAACACAGAGAAAGTTGTGGCCAAATTAATACAAAAAAATTGCAAAAATGGCCCCAACAACACATAAGGGTTAATATCATTTTTGGCTGAACTATCCCTTTAATCTTATTATGAGATTTGAAGAATAAAAGTTTGATTTCTTTCACTGATTTCACATTGATTTCAATGTTGACATTATTCAGGTAGGATGATTTTATGTAGAAAACTGAATCACAAAAATGACATTCACAGAATAGAGCACAAATGTAAAATATGATATTTGACATTCAGTGATCAGAGTTAAGCTGCATTTAGACTAGCAGCGACTAGCAGTAGAGCGACACGATCTCATTTATTTCAATGGAAGCCCTGCAACTTCCGGCAACGCGAGCGACGGTGATCGTTGGTGACTGGATGGGATGTGTCAAGTCGCGCGACAAAGTTGAGAAATGTTTAACTTTATGCAAATTATGAGAACGAAGCAGTGGAGTTTACATCATCCGTCTCTCATCAGTTACTGGAGTGGATGGTACTTGTTTGTTTATGACAGCCAGATTTAGAAACACCTCTTTTGAAAGAGATGAGCGACACACAGCGACAAAGTCGCTTATAATGTGAATGTACCTTTATGGTATTGTATGTGATTCAGAAAACTCAAATGTAAAACTTCACCTCAAAATTCTTACCATGTTATTTTGCTTACTTCATGAATCTTGACTGTAGAATATTTCTTATCATATTTTGGTGTGTTTTTAATGTTTTAATAGGGACATTTTTATAGTGTACATACAAAAAGATCACCTGCATTCTCTGTGGAATCCCCCAAATGTAAATGAGCTTAAACGTCTACAGGGATCAAATGGACAATATCCAATGACCTGTGTATTCAAAGGAAGTCCCTTCTGTCAATGTTGTAAATAAGACACCAAATCTGGGGGCAGAGGTTCCTTTAAAAAGAGACTCATGAAAGGTTTAATTTTTCTCCCAGGTGAGATGAAGGAAAGGCTGTTAGTTATACTCCTTATTTACATTAGAAAAACATTAGAAGCGCTTTTAAATCCTCAAGCCCAGGTGCTCAGTTTGCATGCTGGTGATAACGTCCACCATTAAAGCAAACTAGTTCTATGAAAAAATGTGGGATGTGCACTGAACAGCCAGATTAATGTGATCTCATGAGAACATGTGTGCATTTTTATGTAAAGTGTGGTTGTACCACACATACAATTACTTACATTTTAAAACATATTGAAATGTATACTATTGATGTGTTGACAGGACTAATACATTGATTATTTATGTATCAATGGCTTACAAATATATTCCTATTCATAAATATATTAATGGCATGTTTTTAGTCGTTTTTTTTTTTACTTATTTGAGACAGTTTACTCATTTACCCAATGAAATGTTCATGGTTTTCAGAGAATTACACAATATTAAACAAGACTATACTTTAATACTTTAAATGAATACAATTTCTGTTATCATTTAACCATTTTGCCATATTTAGTTTGTTTCCCATGACACACGTTTCCTTTTATGCAACATCAATTACACCAAAACATAACATAAATTCACAAAAGATGTTCATTTTATTAATTCGCTGTAATCCACATTTTAAAAAGTCATACAATTGCAAGAAACTGATCCATATTTAGCCTTTATTTAGCGATCCCAGTTCTCATCAGCGACCATAAACGTCAAATCTCGTGTGTGTTATGAATTTAAATTCAAATATTGCGCCTCAAGAAGCTTTACAACACATTGCTTTACGGCAGTGATATCAAACGCTCATTGGCTCTTGCATGCTACATCACAGATTTGTGATGTTGCCATCTTTTAGTCGATGTACTTTTGAAATTTGAAATGCGCACCTTCACAGACAGAACCTGGATTAACGTTCTCGTGGATTAATAACTTTGATGTCCAGAGAGGACAGCAGCTGCAGCACATCAGAATTTTAACTACTTTTGGTATTGCTTTTGAAAATTCACCATAAATAAATAATTGTGATTACACAAGTCTGTCTGTTGTTAAGACCCTGAGATTTGTTGTCTGCTGTAATTGGATGTAATTGGATGTATTTGTGTCTGTCTCTCTCTTTCTGTTTGTGTATCATGTTTCCATTACAGGTGGGCGTTTTCACACAAACCTGTGGAAAATTGTGATTGGTCCTGTCAAGCTTCCGACCTGAATATAAGGACCACCCCAAACATTCGTACAGGGCCATTGTGCCTCCCTGATCGGTCACTTTATGGTGTCTGTCTTCTTGACTGTTCCTCTGCTGTTAGTCGTTCGTTCGTCGTTGTTTGATTGAGAAGATCATAGAGATGGTAAAAGTTTGGTAAACTTTTACCGTTTGTCCTATGGACGTTGTTACTTCTAATGTCCTATTTTAGTAAATCATAACATGTGAGATCAAGGTCCATGGTTGATTGTCTTGTCATTAACTTATAAATACTCTTGTAAATATTGTTTGTCACATTAAGGGATATATGGTTTGACGCCAATTTATTTGTATATCATTTCACCTTGTTTATGGTTAAGGGAGGTAGGTAAGTTAAGTTGTAATTTTATTTTCTTTAATTTATTTTATAAAAAGATTTTTGTTTGTTATTTTGGCCTGGTCTGCCCCTGACGACAAATCCTTCATTTTATAAATAAAGTTTTCTCTGTCTTATTCGATATCTCTCTGGTTTTGAGACTCATTTCCTTCTTTCTGTTACGGTTGACCCCTAGTGGTCGTAACACTGTTATGCTTTTTACTTCTAACAGGATTTTAATAAACTGTTTTTGGTAGGACTGTAGCGGCTTAAAATATCCTTTAAATGCTATATTGTTAAAAAAAAATGTCCTACACATTTTTGGCTATTACGTTGCATAATATAAAAAGAATCCATTATATTTTTTGTATAAAAAAGGTTTGGGTTAAGGATAAAGTTTAGGGTTAGAGTTAGGGTGGTAAAATTGTCGATAAAATGGAACAAAGTCGGTTTACAAACCAGAAATTAAGCTTTGTTTTTACACAGGCCTACCAAAGGCACATGGTGATCAACAGTAAAAATGACAAATTTTACCTCTTTGCAAAATGAAAAATAACCAAAAATCAAGAATGCATGATGATGTCATGGCTTTGCAATCAAATAATGTCATTATAATGGAAGTCAATGGGGCACAAACAGCCACGGACTGTAAATAATAAAATCTGATTCTGACAATGCATCAAACTAACAATGTATCATCATGTGAGGAGAAGACAAAACCCAAGTGCAGACAGTTCTCAACCAAAAGACTTTTATTATTTAACAAAAACACCCTTGAGGGGGTAAATCTAAGACAATAATCAAAATAAATAACATGACACAAAGCTAGAGAGAACTAAACTAGGGAACGAGGACACACAGGTGAAGGGCGTTAACTAATAATGAATAATTAACAAGGAAACAAAGGGGCAGGGTCAAGACTTACAATTTTTCTAAGTCGCTTTAGTACATTTCTCAGATCAAAATTGAAATTCTCAAAACTACCTGTTTAATTCTCACATCATTGTGTCACTTGTGCTCCCAGGTGATGTCCCCAGCAAGCAAAAGATGTTGAAATGACGGCTAACTATAGACCCAATATAGTCCAATGAATAACCCACTTCTACCCTAAATAACCTTGAATTTAGTTACATTACATTTTTGCCAAAATAACTTGAAGATGTATGATATTCCAACAGGTGTTCAAAGTGTTTGCATTAATTTCTTTTATATGTTCTAAAAGTATATGCATCTCCTATTTTTGGGATATGGTTAGACGTCTATTACTGTCACTGGCAGCCCAAAGCACTGCAGAACAAAGCACCCCCTTTGACCCCGTGTGTCCACATACGTGGACATCACATTTTTTGTTGTTTGCACCATAATACTTAATTTTGTGTAACTGGAAACTGTTATACTCAATCATGGAAAATTACACTGCTTCAAAAAATATTTGGTTATTATATTTATTGGTTCTTCCTAAACCCAAATAGCTGAAAGAAATCTAAAATGCAAGCCAAACCAAAGCTCAGGCTTTAGGAGGTTAAACCAGCTACTGCCACCCTAAACCAGCTAAAACCAGCTACCAACTTATACCGGTCTTAGCTGGATTTTTCAATAAGGGAATCTTAATCATTATTGTCTCCATGCTTTGAAACATCAAAACAGTGTTTGAAAAATGTGTTTGACACTTCTATGTCTTCTTCTCTGAGTTCTGAGTGTCATTATGAGACTGTCTGGCACTTAATTCAAGTTGTTCAAACAATTAAGTGCAACAAGGAATTTTTTACAGTGTATGAATATGTAAGGAATAATTGACGACGGGCCATTGAATTATAAGAAAATAATGCACACCCAAGGTGCCATGCGGCACGACGCGAAGCGGAGTTATTTTCAAATAATTCAAAGGACTGGAGTCAATTATTCCTCTTATACCACGGTGACCACAAACATTGCTCTGGTGCCTATTTTAAGAAATTTGAAAAGTTAAGTGTGTGGTTTACAGAAAAATAATCAACACCCATAGAACAGCCAATCAGAATGCAGCATTCAACAGACCCGTGGTATAAGATAGTTTAATTACAAATAATTATTTTATTCCCCTATGTCTCTACTGTCTCTACTGAGACTTTGCATTTGACATTTCTCATGTTACTCATCTTATGACAAATTGCTTTGCTGTTAATTGCTTTTTGTAGGTCCCTTTTTGTAAAAGACAATCTGCTAAATTCCTAAATGTAATGTAAATATAAGAAATATTCCTGCCTCTGCTTGTGCAGCTATGCTTAAATAGTTTATGTACACTATAAATAGAACAATATGCCAGACAGTCTTAAGTGCAAATAAAGTGTTGAGCTGGGAACAAATACAGAAACAAATCAGAACTATTAAAGGATTAGCCAACACAAAATACACCATTGCAGGATTAGCATATACAGGTAGTGTGTGTTTTATAGCGTCATTGTCGGCTGAAGAATCATATTACTCTGGATTTGAAATTCAAAACAAAAGACAATAAAAAGGTTAATTGTCCAGACAGAAAGCATTGCTGACTGATTAGAGTCAAACTTTAACTTTCATATTTCTTGGAGTTATTTCAACCACATCAAGTCCATGCTTCTTTGTCATCACCTCAATTCTTAATACACAGATGTTAAAGAGATCATATAATCACATGAAAATACTGAATAATCTGTGATCTTTTCACATCAACAGTGTTTGCTGAATACAAAGCAAACATATTTTAGTGTCAAGTGGCGGCTCGTGACTTCTTTTCCGAGGAGGCACGAATGCGAAGCTCGTCAAAACATTGTGTGTGGAATTTGTGTTCCATACATCGTGTAAATCTATGTGCATCACGTGTCTTGTCAAAATACCTGCCTGCTGCATACCCGTCGAAAGGGTTAATGATAAATAAGACACTCGTATTGTGACATGACAAGCCACACACGACACCCAGAACACATATTTAAACTGTGGAGTACTGAATGCCAGGGACCAAGACACCTCAGTAGAACTTGCATTTGAGAAACACCATATAGTTGGATGTGAACAATAGATTCACAAATGGCACCTTTTTCTTATTTCACCCAACTGTAAAAATACTTTGCTGCCTTACATTTTTTTGTTAAATCAACTCAGATTTACAAGTCATGTCAACAGAAATTAGTTGTCACAACTTATAAATTAAGTTGAATTTTCTCAACAATATTTTATAAGTTGTACATAACAACTCACCTGTAGTTATAACAACTCATCTCTAGTCAAGATAAATAATAGTAAGTTGAAATTACTTGTAAATCCAAGTTGATTGAACAAAAGATTTTAAGGCAGCAAAGTATTTTTTACAGTGTATGTAATAACGAAATTGGTTGAGCTCTGTGCCGACTCATATTCCCTGTTCCCAAAATGTCTCAATTTGGATTTTAATTTAAAACCTTTTATTGTCATTTATTTATATACATTTTTGACTATTTGTTGTTATTTGTGGTGATTTGGGTTTGTATACGTCTATCAGTTGTGTTCGATTAAATGATATCAGGTGTGACTGATCTTGTTGAAGAGATGTTAAGTAATTGTCACTCGATGATGACACAGTGTTTGTCTGACCTGACGAAGACCTGTGTGGTCGAAATGTTGAGGGCAATATGCCGATTTTTGTTCTTTTACTATCTAGTCTTTTTGATCAAGCATGTGTAGTAAATTGTTTTTGGATGTGCACACATTTTGCTCTTTTTCCTACAAAGTTTTTGGGTAAAATAAGCAGAGGACTCGGACATAATATTAATGCACGTCAACTTAAATGTTTTAATGACTTATCCTCTTAAAGTAATCAGTACAAAAGCGGTCGAAAGTAGACAAAAGAGACGGATTATAACACAATGCGTCTCTCTTATCCACTTGTGATCCGATCGACCAAAATGCATCTTAATACCAGGTGTAAACAAGATCTTTGTTATGCCTGTCAGGCACTGTGATAGAACCTACTTTTCCAGTTTAAAAGGAAATATACGTTTTTGCTTATCTTTTCCACTGCTATCTTTCACCTTGTCAAATCTCATGCCATCATCAGTTACAGAAAAAATTCTATAGGTCTTTTTAGTGGTGCAACCTGAATTTGTTTGTACAGGAACATGCCTTAAACTCCCACCTGTACAAATATATAACAACTTACTTAGTACAGTACTGATAAGCATCTTTTACAGTTTTTCTCAGTCGTTTTAGTACATTTCTCAGATCAGAATTGAAATTCTCAAAACTACCTGTTCAGTCTTCACATCATTTTGTCACTTGTGCACATCATTGTTGCAAATGCTTTGGTACATCCATGCAAATTATTATGTACAATTCTCTGCTTTTTCCTACATTATCAATTGCTTATGTCCTGTTGATCAAAATGTTATATGTATTATAATGGGTCTCTGATGAATAGTCTTACCCCCACAACATTTAGGCATTAGTTCATAGTATAAGTCTTTACATGCAAAATGGTTGAACAAGTTGTCATAATACAGGGTTTGGTCAAACATATTTCTATACATTTCCATTAGACGTTTTTTTTTTTCTAAATATGTCCTGAATTGGTAAATTGCTCCCAGGTAAATCTTGACTTTCAACAACAGACAGGAACGTCCCCAGCAAGCAAAAACTGAGACGTTGAAATGACGACTAACTATAGACCTAATATAGTCCGGCTACGAGTAACCCACTTCTACCCTAAATAACCTTGAATTTGGTTACATGCTATTTTTGCAAAATAACTTAAAGTTTGATATTCCAACATGTAAGCAAAGTCAACAAGTGTTCAAGGTGTTTGCTTTCATTTCTTTTGTTCTAAAAGTATATGCATTGTCTATTCTTGGGCTATGGTTAGATGTCAATTAGACTTTCACCGGCATCCCAAAGCACTGCATGTACAGTTTTCCCTAAGGAGATTGTCCTATGTTCACATTTCTACTTTAGTTTTTTTTTGTGCTATGCAGTGCTGTCTTTTCCTTACTGTAATCGCAATGACATGGTCTGTCAACAAATTACAGTACAAACAGTGTAAATGTAAATATTGTCCAGTTTCTTGCAATCAAACTCCCACATAACTCACACTAAGGTGTAACCTACAATTTACAATAACTGTCATCAAAACTTTAGCCATAGTTTACATCAGAACATCCCTCCAGAGTAAACTGTTATATTGACAACATGACTAAACAATTTGACTGTCTTATCCGTACACAAGGACTTGTCATTCTGATGGCACTGACATGTCCATTGACACAGATATTTAATTTTGAGAGATGAACTAAGGATTTTGAGTAAAAGAGTGGCTTTTCCAGGTAATCCATGGTGTTTTGCTATTTGTACGAATTGTTTTGAGAAATGCACTGTTTTGCAAATTGTGAGTATGATTTAAGAAATGTACTAAAGCGACTGAGAAAAACTATAATAACATTACATGTGCTGTAATACAGTTTACCTCAATCAAGAAAACCGAAGAACTTAGAATAAAACTTATTCAAAATAAAAATACATTTCTAAAAAAGAAAAAAAATTAACCAGGAAAAAAAGATAACTTTAGTATATCCTTTTGAAAGTGCTGACTGGAGTCTGTCCTGACCTGTCCTGGCATTGCCCCCCCATATTTTCCTTCTGCCCCCCCAAAAATGTCCAGCCAACCTTAAAATAATGGAGTCTCTTTAAAGAAAAAACATCTTCTGTTGGCAAGCGCTGGCGTTTACAGCTCCCGCCCACTATTGTCTGAGCTTATTCTAACCTTGGAGGTCTTTTCAGCAGTATTTAAGTCACAGGAAAAGTACTACTGTTCTTTATGATGGTAACTAAAAACAAACAAACACATCTTTAAAATATATATGCAATTTAGTATTACATAAACGTAATAAAACAACGCATATTAAAATGAAACTTTTTTTATAGTAAAACATGCCCAAAATAGCCCCTTATCCTTTTACACTCTAAAAATGGTTGGGTTAAAAATAACCCAATTGGCAACCCAGCGCTGGGTAAATATTGGACAGAACACATGCTGGGTTAAAGTAACCCAGCACGTTGGGTAACACATTTTAACCCAGCAGGTTGGGTTGTTGAGAAAACCCAACACGTGGTCATTTTAACCATTTATGGGATTAATATTCTGGGTTTTGGGTTATTCTTGCTGGGTTATTTTTATCATGTGCTTTATTGTAAATTAAGACCATTGTTAACAGCAAATAAATGTTTATTTGACTGCAAAATAACTACAAACTCTTACATTTTTACAAGTTGCAAAATCATTTAAAGGACTGCTTACTGACCCAAGTATAAATATATTTATAAAATATCATAAATTATGCACATTGAAGTAACAATGTAACAGGTTGAATCAATTCGTTTGAATTTAAGACAGAATTTTACAGTATATAAATGAAATACTGAAATGTACATAAACAAAACTACAGCAGTGTAAGAAAAGAAACAATGTAATTGTTAAATTAAAAGTAGAATCATTCATAGATGTGTAAAGTTTTTTTACAGAACGAATGTTTTAAGTTTCACAGAATGGAATGTATTTGACTAAAAATACTTCATTTATTAAAGCTACTCGTCGCGAACAAAGATGTACAAAGGATTTGAACACAGGAGAGGATTCATCCATTTGAAAAACGACAGACTACAGGAATTCCCATAGAAGCACATTGCCTGGGGTATTTATTTTCAGGCACTTAAAATGCCTTTAAACCAGAGACTGTAAAAAAATATGAAAGTAGTGTCTGTGACGTCACCCATTGGTTTGTGAAGAGCATTTTTGAAGCTTAAAGTAGGCGGTGCGTGCCGTCGCCATCTTGGCCGAATTGCAGTTTAAGTCACTTCCGTATTCAGAGAGACTGATTGAGAAAAAAGATTGAGAGATCTGCTGCATGTTTCCCATGGCCAGGACGAAAGGAAAGGGTTTCGAGGATTCTGTCCAGAGAAGAAATTCCACCACATTTGTTGCAATCTACAAAAGAGGAAAAAACTTTTAGTGGTCTGAACTGAATTATCAGATTTAAGTATTCAGAAAACCATGTGGGCCAAGTGAATTATACATTTTATAAAAATTATAAGGCTTTCTTTTGCATCCCTGGCCGCATTACCACCACGTGTGAGATTTTTTTTTCCAAAAATGCAATGGCCTTTTGTCAGTTTGCATAAGACTTACACTCCTTTAACTGTTGTGCCAACAACAAAGGCTGCAAACCACACAGACTGACAAATAGGAGGACCTGACTATAAAGAATAAAGTACTGCAGAACTAAAATGTAGCAGAAAATTAAGACATTCTCAATATTTTTTAAATAGGAATTATTAAATGTTATACTTACTGGCTGAAGTTGTATGAAGGTCTTGCTAGCCTCATCAATGGATGGACGTTAAAACTCTGCACACTCTAGAAAAAGAATTGGAAAACAACATCACATCTGATCTCTGCTAAAAACATAACATCTCTGATACAGTATCAGCCACAGATCAGAGGGTTGGTCAATATACATTTGAAATCACAGGAGACAACCCAAAAATATTATGAAATGAATATAAAATAGTAACTAAATACGACTCAATAACACATCTAATTTCATATAACACATATGTTTGTTAACCGATAGTCACTTTCACGCAACCTCCGTCTTGGTATCAAATATTTTCAAGTTCATGTCCACTCCAAACACTTAAATTATTGTTTCATTTTAAAAGAGAGGAACAAGCAATATACATGCAAGACACCAGTTCTTGGAAACGCTGTTTCGTTTTCATTTATCGACGCGTTACCTGCCGTACCGACTGTAAAGTGAATGTGCTGCTTGTCCTGCCTCAGTGACAGAGTAGACGCCGGCTCGAACCGAGCCTCCGTGATCCTCCGCCGCCGGTTAACATGTGCTCGCGCCTCGTCTGTCTTTACATATCGAATGACAAGAAAGCAACTCGTTTGTCGCTAAATTTAATTTAACAGCGTCGCTATCGCTTGTTAAGCTGGGAAAGGGAAAACTGTGCGCGTGTGTGACACAAGAAGCCGAAGTGGGTTGCGGAGGTCGACTCGGTACCGGTTTTGACTCGCTTTGTTAAAGGCTTACAGAAATTGTCATGAGTTAACGTAATCAACCGTGTGATGGGGATTTTGTAACACCGATTTTATTAATTTTATTAATATGCCATATCAAACATCTTAGAATGATTATTCGAGTCAATTTGTGTAAATGGCGATCTGAGGTAACAGTCGTCATTCCTCCAAATTACACCCGTCGTCTTAGTCTGTATAAATTAACACGTTGCTGTCTCGCAAAATGTTATAATCTTGTTTATATTCATGAAATGTTCACAAAAACATATAAACTTACCTTGAAACAACTGCTTCCAGCGACTCTGTCCTTTCAAGACGACCGTTGCTGAGCACATTCAAACATCAAGGGCGCGAAGCACGTGAGCCTCTTCAAACAACCCAACATAATAACCCAGCAGTTTTAACCCAACACCTAGAAAACTGAAACTACCAAAAAAGTGTTTAAAATGTAAAAAAATAACCCAGCAAAACAACCCAACAGACTCAACCCAGCATTTTGGGTTAAAAAATAACCCAGCCATTTTTAGAGTGTAGACTCACTTCATTATTTATTCATTCAAATACAACAGCCAATGGCAAGTCTCCAGCAACATTTTTAGACATAGTTCTGTTTATTAAAATTAGAATATGCCGTTTGGTTGTGGCATACTATATAGTGAATATAAATGATATAAGATGGTTATACAGTAAATATACAGTATTGTAACAGCTGAGCATCGCGTGCAGTTTTAAAATCAAATTTTAGCGGTTTTGTCATCGTCATTCATCCGCTCACTCAGCTCACGTTTGAGAAAAACTTTACACGCAAAAATCTACAGACTTTTAATTTCAGGAGGAGCTTTCACTCCGCAAGCTCATCCTAAGGTAAAACATTGTATTTTATAATGTTGTGTTGTATTATAATATCTAATTTGCTGTGTTATGAACACAGCAGTGTGATTTATCTTTGTGTGATTTAACTTTTACAGTATTTTATGGCTTTTGCTTTTGTCTGGTGCTGTTATAGGCAAACAGGATAACCGTTGATGAATTTGTCATGCATGTCAAATTGCTTTCATGATGTTTCAAAATAGATTATTTAAAGCGTTTTTCTTTGTTGAGATATTTGAGGTTGCTGCAGCAGCATGTTGGGTAGGGTAGGTATAAGAATGGCTTTAATTTATCTATAAGTGAAATAATAGATTAAATGCAGTGTACACATTAATAAAATATAGCTATATGTACAGCTTTGCATTCATATCACCTGCTTGCCTGATTTTCATTAACTGTGTCTAAATGTGTAAAATTTCATTAAGTATAATCACTATAACATTATAAATAATTAAAGGAACAGTATGTAGGATTGTGGCCAAAACTGGTATTGCAATAACAAAACTTGTGGCTAAAACTGGTACTGCAATCACACAACTGGTGGCCAATACACAAAATGACAACATAAACATCAGTTGAGGGCTGCAACTCCACTTTTTAAATGACAATATCCTGGACAAACCACTGTACATACTGTTCCTTTAATCCAGTGTTTCTCAAACTTTGCAGCCCAAGGACCACTTTATCTTCCAATTTTTTTTCTGAGGACCACCTAACAGAATCCCACTCTAACACTCACCCAAAAAACAACAAAATAGGAAGGATAAGCTAAGTTTAAGTTTAATATGCAACTGTTTCAAGTCAAAAACTATTTTTTTAAACACAAATGCAATGCTATGTTCAGAAATTATTATATGAATTTTATTTCATTTGAAAAAGTAAATGTGAAATAAGTTGCAGCTTAATATGAACAACAAACTGCACGTGTGAAAAAAAATGCAATTAAACATAGTATAACAGCCTAGATCCCACTTAAGGTCATTCCAAAGAGCCATTAGTTTAAAACTGAGGTGGTGGATATATGAAGTCAATGGTTGTAACTATGGTAACAATAAAATACTGAAAAAAAAATTTCCCCTTAATGTCCAAAATCACTGAAATTACAGGAATTTTACACATGAACAAAAACTATTACATTTCAAAACTAATAGATCTGTGGATTTTAGCTGCTTTCAGCTGACGCTTGATCTTTTCTTTTGACTCATCTTTGGTTTAGCCATCGATCCATTTTTACGTTATTAAAATAGAATGGCAAGAACTGATATCACAGTTTTGCAAGTGCATAAAAAATCTACTTAAATAATTGACGATTGTATAAACACTTGCCTAGTTTAGGTCATCTTTTGGCGGACCACTGGGGGGGGTTTGGCGGACCACTAGTGGTCCGCGGACCACACTTTGAGAATTACTGCTTTAATCTAATCGCATCTCAAATTTGACATGCAAAAGGACATATAAATGGCCCCTCAAGGCCTCTCGAAAGTGCAGAGTGAAATTGCATTCAGTCAATAAAAACAGACAAATACTTACATTTTCTGCCTTTGATTGGTTAGGACAGTCTTAAAATCCTTCCTCAAACCTCTTAACATAGCCATCTCAGATTGCTTTTAACCAATGTATAAATTGTAGTAAAATAAAATATGAATGATGTCCTTGACTAAATTATGATTGGGTGGGCAAGACAGATGTTCAGGTGCCTAGAACCGGGCCTGCCCTCATGGGGTTAACATCTCCATCATAAACAGTAGACGATTATGGTAAGGGGCATGACATTTTCACCACACTTGAAGTATTTAGCCAATAACAATGCACTGGTTTAGCTGGCCAATAAGAGAACACTGGACTTTTATATGGAAGCTGTGTTTCATTTCAAAGGTTGTATCCTCACAAGGACTCATCCATTGAAGGTGGTCTACAGAGAGTCCTTAACCAGAATTAAATGAGACGTCCTTCATAGGACACACAAGCAGGAAAGGAAACAGGAGGTATCACGTTGCTATGCCAACATGTTCATGGCCGCCATTTTTTCCAAGTAAACTGACGTCAATGGAAAGAATGTGGGCTATCTGCAGCAGCAAAGATACACCTCAGGAATTTGGATGAAACATGTGAAAGAAGCACGCCTTCAGACAGTCCTACTAGAAATGAGACAGCCTCAATGACGTATGCAACCTTGGAATGTATATTGAAATTTGTACCTTAAAATATTTTTCAGAACTATTGCTAAAAATAAAAAATGTGTGTATTTGGATTTTTACTTGTAGACACAGCAGTATAATAAACCTGCCATTTTGTGTTTACATTAGGATTGTTAGGGACACCTGTTCAATTTCTCATTAATGCAATGGTTTAATGGTGTGGGGGATGTTTTCTTGGCACAGTTTAGGCCCCTTAGTGCCAATTGGGCATTGTTTAAATGCCACAACCTACCTGAGCATTGTTTCTGACCATATCCATCCCTTTATTGTACCCGTCACAGGTCGGAGCGGACCACAGATGTCGTGAGTCTCGCCCCTCCCTAGTTTCCACCTCGAGGAGGTCCCAAAAGCACCCCAATGACCAGACACACGAGAGAGTATGTATCAATTTAAAACAAACTTTATTAAATTACTTAAAGAAAGGGCAGGGGAAAGGGGACACTAAAACTATAACTCTCCAGCCCAGGGAGAACGGGATCTCCAGAGTCACCTAGACTCTCACGGGGACAGGGGGGTAAGTCGCTCTGCTTTCTCAGCTCGTGTCCGTCCATGACTTGCAGTGGGTATTCCTAACCAAGCTCTTCCTTTTTGTCCACAGCCGTTGCAGCCCAATTCCTCCACTCCTGGATGGAAAGACACACACAGGTAAGTATGAAGGCAAGTATGGGAGAGAACGGGTACCTGGGGTGGTTTAGTCCAACAGATACGTATCCTGCAATCGTATACAGAGACATCCAGTGAATCAGTGGGGTCAGCCTAGAAAACACACAGGAGAGTATTCGGCTGTTTAGGAGAGTACAAAGGGTCCAGCGTTCCATCTCCAGACGTCAGGGGGACTTCTACAAGTATAGAAGGTATTACTCGGAGTTCAAAACTTCAAACAATAACACAGGAGAACCAGATAAGTACACTGAACTCGTAGCGTGGATACTCAGATAAGTGTAATGGGGCAATGCACTGAACTCGTAGCTTGGATGCACAGGTAAGCATAAAGGGACAATGCATTGGTCTCGTAGCTTGGATGCACAGGCAAGTATAAAAGGGAAGTAACTTCAGCCTTACGGATACGACTCACCAACCCGGAGATGGCGGGGTACGACTTTAGTCTCCAGACCTTCAACCCCGAGAGAGAACGTAGTTTCACACACACTCAGCAGATCCTCCTTATTGGGACGGATTCCTGGTTGCCACACACTTAGACAGGGACTCCCAACGTATCGTGACACAGTCCCTCGTCGATGCAGAGCCCTTGGCTCGAAACTAAGGATTTGCAGCAACAAACAGAGCTTTATAAGCGATGACAATACTTCAGTGAGCAAATAAATACAAATACATCACCATTGGACTCGGCCCAAGGGAGCAGGTGGAAGTACAAGGCAGGTTGCTGCACATCGGGCCTCACACGGCCACAGGTAGGATCTCTCAGGCGGGTATCCCAGATTGAAGCACCGCACCAAGGATGTACTATATGAGTCGGCCTAACGCTTCCCTCTCCTCTCTTCCACAGCGTGACCAGAGATCTAGATAGGGGCGGGCATCTGAAACACTCACAGCGTGAATCACACACAATACAGCACGTCCACTTCTCCACACAGTAGATCCAATTTTAACGCCTTAGTACTTCACACAATACTCACAGCGAACTCCTCTTCTTACAGAGTTCACAACACCAGCGTTTGGAAGGGATGGGTTATAGTTCGCCGTCTGGTTATGTATAAGGGTAACAGCCATCCAACGACACCAGCTCTCTCTCTTTCATCCAGAGCTTCCTCTTCGGCCTAAGGGGCGAGTGCTGCCAACATTTACACACCACTGCATGCAAATCTTCAAGTGTAAACACAGCAATGACAAGACTCACCCACAGCAATCCACACACTCACGGTGACTTAAGGCCACATCGCCACAAGAGCGGGTTCGTTGATCCATGACAATTCCCTTATCCTTCCATGTTCCTTCAATGCTCTTTTATACTCTACCCCTTCCTTGATTCACCCAATCATCGATCGCCACGCTTATTTCCACACCTGGATGCAATGAAGCCAAATTCGGTTGCCCAGAGTAACCAGGTAGTAGTGGTGCATCACGGATTCTCGTCCGGGCGGAACCATTAGTTGCCACTTTTAGTTCTGCTCTTGAATCACCTCGTGACATACCCATCCTCTGATGGCTACTTACAGCAGGATAATGCACCATGTCACAAAGCTCGAATCAATTCAAATTGGTTTCTTGAACATGAACATGAGTTCACTGTATTAAAATGGCCCCCACAGTCACCAGGGGCCTCATTTATCAACATTGCGTAGAAAATGTTCTATATTTGTACCTACGAATGAAATTTAGAATGTGCCTAAGTACAAAAAAATTGGGATTTATCAAACGTGCGCACGTGCTTCGTACGCACATCAGTAAGTAATCCTTGATGATAAATCCCACTTGTTCTTAAGCACCATGCTCGTGCACGTTCATATGGCGCTTTTCCATTGCATAGTGCCCCACGGTTTGGTTTGGTTTGGGTCGGGTCAGCTTACTTTTGGGAGCTTTTCCATTGGGATCACTTCGTAGTACCCGATACTTTTTTTCGTACCACCTCGGTTGGGGTTCCAAGCGGCCCGAGCTGATACCAAACGTGACGCGTAAACACTGTAGTTCACTGATTGGTCTGAGAGAATCGTCATCGGCGCCGTCATCCTATTATGTAAAATATTAGCTTTAGCTTAAGCTTGCTGCTAGCTTGCGCTGTCTCGAGCAAACATGTTGTCATCTGTGCTCTGTTTTAAGTTTACAAACACCCTTTTAGCGATTAAAAACATCCACAGGTTGTGAATCAGGAACACATAAAAGTTTTTTCCAGACTTGCAGTTTGTGGCGGCACATTCGCGACGTGCACGTCAGTATTATTTATGCTTTAATCCAACTTCATTGAGGCTCAGCGGAGCGCCGTCGACAGACGCCACGAGTGTTTGAACAGAAACTGTTATGTGAGACAGAGGTAGTTATAAACGCGATGTGCAAAGTAAACTTCTATTTGTGGTGGCCAATTTTAATTTTGTGGCGGCACATTCGCGACGTGCACGTCAGTATTATTTATGCTTTAATGCAACTTCATTGAGGCTCAGCGGAGCCGTCGACTGACGCCACGGGTGTTTGAACAGAAACTGTCATGTGAGACAGAGGTATAGTGATAAACGCGATATGCAAACGTCTGTTTGTGGTGGTCAATTTTAATTTTGTGGCGGACTGATAAATAAATAAATGAATGGGAATGTACAACGACGCTCTCACTTGTATGATGTCACAGCAGGCAGCGCAAATATAACAACACGCCTATAATCCCTCCCACTGCGAAGTGATACTAAACTCAATGGAAAAGCTAACCAAGCCAAAGTGAGGTGAGCTGACCCGGCCCAAGCTAGGCTAGGCCGTGGGGTACTATGCAATGGAAAAGCACCAATAGTCATTTGCATTCCGAAACGCCTCCAATGAACCATATATGGTGACAACACCTCCCATTATATGTCACGTGGTTGTGCATTTTCCCTCATCGCAATAATGACAAAGAGAGCGTAAAAGAGGAATTTTACAGACACAGAAATTGAGTTACTGGTGGATGAGGTTAAATCCTAATAACACATCCAGTTTGATTTACTTAGTGCGGGAGGAATGACTAACAAAAAACAAATCTACATGGGAACATGTTACCAGTGAGTTTAATTCCGTTGAATATGAGGAGAGAACACTTCCAGAAATAAAAAAGTGGTTGACATTAAAATATCAGCAAAAAAACGCGTAACAGCACACCGACGTGAAACGAGTGCGTTTGATAAATGAGGCCCCTGATCTTAACCCAATAGAGCATCTTTGGGATGTGGTGGAACGGGAGCTTTGTGCCCTGGATGTGCATCCCACAAATTAATTATATTACTAATTAATATAAATATGTAAAATAGTAACAGTTATAATAAATAATAAAAAAATAACACATAGTCGAAAACATGCCTGATCCATATTTACTTAAGCCATAACTGTCATGTTTTTCAACTTAAGTCTCCTGATTTTATGAATATTAACATCACAATTCAGGTTACTGTTATTCTGTGTGTACATAGTATTATATAGCAGCAAAAATGTATAATAGTTGTGTAAATATATATCAAGGAGGGCAGACATATGATAGAAACATGTTTATCTGATTAGCAATGATAACAGGACCTGGGTGAATGTTTTCACGCAGATAATGACATGAAGTCATTTGCCAGACGTCCAAGTAGACCACTCCATTAATATCACTGAACATCTCCTTCATCACTGTGTTCAACTGCAATGCAAGCCAGTCGCTTTGAAAAATATTCTGGAACAACAAAAATCAGTAATGAATAATAAGCTTAAGCTAGCAACAAAATATACAGTAAAGAAGGCAATACATAAGGGGTGTAGTTCGTTATAGAGATGGAGACGTTTTATATTCCAGAGAACAACATGTTTTATTAGCCCTCGTGTGGAGAGCATGCATCACCCTAGTTACTTGTACACTTATACACAAACTTATTTAACCACTAGGGGGCACTGCAATACAGGATAAAGGCTATATTAACATAACTTCATTACATTCTTAACATACAGCCTGAAAATCCATCAAGGCTTAAAGAAATGCCTCATCTGAGAATAACACCACTGCCTGGCAGCATCTGGAGATCGGCATCATGGCAGCCTACCATCGGACTCCAGCCTTCCATCTGACTCCACCACATACAATTTGGGCTCAGAGACAGTGTTCCTAACAACTCTGACCTTGTTACATCCTCACTACTTGGGACTCTTGCAGTCGAAAGATTGGCTTGCTCCTTTTATCGAATAATGCTTTTTGAATTTGTCTTTTTTTGGAAAGTTGTGCCTTGACTTTCACAGTGCCCTTGCTAATGGGCATGTTGGTACGTTTTACCCTGGGGAGCAGTCTCTCCCTTACAAAAATAACTGTAGTTTTCTATTTTAAGTAATACTGCAGTTTTTGTTACATGTAGAAAAATGCAGGTTTTTTGACACAAAAAAAAACTTTGATTTGCAGTATATAATAACATATAGACCTGCAGTATTATAATAATACAACAGAAGTACTACTAAAATAGAACTGCGATACATTTAAAGTACTACTACAATATAATGGCAATGTGAAAGTAAAAGTCACCACAGTCACAACCCACCAGCCATGAGCATCAAACCAGCAACTATCCAATGTACACTGATTCAAAAACTGCTGCCAGAAGAAGCGATAATAAGTCATCTATGATTGTGAAAAGGCATTGGCTCTCGTGTGTCTCGTGACCGATTGCATGCATCATTACGTAAGCTAAAAATGTGAAGCGCTATTTGCTCTTGTGACCAATTACATCATGCTGGTTTATGTTTGAAAGAGATCTGACTGTGCACAGACAACAACGCCTCTTTTCTTTGTTGGATAACTCCTCCCCCTTGGTCGACTGCCAAATAACGCTCATCCCACTGTACAGTTTTAGATGCACATTTCACAAAAAGCAAGCACTCGTGGGGCAGTACAGACAAGAATGTGTGAGAGAGAACAGAGCTGATATGAAAGTGACATGATAGTCAAATATTTACATTCTCGAAATGTGAGCTTTATATTTAACCAATGCCAATGAGTAGCCTACTAAACACACACACCTGGAGCAGTACAAATCATCAATTTGTAAATTATGTAAATCTGTTTTTAATTTTCATTATTGAATTAGTTTATTATTAAGACAGAAAAACATCCCATAAGCAACAAATCTAGCAACTGTTTCTATCAACCTTAGCCTCAAATACACATTTTGTGTCGCCTGACCCAGCCAATGAGTGTAAGGTCCTGCATGTTAATGTCTCACTTTGTGTACTCTCAGCGCATATAGAGCTGAAGCGTAAATAAACTCTGCACATATAAAACAGCGCTTTCAAGAACCATTGAAAGCGCCATTGTCATTTGTTTAGTCAATTATATTGTTGATTGCACTTCTGTTTTAAAATGTAAACAATTCTTAAACAAAGCTTATTCACATTTCAGCTTTGTACAATCAGACCTGAATGTGCTGCTCAGCTCACTGTAGACGCCAAAAGAGACGTGGATTTCACCAGGAAAGCAAGACCTGGCACTTATGTGGAAGTACAGATGACACAAAATGTGTTCATTCAAACTAGTTAAATCTAGCTAGAAAGCCTCTAGGTTGGCAGCAGTATCTCAGACACTCAGACCCCACCCAATGATTAACATACAATTTGCATACAAGTTAACGTTGGAAATGAAAACAAAAATCATGAAATTAAAAAGAGCATAATATAAAAACTGAGCTTCACATTTTAATGTAATTTTTGTCACCATTGTTGCATGAGCCTTAGTAAAACAGCTTTATCTTTATCACGTTTGCCTTAAATGTTAATATTGGCAGTCATACCTTCAGATTGTAGTGTGAAAATTAGATGGCAAGTCATCAATTGCATATTCATTTTAAAAATGGAGATACAATTTTGTCTTTTCATTTTCAATTTTGTGCTTAATGAATCATTTAATTAATTGCAAAATATGTCTTCCATAGAACATAACAGAGGGCAAATTTACCATATTGTATCAACCTGTATGTTATCATAAACGTGGTAGAAAACTTTAATAAAGTGGGGATATAAATACAAGTTTGGGCAAATGTACCTTAAAGTCTCCAGTATTGCCAGACTTGATAATCACAGTAGTCGCTGGTGCTCGGCTCAGCAGTGCAAGAACAGCCTGACGAATTTTGGCCACTTCATGGATGTAAAATGTTAGTGGGTGAAAAACCAGATGGGCAAAAAATGTGATGACAATGACAGCATGAGCACCACCAGCTATTTCATCGATATCATTGCTGATATAATGCAGATCTGTAATTAACATTTTAGTGAATCTCAAGGGAACACCATGTGGCTTCCAGTGAACAATTATGTTGTTTTTTAATTCTACAGCCATTAGGGGTCCACCAGTGCGAGGAGTGTGGAGGTCCATTCGTTTTAACCCTAAATAAAGAATTCAAATAAACATTAGAATTATTGCTTTTTATTTCTTAAAATGGTTTGAAATACATGAATTGGCTAAATAGATTATACAAAACATAAAGCTGAATGGCATCTGTAAAAAATATTTCTCAGGACTTATATACATATGCTGAGACATATGTGGACCTAGTTTTAAGCAAGGTGGATTAGTTGTTATAGGGGCTATATAAACTTATATCAGTATTTACTCCTATAGTTTACACAGGTGATAAAGCGCAGTTTAAAGGGATAGTTCACCCAAAAAAATTCTGTCATCATTTTTTCAACCTCATGTTGTTTTAAGCCTGTATGAATTTATTTTTTCTGATGAACACAAAAGAAGATATTTTGAGGAATGATGGTAAGCACACAGCTGATTGTAACCTTTGACTTCCATCGTAGGAAAAACAAATATGATGGAATCGCTTACCAATGGGGTGCTTAACATTTATCAAAATGTCTTCTTTATATCATTTATCACAATACTTCCATAATATTTGTTTTCCTACTATGGAAGTCAATGGTTACAATCAGCTGTTTACCACCATTTATCAAAATATTGTATTTGTGTTTATCATTAAAAAAACTCAATACAGGTTTAGAACAACATGAGGATGAGAAAATGATGCTTTTGGTTTTTGGGTGAACTATCCCTTTAAGGTGATGTTGGATGACAATGAGCTTTAAATCACTGATCGGCTTAATGTAATGTTAATATTGGGGCAGCAACCTATATCATTTATCATTTATTCATTACATAATTTGTAGTGAATAATGTTATAAAAATGACTTGCCTGGCACATTTCTTTCTAAATACTCAAACCACTGCCTTGTGGTAGAGTCTCCAAACAGGTAAACAATCTTGTTTTTAAGACAATTTTCCATTTGTGAAGGATTGAATTCCTGAGTGTTACATACAAAAGACTTCCAGACATCTTTAAAATAAAACCCTGCAGGTACTGGTGTAGTCAAACCAGATCTGCATCTTTCTATTGTGCCTAAAAAAACAGCATATTTAATTTCAGGTGTATCGCAATTGAAAATTATTTGCTATAATATAACTGTACTTGTACCATTGCTTGTAGTGTTCTGAACAACATTTATGGTTTGTTTGTCTCCAGGAATACCAACATTTGTTAATTTTCTGTAGATGGTGAATGAATGAATGAATGAATGAACAAATGAATAAAATCCTTAATATGCTTTTCTAGAATTGTGGAACTTTCCCATTTACCTTGAAAAAAGTTCTTGTTCAAATTTATTTGATGGGTCTTTCAAAGCCCCTCTTTCATGATGCACCAATTTGTCACAGGTAAGTTGCTTTGGTCTCTCACACTGCCATACCGTTTCTGTTTTTACATCCTTATACTCACAGCAGCAGTTGCCTTTAGTCCAACTTCCATCTGAGCCCCATTTAAGATTACATTCTACTTTTTCTTTAATCCTGATTCCTTTTGGTCCTGACCCTTCAAAGTAACCATAATAAAGGCTACGTGGGAATGAGGAGTCCCTGTATTTTTTAATAATATGCACAACTTCGCTGGAGTGGACCAGTCTCACAGACACTTGTGCCTGACCTTCCCAGGGTAGCAGAAGATCAACAGTGTACGTCCCATTACGATGATCATCAACTTTCCCATAAACACTTGCCTTCAAGAAAAATGGAATAGATGTAATGTGGTCAACTAATATAGTCACATTTCTATCATAATAAACCTAAGGGGCATTATGAAGTTACTGTCAGCCAAGCACAAACTTTAAAATATTCACAACCCTTTTATCCCCTATGTACTCTTCCCAGAAAGCAATAGACTCTGGGGGCATATCCCCTCTGAAGTTGGCAGCTCAGCTGTACCTCCGATGCAGTTTTGCCACTATTTCGGTCTATTGCATTCTGGGTTTTAAGTATATCTTCAACAAAGTACTCAGAAACATATCTTTGAATTAAATTTTAAAAGTTTAGCTTGAAAAAAAATCTCTTTTTATGATCTCTAGCTGTGATAATACCAGCAGAGATCCCCCCTCCCCCCAGGGGGGATGCTTAGGGAAATTTGCGAATAAATTTCAAACGCTGCCCAGATATTTAAGCATACCTTTAATTTTGAGTTGAAAAGCTTTGCTTGGAAAAAATCGCCTCCATATGATTTCAAGTTCTTGTTGTGATCTCTAGCTGTGATAATAACATGAATATTTTCTCCAACTCTGTATGTTTTATTGAATCCTACAATAGAGAATGTTGTGTGAACTGGACTTGTGCTTAGCTTCAGTTCAGTGATTTCTTGATCTGGACTTGGCCAATCAAGAGCCTTCTGTAGTCTATCCCACTCTTCCTCATTGATTCCCATCATGCGTTTCATATGTGAATGAGGTCTGAGCCTCGAAGGCTGGAACTGTTGCATGTGACCATCATTCAGAAATATCCATATAATCTGAAAGCAAACCAAAATACCAGTCAAACCAAATTTAAATTCCAATGAGCCGGCCCATGACATATAGTTGGAAGAGGCGAATGTAAAAGATTTTTTCTTTTTAAATGAATACAACTGACCAAAATGAGAAACCCAACAATTTTGTTATGCCCCCATTTTTCATGAGCTGAACTTAAAGATCTACGAGTTTTTCTTTGTATACAAAAGGTCTGTTTCTCTCATATATTGTTCACAAATCTGCCTAAATCTGTGTTAGTGAGAACTTCTTTGCCGAGATAATCCATCCACCTCACAGGTGTGACAAATTAAGATGCTGTTTAGACAGTATGATTAATGCACAGGTGTGGCTGAGGCTGGCCACAATAAAATGCCACTCTAAAATGTGCAGTTTCACTCTATTGGGGTGTGAGGGGTTCAGGACTGGGGTGGTGGGTCTCTGGGGGTCCGAAAACCAGTCAGGAATATTGATTTGCAATTTTTCCAAAAAAGACACCTTAGATTTGCCAACACGCCCCAGTCTGGCCACGTGTTGTATATCTTGACCAGTGCATCATCCGTGCGTCTGCACTCTTTGTTAGGGCATCGCACATCCTGCTGTAAAGCTTCATCCAGCGACACAATGAGGGCCACACAGGGTTCTAAAGCTGGCATCACACCGAGTCCCACAGCATCCGGTGTGGACATATCTGCCAGCATGCGGGTAACATGGTCCGGCCGAAATGACAGCGCCGACTGAAAAGCTGCTGATACAACTTCAGTAAAATCTTTGCCGTGCGGAAGACGCTCATCCTTCACCCCTGGTACTGAGCGGCACAACAGATTGGTCGGTCCCATTAAAGCTGCCACCAATACAGTGTCGCACCCTTCCACGTATACTGTCAAACAGTGTGGGTGATCGGAAGCATTAGGCTGACCGGTACATTCCATCACCTCTGTGTGGCATTCCTTAGCTGCTGATGTGACAGATCCAGCCAACAGCGACTGTAGCTGTTGCACAGTAGTGGTTAGCTCGTCCATACGCTTGGCCAGCGTGGATGAGGATTTTCAGTTTTGGCTGTCTGCCGTCATCGCCATGGTTGCGTTCATGTTTAATCTCGCTCACAGAAGCATTGGCGGATCGGTCCCTCAGTGCCGGCGAGCAAACACTAGACAGACCCTGCTGGCGCAGCTCAACTGGCATAATGCTGCACTCCCTACATGGGTTAGACAAGGCTTCTTGTCACAGGTCGGAGCGGACCACCCCTAACGTGAGTCTCGCTCCTCCGTCAAGTTCCACCCCGAGGAGGTCCCAAAGCACCCCGATGACAAGACAGACAAGGAGATATAAAATTTAACCAGGTTTATTTATTTATTTAAAAAGAAAGGTTCTAAAAGGGCTGCCGTCGTCAGAGGAGAGGTTGGGGGAATTGGGCGCAGATGCCCGAACTTGTCCTCCAGGACTCGAGGGGGCAGGAGAGGGTATGTCCTTGGCTAGGCCTTGTGTATACAGGTAAGTGGTCCTGATTTCCTTTCGTCCTCACTTCACCAGGTACCATCAGGTGTCTTCCTTACAACCTTTGGCCCTGGACTCACAAGAGGGAAGTAACAGTTGAATATGCAAAGGTAAGTTCATCCAGAGAAACACACTCACTGAAGTTTTGCCCAAGGCTTACGGTTCATCCACTGGTCCTTCCATGTTTGTGACACAACAGGGATCCAAGGGAGGATGCGGATCGCTATCACCACTCCAATATGGGGCCAACCGATATGCAGCTGAGTACCTTGAACTTCAACAGTAGATAAGTAGATGTACGGGGCCTTTAACTTTATCAGCAGGCAGATATACAGAGCCTTTGACCTTGGGCGGCAGGAAGATGTATGGGCCCTTTAACCTGGGGCAACAGGTAAGTATGTATACGGGGCCTTTAACTTGAGCAGCAGGTAAGTATGTATCTGGGGCCTTTAACTTTGACAGCAGGCAGGTATACGTGGCCTTTAACGTGGGCAACGGGTAAGTATGTATACGGGGCCTTTAACATGGGCAGCAGGTAAGTATGTATATGGTAAGTTCATGCAGAGAAACACACTCACTGAAGTTTTGCCCAAGGCTTACGGTTCATCCACTGGTCCTTCCGTGTTTGTGACACAGCAGGGATCCAAGGGGGGATGCGGATTGCTATCACCACTCCAATATGGGGCCAACCGATATGCAGGTGAGTACCTTGAACTTCGACAGTAAATAAGTAGATATACGGGGCCTTTAACTGTATCAGCAGGCAGATATACAGAGCCTTTGACTTTGGACGACAGGAAGACGTATGGGGCCTTTAACCTGGGGCAACAGGTAAGTATGTATACGGGGCCTTTAACTTGAGCAGCAGGTAAGTATGTATCTGGGGCCTTTAACTTTGACAGCAAGCAGGTATACGTGGCCTTTAACGTGAGCAAAGGGTAAGTATGTATATGGGGCCTTTAACATGGGCAGCAAACAAGTATGTATATGGGGTCTTTAACGTGGGCAGCAGGTAAGTACATATACTGGGCCATTAATGTGGGCAGAAGGGAAGTATGTATACGGGGTCTTTAACGTGGGCAGCAAGAGGGTGTATGGGGCGAATACGGGGCCTTTAACTTCCACAACACACAGTGCATACACTGGACTTTGGCTTTAACATGCAAGGGGCTTCACAGATAATATTCAGGTAAGCTCCACTTACAACAGACTGGGGACACACTGGGCTTTAACTTTGGCAGGCAAATGGGATTTACAGGTGGGTATTCAGGTAAGCTTTAATTACAACAGGCTGGTGGCACACTGGGCTTTTGCTTGGGCGGGCAAAGAGGCTTCACACGTTAGTATTCAGGTAAGCTTTACTTCAACAGGAACAGGCTGGTGGCACACTGAGCTTTAGCTTGGGCAGGCAAAGAGGCTTCACAGGTAAGCTTTACTTACAACAGGCTGGTGGCACACTGGGCTTTCGCTTGGGCGGGCAAAGAGGCTTCACAGGTTAGTATTCAGGTAAGCTTTACTTACAACAGGCTGGTGGCACACTGGGCTTTAGCTTGGACAGGCAAAGAGGATTTAAAAGTGAGTATTCAGGTAAGCTCTACTTACAACGGCTGGTGGCACACTGAATCATCCAATTATAACGTTTCACTTGCACGCAGACTTAAGGGGGGCTCCCAGACACTTTCACTTTCCAACAGTCAGTGAAGACAGTCCAACGTCGATACGAGCCCTTGGCTCGGGACCTGTGGCTGGTAGCAGAGAACACCCACTTTACTCACGTTTATCAACTACACTATTTACGCAGCAGAACATACGACCTCTTTACACAGGCGTAGGAGGATGAAACCAGTCCTTTGATCATACACAGGTAAGAAACGCCCGTCCGATGCCACCACTTGACTCCTCATACACAGGGCTCTTTCCTCAGACTAGAATATGAATACTGACAACACTGAGGACAGCACAGCACAGCAATTCTCCACGTGTACTCACTTCAATAAAAAGCACCCACCGCACTCTTCACACTCACAGTGACTAAGGTCAGTATCACAACTTCAGCCTGGGTTCGGAGACCTGGAGTAGTAGGCGACAGGGGGCAGGAGAACAGCATGTGAAGGCGTAGGTGTCGCGATCCAATGACACTGCAGCATATATAGTTTCTCACTTATCTCCAAGTCGAGTCCAGCACAATATCCGTAGTTCTTCACCCAGCCAGTAATCCACATCAAATCGCCTCCTTCTTCATGCCCGTCTAACATGTCCATCTCAGCCAAACACTGAGAACAAAATGCCAACTCCATAATGTCCACTCCGATAAACGGCCCATTGATCGTAAGCACAGGTGCGTTGATAAAAGCCGCTGACACGGTAGAACGTCACTACGGAGGCGAACGTGAAAGCGTCGCACGAGGGAACCCAGGAAAACCGCGGGTACTTGATGCGAGAGGCCAAAGTGTTAGGCGAGGGAACCCTGGGAAACCAATAGGTACTCGCCATTGAAGAAATTGCCATAAAAAATCCAACACTGGCTTACCTGTCCGGCGACTCAGCCGAGGTGTCAGTAATTCTGACGTGCACCACACGAAGGAACCCTGGAAACCAATAGGTACTCACTGGTTGATGTAATTTCAATAAACAAACCCACGATAGTCCAGTGATATCCAAAGATAATCCACATATATTTAGGTGAATTCAGCCAATCTTGCAAACAGCTAAGTGGGAAGCAAATTGCCAAGCCCAAGTAAGCTGCACACACTCTGCACACCATAACGAAGTTCTTTGCGAAGTGAGAATGAAAAAGAGAAAGTTCATGATGTTGTGAAAAACTTTATATTAGGCGTCATGAGGTCATGAGATGACAACCAATCAATTAAGTTCTCGTAATCAATATTTCCACTCTGTTTTACGCCTCTGGTGGTCTGGAAGTATGAAATAGAAAAAGGCTTATGTATCGCAGGTAAGCGATAGCATGCAGGTTTTAATGGGGTTTGCATCAATATTTAAAGTTAGAATATAATAATCTACTTTTATACATACATCAAACAACAGAAAGCAGTGACCATGCACACGTCGACAATATTACGAGTAGCCTGCGTGTTAAAACATAATACCATTTGGCATCTGCATGTGTTAACATATCAGGGTGATTCTCTGAATTGGGTGCCCTTCAAGTCCCCCAAACTTACTTCAAAGATTTTTAATTAAAGGAAATCACAAAATGCATTTTAACGCAATCAATTAATAGAACCAGGTGCCTTTGCATTATAATGCAACAAAAAATGCTTTTATTTTATTTTAATTTATAGATATGGGTTGCCGAAGTAGTAGACAACAAGCATACTTGCATGTCCCCACTAACCATCATTACATTTTCATTGAATATCAAACAAATAAAAACTGCAATTAATGCAAAATAGTTACTGCTAATTTAATCATACGTGGGTTTACTTTAACTAAAATATACATATGTATATAAAAATGCATTAATTATATATGAAATTGCAATATTTATACACGTCCTCCAGTTTGTTTTCAACCCCGTCACGCCATACTATTTACCCCCCTATAAAAATAACGGATCAATCCCTGTGGCATCACACCCAGAAAGTGATATCACACAAGTCTCTTGAAGAACATGCTGCAAAGAAAGGCAAGTGTCAGAATCTTTTCTTACATTTATTTCATGTTTTTCACTGTCAGATTAAGATTGTCAGGCTCAACATTTCAACTCTGTTGTATTACTAAATGATAGTAAACAACGGTTTAAGAAAAATTGAATAATAGTTTTGCAAAACATTAAACTTGTATGATTTCCTAAATGCCATGTGATGCTACTGTCTTAGTTAAGTATGGAGTTACAGCTACTGTTAGCCAAAAACTTCAACCCTGTCACATTCAACCCCGTCACATTTTTATTATAACAGGGTTGAATCGTTGTGACGGGGTTGAATATTTGACACTTTTTAGTAGAGTACTCAATTGTAGACTTGATATATTGTGATGTGACCTGTTAGAAATAATCGATTATGGTATTTTATGTTCAATAAAAACAAATGGAAAGATCGATTGATGTTTGTGAGTGATAAATAATCCTTAATGCTTTTGATTTAATGTTAAATACTTACTAAAATGTTTGTTTGTTTTTGACAACTTTAATAAAATACAATTTTATTGAATGTGATATCATTAATTTTACAGGTAAGAAATCCATGCTATATTAAATAATGATCATAACTTCAATCCTGTTATCATTTTCAACCCCGTTATGCTGAGTTCAACCCTGTTATTTGATCATTTTATTAATATTTTGGTGATAAAACGACAAATTAGGTCAATGTTTGTTTTGCTGTATGCAGCATTTACAGGACAGTCTGAAAAAATATGAAAGCCTGATTAAATTCTAATGTTAATGCATATTTTGTGATAAGATATGAAGACCAATGTTAGATACAGTTTTCATGACCTGATTTGGTATTCAAATGGTGAGTATTAAAAAAAAATTCTACATGCAATAAATGATATCAAACAAGGGACATCTCATTGAAAAGCTTCAAGAATTTACTTGAAAATCTTTTTAAATCATATTTAAACAGGGTCCAAGTCCAAGTGGAAAAAAACACTCAATATTGATTAGAATTTCTATGCCTGAGGTGGGAAAATGTATTTTCTTAAAGGTTTGACTAATCCACTATCACATGAAATGATCAAAAATATAACTATTTAAGGTATATATTTAAAAAAAAGTATGACCCAAAAGGCACCCAATTCAGAGAATCACCCATCAATGAATGCTTGCAGAAAAATGTTAAATCCGGAATCACGTATAATTTTGAATACCGACGTTGTTTTAAAGCACGACTAAGATAAAATAATAGATATTTAATAATTAAACTTACCAGACAGGACAATGTAAAAATAAATAACAGTACTAGAAAACTGCTTTGATGTCCGAACCTGTGAACTGATAATAGACACTGTTAGGTAGAGCCCATTCTCATGAATTGCGTATAAATAGCACGCCTTTTGAAAACTCGTGCAATACATACGCCAAAGTCCAATTTTGCGTGCATATGATACGCCAGTCTTTCCAACTCACTTAATACCTTTACGCATCTTTTTGTTAGAACCACTTTCTGTTACATAAAATGACATCCTAACCCAAATCTAACCCCAACTCCAAGCCCGTTTAAAAAAATGACAAAAAAAGGAGACACCTATACATTAAATTACATAATAACCCAAATCTAACCACAATACCCATGCAACAAGTTTAAAAAAAAGAAGGAAAAAAAACGAGAAACCAATACATAAATGGCACGAAAAGATGCGCGGTATTAAGTGGACGAAAACGACTTGCGTTTGCACGCAGAATCAGACTTTGGCGAGTTTTTTGCATGGCTTTTCAAAAGGTGTGCTATTTATTCGCAATTCCAAAAATGTACATACGTTTCCCATAAAATATTTACCTAAAGAAGAAGTTGTGGATGAAAAGGACATGGTTAACTGCGGTTCTTCCTGTTCTGTTATGCTGCATCATAGCTAAACCGGCCATAGAGTCAGTTGCGGAAACAGAATGCAGATGGGTGGACCTCAGATACCTTGGACAGTGCATAAGCACGATTGAATCCATCTCCACTTCCCATAAGGCATGCATTCATATTACACTTTTTGCAAACAATGTTTGTCCATTTTAGACAAAACAAAGAAAAAAAATACACACTCCTGTGCTGAGGGAATTAAGAAAATAGCTTTTTTATGATGAGCACGCGTATGTCATTATGCGATTGTTCTGTAAAGAAAAAAAAAACAGGAACAAATCGTCTTTCCTCTGCACAATGGAGTCTTATGTTAGATTTGTGGCTAATTATTTTAAGACCCTTTGAGTGAATTTTAGCATGCAAGACCCTTTGAGTGCATTTTAGCATGCAAGTGTACCATGAATGCATGCTACTAATTTTAAATAACACTTTAGTAGATTAGATTAGATTAGATTAGATTAGATTAGATTAGATTAGATTAGATTAGATTAGATTAACTTTATTGTAATTACAATACAAGGCAACGAAATGCAGTTAAAGTCTAACCAGAAGCTAAGTGAACCGTGTTGTATACATTTTTGGAGTTGTACAAATAAACATGAAATCACATTGTTAGTAAGCATACAATACAGTGGCACAAATAAGTGAAGATTTCTGAAGGTTTATTATATATTATAATAATATTTATAATATATGAATGTAGTAATTATTAATAATAATAATAATAATAATAATAATAATAATAATAATAATAATAATAATATAAATATAATTATAGAATTTAATCTATAATCATTCAGCACTCATAATTAACCCTATAATGTTTTCCAATTATTTAGTTGTAGTGACAAGTATCACTACAACTGTATTTCGCTAGCTGCATGGGCGTAAGAAAGTTGGGGCTGCAGATGGGGTTTATGTAAATAGTCTCTGCGTGCATCCTCAAATCTCAAAGTCAAACATGGCAAAAAAGCAAGGCAAACGAAGCAATTGTGTTATTTGCATCAGGTCAATGCAAATAGCCTAACACAAGTCGACGAGTTTGACCTTAACTTTTGCAAATGAAGTGAAGAAGATGTGTATGCAGTGCCGTTTCTAGCCATTTTGACGCCCAAACCGAAACCCCTATTGGTGCCCCCCACCTCCAAAACAAGATAATAAATTTTTACAAGCAATATTTCATACAAAAACACAAATCTTGTAAAAGTTATGTGATTATCTTACACTCAAATCTTAAACGCATTTAATTCATCAAAGCAGTTTAACAAAATGTATTTTTCATTGGCTATTAAAGTTTTATAAGGAAAAAAATAATTGTATCCTTTTTACAGAACCAATTTTTAAATTGACATTTGAACGCTTTGATCTAATGGTGGTTTGATCTAATGGGGTAAGTTGTCACATTTTTCACAATGTCTAACATTTACTGAGCACCATACATTATATGGTATAAATATCATACCAAATGAAAGAAGGAAGTCTTAGGCACATATGTTGTATTCATTACATTTTCATATCTTATCTCATTACGGAGTTGTAGACGGGATTAGTTTTACAGGGGGACCTCTGAGAAAATCGTGTTTCTTAGAGGTCCTCTGTGTTTTTAATCCCGTCCGAATCAGCCATGTCTGTGTTTTTCTCTGACGACCACCGTAAAAAAATCCAGAGCAATTTACCTACTGTTTTTCGCCGAACTCAGAGGTCCTCTCAGAAACTTAATCCCGTCCGGATGCAAATGTCTGTGTTTGCCCGCATTATCTTTTGAAAACGCGGTTCATTTCGTGTTTTGGCCAACGTGATCTAAGGTCTTACTAACGCGTTTATATTGTACTTCTTGAGTCCCATTTATTTAGATATGGATGTTTATTTTCCATTTGGCGAAATAAAATAATTAAATCAAGACGAGCTGAATATCAAACATTGTTAAGACAATTTTGTTAAACTCCGGAATGGTAATGTTAATTAATAAAGATAATGAAATTGTTATTAATCATTATTTCTTGATTTCTTTGAGTGTATTATAAGCAGCCCGTTATATAAAACATCCTACTTTAGTAGGATTTGTATAAGTTCTTTTGATTTGTTAAAATTAAATTAATAAATTACATGTTCTGTAATAATTTTACATTTAAAACTAAATATTAAACATTACAAACAAGAGTATCCAGAGCACGTGATCTTCTGTAACGCCCAAATGCATGAAACAGACACTCCCATCTCTGGAATAGCCTGCATCATTTTAATCCCCTCCGAATCGGTACATAAAATCACAGAAACCCAAACGTCGTCCGAATAGTGCTTAATGTTCACTTGTGACAATTTGCCTCATCAGCGGGTAAATTAAGATTATCTAAAAAGAAGAGCACTACTTAACTGTGATTATTTATTTAAATTTTTAAATTCAAACCAGAACTGGAAATATTAACTCTATGGCTTTTCACACTGCGCTTAAAGGGAGACTCCACTTTTTAAAAAAATATGCTGATTTTCTAAGTCCCCTAGAGTATAATTGAGTTTTACTGTTTTGGAATCCATTCAGCCGATCTTCGGGTCTGGCGATACCACTTTTAGCATATCTTAACATAATCCATTGAATCTGATTAGACCATAAGCATCGTGCTCAAAAATGACAAAAGAGTTTCGATATTTTTCCTATTTAAAACTTGACTCTTCTGTACATTGTGTACTACTGATGGAAAATTAAAAGTTGCGATTTTCTAGGCCGATATGGCTAGAAATTATACTCTCATTCCAGTATAATCAAGGACTTTGCTGCCGTAACATGGCTGCAGCAGGCCCAATGATATTACGCAGTGCCCAAAAATAGTTCCCTCCTAAAGAAAGCTACCAAGGGGACTATTTTCAGGCGCTGCGTAATATCATTGCGCCTGCTGCACAAATATCGAAACACTGGTCATTTTTGAGTGCGATGTTAAGGATCTAATCAGATTCAATGTATTATGCTAAGCTATGCTAAAAGTGGTACCGCCAGACCTGGAGATTGACTAAATGGATTCCAAAACGGTAAAAGCAAATGTTTAACTCTAGGGGAGCTGGAAAATAAGCCTAAGTGGAGTATACATTTAACTCTGGGTTATCTTCGTTCTAAACCATGTTTTTAACTCTAGGTTAAGGATCGTTTCACACTTGTAATTTAGAAGCGAAATTATCCCTATGAAACCCTGCTTGTAGCCTAATTTAGAAGCGGGGGTTATCCCTAAAATTACTCCATGGGTTTTGAAACCCTGCTAGTCCTGCTTTGAGGGGTTGTACTCGCATTGCAGTGCCAAATGCATGCAGTGTATATCGAAGCAGGGTTTCATAACACCCCCCTTTTAACAGGGTTAAAATGTTATGACCCCAATTAAACACAGCTGATGCAGCTAATCAAGGTGTTCAGGGTTGCTTGATAATTACAGATAGGGGTAGGGTTTCAGACACCTGACCCAGGGTTTAGGAATGCACAGTGAAACGTCAGATTATGACTACCCGGGTTTAACCCCTGGTGAATCGTGAAACAGATAACCCAGGATATACCCGGGGTTAACTTTCCAGTGTGAAAAGCATGTGATGACTTGCCCCAATATCATTACGGCAACTTGCCCCAAACTGACATGTGTGCTAATGTTGGCTAAATCTCAGGGTTAGCTCAACATATCAAAAGACATGTTACTGTCCCCTCTATTTTATGCAAAATAATAGTTTTTAACATTCATACCTAACAAAGTTGTATTGTATAAAATATAAAGTGCAGATTTTTTTACTTTTAAGCAAAAATTTGAAAATTGTGCTAACGTCAGATTAGATTTTGACCACATGTGAACACAAAGTTGACTATAGAATAAGTCACACAAAGTGGCTATGTCACACAAAGTGGCTATTTTTGAGATAAAACCTGTAGTGTTGGAGTTATGAACAGTGTGACAACTTACACATGTGACAACTTACCCCGCTCTCCCCTATAATTGAGTGTTCATTTGGAATAAATAAAGCTACATTTGTTTACATAGTATGCAGCTCTTCAAATGTATTTCAAAACATGATGTGGCACTTGGGTCAAAAATATTTGCCAACAAGGGGTTAAAATGTGTTGTGTTCTCTTATTACGTTGCTAATTGATAAATGCCCACTAGAGGGAGTAATTGTATTAGATATGAATAGGCAGGCAAGAATTTTTTTGTGCATGCTGAGAATGTAGCCTAATGAAAAAGGTATTATATAATGAAATAGTATTGTTTGCTGAATTTAATGCATTTAGGATTTGAGTGTTACATGGTCACATGATGTTTACATGATTTGTGTTTTTGTGTATGAAATAATGTATGTAAAATGGTATATCTTATTTGGGGAGGTGCCAATAGGGGTTTCGCCTAGGGCATCAATATGGAAACAGCCCTGATCATATTAATTATAATAATAAAATAATGAACAATAGGTAAAATATTACCTTGTGCCCCAAGTTCCCCCAATCGACCCCTACACTCAAACCCGTTTAAATACACTTTTCAACCCGTAATTGGGTCAAATATAAAAAATGTTGGGTTAACTGTAACCCAGCTGCGGGATCGTCCTTATTCACCCTTGACAGTGTTCAGTTGTGATGTCATGCAACATTCGTTACATCCAGGATGGACTGGAGGAACACCCCTCCCTTTTCCTGGTGCTCGTCTTCATCTGACTCTTTATCATTTATTTTTGTGCTCTATATTTTTCCTTTTCCCCAAGATTGACCAAAAGAGGTCTCTTTTACTGTTACTGTAAGCCCATACAGGTTAATTGAACTTAAAAAAATTATGGAAACTCGTTGCCCTAAAAAAGTTGATTTTGCCTGGTTGAAATAACAATTAATTTTAATGTTTTAATTTCTTCCAATATTCCTGCACTCTTAACCCAGATTAGATGACATTACTAGAAATGTGTGAGGAAACCTGTTGCATATAACTTTAGTTTTTATCACTTTATATTACTTTTGATGTTATAAATGGTATTATAACAAAAATTAATGACTGACTTTAAGTCAATCATTGAATAAACGTGATTCTCCACAGAAACACACAAAAAATGTATTTTGAGATACATTGTAAGTACAGTGGAGAGAAATACAATAAAATGTTTTGAACAGGGTTCATGTACGGAAACACTGATCTTATCAGTTCTTATCAGTTTTTAATTTGTGAAAAAGCAGAAAATAATCAAAATAGTCAGGCGCAAAGGATTATGGGTATTCCTCACAACATGAACTAATAATTTTAAGTTCATTTTACTTGAATGTTTTAGTTTAATAGATTTTGTAAGGTTAACAGTTAAATCAACTAAACTTTTTAAGCTTTGGCTTCAAAACAGAAAATATTAATGATTTTTCCTTGATTGTTTGAGTAAAGACAATTTCTGGGTTAACAGTGATAATCACACGATTAAAAGAACCTGAGTGTGTTTTCTAGATGGGAATCAGCTGTGATTTATTCACATAACTTTAATCCGATTTTTTTATTAGCAATGGAATAAAATAAAAGGGATACATTTGCATTCCAATTGATATAAACAGCTGTTCACTTTGACTTTAGTACAAGGTGTTATCTGTTCTGACAAACAGTGTGAAAGCATTTGTAAATCTATTGTTTTGGTCTTGGTTGAGTTTATGTGTAAGCATTTTATATCTGTGTTAACTGTATGCATTCTGTATTAAACCAACAAGAAATTAAATATGTAAATTGTAAAACTTACACAGATGGATGTTGTGCTAAAATATTGAAAAAAAAACTCACCTGACAATTGTAAAAGACAATAATGATAGTGTAAAAGAAAGAAAAGAATGTAAGTAGAAAAGAGAGGGAAATAGAGAAGAAAAGAGAAGAGATGAGATGAGAAGTGCAAACAGATTGAATTAAAAGCCCACAAAAATAAATGACAAAAACATACAAAAATGTATTGTCCTCAATATTTAATAACAAAGATAATAACAAATGAGATTTCATTTATAGCTGTTCAGATTGGTCCAGCTGATCCATCAGTTAAAACCAGCTGACCCATACTGCATATTTGATTTGTTTGCTTTGTTTGTGGTTTGAGTGCTGCTCACTGGTTGATGGTTGATGTTGTTAAAATATTAATTATGAAAAAACTGCTGAACCACCAGCTTAAACCAACTACAGCTCTGGCTTTTAGAATAAAATTTATTACACTAAAAAAAATATTCATTCAATTTACTCAATTTTTTAAGGTAAGTGGTCGCAATCAATTGAATTAAGCTACATTTAAACAAACATAAATAAATAAATAGAAATACAAAACAAAACAAAAAATGTTTTTGTTTAAATGTAGCTTAAATAAATTGATTGCGACCACTTACTATTTTTTTTTAATTCATTACTACTATTAATTGTTCACTATTTGTTAATAGATCCACGTTTCCTCATGTGAATGTTGTTTTTCTGACTTTGTAAACTGGCCATAGAGTTTGGTTTGGAGGTCACATTTTGAGTATGTGTTGCATACTTGACAGGCATGTCTCAGTTTCAATTTTTTACTTTCACTTTCATTTTTACTTTATTTTTACATTTTGATTTTCTAGTTTTATTTCTACTTTGTGACTTCTTGCTTGTAAAAGGTGCTATATAAATAAAATTTACTTATTTTTTTACCATTCTTTTACAATGCAGACGTTGAATTTATTTTTCCCTCTTTTCGTTATTTCTTGTTCATTGAGTAAATAGTAGCTACTCCTGTCCTTGTTATTTACACTAATATAAAAATTTGCGATATCCTGTATTATGACTAGGCATTTCTATCATCTCCTTTGGCCGTAACGGATTACTTTATAATAAGTAATATATATATTTTTTACAATACAATTGCTTACATTGGGTATAGATAGAAAATTTATATAATTCACTCCTCCCCTTACTGCACCAGCCTGTGAGGTAATTTGTGTTGCACTGAAAGATGAGTTGTGTCTGTAGCCACACTTAATGTGATAACATCTTGCTGGACCTTTATGAGAAATAAATACTATAATAACAGTAAAGGTAATGTGTCAATTAAAATTGACTGTGTTTTATAAATGACTATGTTCACACACGAGTATTAATATTATAATAGTATTAATTATTCCAGTTAGCTTACGTTTAAGCTTTCAGTAATTATCTGACTTTTTATAATATCATAAACAATGTTGTAAAAAATCTATTTTGAAAGTGATTAGTCGGAAAATCATTCTAAATATGTGGTTTTGAAATAAGTGTTTGTTACCAACCTACTGGAGAAAAAGCGCATTTGCAATATAATTATAAAGATTTTTTTCTCAGGGTGTTGTTTTTATGAGAAGGAAGATGGGTGTCAGAATACAGACAAAAGAATAAAAATGAGCAGCTATTTACAGTCAGTTACGTTTGTATTACAAAAGAAACAATCCATTGACATAATCATTCACAACTGGAAGTGTAAATCGGCCATAGTTTGCATAATTGACCAATCTGCAGACCTATAGGATAGGGAGCTCAATATTAAAGATGCTTTATGACTTTAGGTATTAAAAGTAAAAAATGTCGCTGTTGTGTAACTAATAGATCTGCAGGTTTTAAGAATTTATTCATAACACAAACACACAAAAGAGGCGCAGTACTGTGATAAACGTTTTCGCCACTAATGAAATGAAAGTTACGTGCCGTTTTTAAAGTGAAAGTGTGAAAGGTAAACAGAGGTTTGCAACGAACGTTTTCCCCTACATACGGTACTAGTGCCAGTGTGCCACCATATTGACAGATTATACACGCTATGTTTGTTTTTAATACGCAGGCCATCTTACAGATACTAAAATAGTGTTATAAGCGCTCAGTGGCGTCATGCACCAATTTTTAAGGGACACAGTGTGCACAGTTCACAGACATTTGTGCAACTGGGTAGCAGCAAATATAGAGCGTTCACAGTCTTTTCCTTGGCAATCTAAAAATCTGAGCCCCATGTGCTCATGTGAAAACTATCAAATAATTATGTTAAATAACTTTTATGTCAAACACTAATATCAATTCATTCAATCAGATTAATAACATATTGGCAACAATTTACTTCTGAAATGCCATTTTTGTTTTTACGCGCGCTCTGTTGTTTAATGGTAAACGGACTGCATTATTTTATATAGCGCTTTAAACAGACCTATGGCCATCCAAAGCGCTTTACAATTTTTGCCTCACATTCACCCATTCACTCACTCACTCACTCATACACCGACGGCGGTGTCAGCCATGCAAGGCGCCATCCAGCTCGTCGGGAGCAGCTGGGGTTAGGTGTCTTGCTCATGGACGCAATTAATTCACTTATTATTCTTGGGGAAATTTTTCTTACATAAAAACAGATTTCAGAGAACAATTCCAAGGTTTCTTATATTTCATAAGGAATTGTGTAATTATTTCTCGTCATTAAAATTAATGAAGAAAAAATCTGCCATGAATCTATGTTATCTGGTAGAAACCCTTAATCTTACAGAAAACCCCTAGTGTCTTATTTTTATTTATTATTTATTTATTTTGTTTTATTTTTTGTCATGTGTCCTTTTATTTAATGTTTACATTTTTGTACCATGCTTGATGCTTGTCTGCTATGTAGAAAATTATTTGTTTTGTACAAAGCCTTTTTGGTTGTAAAATTGACTTTGTTAAATAAAGTTTTGGAAAAAAAAGTCTTGCTCATGGACACCTCGACACTTCGTCAGGTGGAGCCGGGGAGTGAACCACCAACCTTCCGATTTGTAGACAATCTACATGAACCACTGAGCCACTGCCGCCCCAAAAACTTGATGACTTGTTTAAGTCTGCATTAATGCATTTGCACAACAACTGCGTTATGTTATAAAATTAATATAAAATTAATATGTTTTTAATCCATAAAGTATACAAACAATGAAAATTACATAAGCAAAAGTCACGTGATTGATTTTAATGTTCAACGCTGCAAAGCAATAATACTGTAATCTACACTTATTGTTTCTTTTCAACTTTTCATTTTTATTGCAAATATAAAACTAAAAAATATGTTTATATAAAATTATTACAGGAACGCATTGTTGCACTAAACTTTACCTCATATGAAGTAAGTTCCAAGTACCAAGATGAAGAAATCTACTAACCTAGTCTAGGCTGTCATGTTGAACCGTAACATTTACACAGCGGAGATTAACTGTACATTTTCTGTAGCCTACTGGGGTTTAGAAATGTTGTGAGGGTTTCAGAGAACGACTTAAATCTTAAGATAGCAAAATGCTTGTTTGTTTTTAAATAATTGGTCAAACCCTTTTAACGTCAAGAACATGAACTGGTGAAATAACTTAAAGTAACTAAACACATAGGGGCGGTTTCCCGGACAGGGATTAGACTTGTCCTAGACTAAAATAAATGTAAGAGCTGTCCAAACTCAAAACAACTTGTACTGACATATCTTAAAATACATCAGCGCCCTTTGTTGTGCCTAAAGATGCACACAAGTAATGTTTTTAGTAAGGCGTGTTTGTTAAAACTAGTTTTATTTCCTAATTACACTAAGGCCTAGTCCTGGTTTAAGGTAATCCCTGTCCGGGAAACCACCCCATAGTAACTTATCATAAATAAGTTAGCTCTTTGTCCCCAAAATGCAAGATAAACTAATTTGAGTAAATAATGTAATGCAAATCCAATAAAATTAAATAAACAGTTAACAATAAACCAAGTGTTAACTATAAAAAAACAACATAAACTTTTGAACAAAGTAAATATGAACACAAATGTGTCTAACTTTTGTTAACTTTTGTTTGATTGTATTTTTTTAATCTGATGAATAGTTTGATATAAACTTTTTTAAACATTTATAGTCATTTTGACTAATGCTGGTAAAAATATGTAATGTAAATATAAATGTATTATAAAGTTAATCTGTGCAAGCAGAATAAAATCTTTGCCTTTTCCGTATTTACTTATTTTAAAGTTTATAAGAAGTTTGAACTGAAGCAGTGTACCAATGAAACCCACCAGAGTTTAGACTCCACCTCTCTCAGGTCTGCAGGTTTCTGGGCGGGGCTGATAGGTGGACATATAAGATGAGACCACCAGAAGATCAGTTACCCAGTTTTTCTACTTCTAGAGAAGGCCTTCGAACTCAATTGTGGATTTCATCTGTTTTCATGCTGTTCATTTTAACAAATTTCTTTGAATCTTGAAAGAATGGGTTCTCAAGGGTAAGCCAACATGAATTGCTCGGGTGCGTTTGACCCCCAAAGCCTCGTTTGTTTGAATAGTGTGATCGCTCTGTACCGCGCCCTGGTCGGCTTGCAGAGGTGGGCTGGATGGCTGTTCACTTGGGCTCAGGCGCGGAACTCGTTAAAACCTTATGATGCGCGCAGCAGGTGATGTCTACGCTACACACGCGACAGGTTAACTAAGCAATATGATAGGCAAGTGAGAGGGCTGTTTGTTATCGCGCACCAAACGACTCTAAATAAAAAAATACAGACTTAACATTACGATGGGTTCCAGTGTTAAGAGAGCTTCCTGTTTTGTTTAAAACAATCGCATCCTAATGAAAAAAAGCGGCTCGGATCATAAAAGTACAGTGAGTGTGTATGCTTCTGGGGTGTAGGGAGGGTTTGGTTTGGATGGTGAGTGGGCCCTGAATCTGCAGAAACTCTTGGGTAAAAATAATTTCTCCCTTCATTAAACATTTGCTGTTAAAGGTAAGAGCTTTCTCTTGATGCTTTTGCTACCCAGTCTCATGAAATTACGTACCTATAGTCACATAATTTTTTGATTCTTTTTAGTGATGGCGTCGCGAATTTCCGGGTTTTTTCGTGGTCGTGTCACGAGTTTCTGTTTGTGTGTCGTTGTCACGTGTTGGTTACTTGACTGCTTTTGTCTGTTTTCAAACCATTTTCGCTTTGGTTTAGGGTTAGATTTGGTGTTTGCATTAGGATGTCACTTTAAGTATTGGTTTATACTGTTTGTTTCAGATTTATTTTTTATATTTTCTGATTTTTAAACCATTGTCGCCTGGCGTTAGGGATAGAGTTGGGTTTGGGTAAGGATGTTATTTTATGTAAATCTAACCCTAAACCGATGCGACAATGGTAAGAAAATAGGACAAAACAGTTGAGCAACCAACACGTGACAATGACACACAAACAGAAATTTGTGATACGATCACGAAAAGATGGAAATTCGTGACAGTATCACGAAAAAGTAATCAAAAAAATTATGTGACTATAGGTATGTAATTTCGTGGGAATCTGTATACTTCAAAAGTTACTGTTACATTGCTGTTAAATAACTTTGTATAGTTAATAAAATGTCTACAGTGAATGTTTAGACATTAGCATGATTGTGTTTATTTTATTTTAACTGGATTTAAACTTTATTCTGACAGCCTCATCCAAAGTCTGTGAGACATCAATCCTGATGGTGCTTGAGTGATTGAGCAAATACCCGTAAACTGAGCCATTAACGACTTAACAATATAATACATAATTACTGGCTAACAGCCCTATTCAATTGAAAATTAATAAACATTATCTCCTACTTGTTGAGACAGTTACAAAACTTCTCTTAGATTTTTTTTTTTTTTAATGAAGAATGTCTTTATGTTGTTCCAGAACCCACAAGAACAGACATTACCTGCTGTGTCCCATCTGTAAGAAGACCCAGGCCATTCTGTCGGTCCATCTACGCAGGGTTTGCATGAAGAAAGCTACACCAAAGGCCATCACAAGTGTGCTGGACAAGGCCAAGTCAGACGTCCTGGAGATTCTGCAGTTTGGCAGGATCTTTAGCTATGACCACCTTCATAGGATTTTGAATGATCCTGATTCACTCAGTCGGTTGGTGAAAGAGCTTTTCTGTCTTTTTTAAACATTATTTCTTGCTGTCTCTGTCTGAAATTTAGTATCAGGGAATCAGTATGTTATTAATATTTAAAGGCTGATCGAGGAACTGGAGCGACACCACATGGTGGTGACAAATGATCCTCCACTGCTGATAAACACTGACATCAATATCAGGCCTTCCACCAGAACGACCACACAACCACCGTTGACACAGGAGACATCTGAGGAGGTCAGCAGTGATGAGACCTCTCCATGGTGAGAATCTTGGTTTTACAGCTTCAGTCATGCGGTTTGTTTTGGTTTGCGAGTCACATGAATATGCATTATTATAGCAAAATGTGTTTTCTACATTGCAGTAACACAGACACTAATCCCAGGATGCTCATGGCAGAGAAAGGCCTTTACAAAAAGCACTCTCTGGACGATTCACTGCTGAAGGACTTTGCCACACACCTGGAGAAAGACCTCCACAATGAGAATTTCAAACAAGAGGTACAATAAAACATTGTTAATATAACTTTATGTAGAAAGATTAGCTTAAATGTTGCCTAAATTGTAATTTTAAATGCTTATCTTCTTTTCAGGTTGAAAACGTGGCCAGGTTCCTGTATTACATGAACCCAAAGGAGCCAAGCCTTCTTTTCGTCAAGAACAGGCAAAAAACCAAACAGTACATGAGTGAGCTCTCTGATGCCAAGCTGACCAAATCAACTCAGCTCAACTACCTCAAGAGCCTGAAAAGGTTGGGATAGTATTTGATGTATTTTTGTTAGGGATGCACGATATATCGGCCGACATATCGTTATCGGGCGATAACTGCTTATTTTAATATTATCGGTTATCGGTCTGATAGCAAAATTAGGCCGATAAATGAAAGCCGATAAATTATGGATAATTTTGGTTTGTTGAACCACTTCACTTGCTCATTGCTGGCCATGTGAAGTTTTGATTGGTGCTTTCTGTGACATAGCACAAAGATGACACGTGTTGCGGGCAAGATGTCCGCAGTCTGGGAGTTTTTCATTGTGAAAATAATATGAATATTTATCGGCCTATATATATCGGTTATCGGCCCCCAAATATAAAGAGTTATCGGTTATCGGTATCGACGCATCCCTAATTTTTGTTATTTATATTTAACCACAGTTGTGAAGAGGGCCATTTCATTGGGTTAAATACATGTGAATACTTGTACTTCCTCTGACAGATTTCTCACGTACCACACCATGAACACCAACCTGGAGTATGAAGATGAAAGGCTGCATGATGACTGCAAATTATTCATTAAATACATTGGGTCTTTGCAGAAGAGATGCTCTGATGAAGAGATCACCAAAAAGAGGTACGTACTATTTCCTTTAAAAGGATGACACTACATATACGTGAGCACTGTGACAAGCAACACTGTGATTTGGTAATACATTCGATTTTTTTTTTTAGGAATGAGATATTGATTCAGAAGAATTCACTGACACCACAAGACTGCTGGGCTGTGTTGCTGAGAGCCAAGAAAGACTTTATGGCAGTAATGGATAAGATCTTTCCAAAGGTGACGACCACACCAGAGTTGACAGAGTGTGCATTTGTGGTGTATTACCTTGAGGCCCTGCTGATCCTTAAATATCTCCAGCGACCAGGCGTGGTGGAGCACATGACAGTGAGTAGTCTTTACTGTTAAAAAATTGACTTTTCACCTTTTCCACCATTGCTGTTATTAATTGTTGTTTTGTGCAGGTGAAGGAGTGGAGAAATAGACAGCGTGATGAGTCTGGTATCGTTGTGAGTGTTAAAGAGCACAAGAGAGCATCTTATTATAAGATGGCATCATTTGTCCTTACCCAGGAGGAGGAGTCGGTAAGTTTATCAAATTAAGTGAGATTTATCAAACATGTCATGTCAGTACCTGTCCAAAAGCAGAAATGAATCTGTGTTCCTGTTTTAACTTTGCCAACAGTGGTTTGACCTGTACTTTAAGCATGTTAGGCCAAAACTCCTGAGCTTCAGGAAGGTTAAGAGGACACGGGATCATGTGGAAGCAGAAGACAGATTTTTTGTCTCCACCTCAGGGAAGCCAATCTACAATGCTTCCAATGACCTCAAACGTCTTCACTCCAAGTAAGCTAACCATTATGATTAATTTTCCTTCCTATATGTACTCCTATTTATACTGTAGCAGGTCTTGTCTGAAATGTAATATTAATATACAGTTTAACCTTGAATTTTAGATACCAACTGCAGTCTGTGACCAGCCAAATGGCCCGAAAAGTCTTTGAGACTGCTGCTAAGACTTCATGTGAGCATAACAGTATGAAAGGTACACTACAAAAGCTCATCAGCAAGATGGCCGGTGACTTAAGGTAAGCGTTGTTTTTATATTTACATTTGTCAAGCAATCAGCATTTTATCTCATTCAAACTCATCATCAGCTAAATTATGTGCACAGTGATCACTGACCTTTCTTTTTTTTATTTAGTGATAGAGATTATATCTTACCTACGGTCTGTGACAAAGAACGTGATGCCGTTTGCGGGAGCAATACTCAGATGGACGTGCAGGCAGCATACAACGCATTGCTCCAAACACACCCGGTGACGCTGGACGGGCAAGTGCCAGATAAGGAGGTGCGCATGCTAATGTCGCCTACATTTCATAGGCAGCTCTACGAACGTTGGCTGAAGGCACAAATGAAACTGCGTGTGCAGCACGTCATCTGTACGTATTTTTTAATTGTGAATGAAATGTATGATGCGGCGTATGTACATCATTCCAAGTTGTCAGTTAGAGTAAACTATTCTCATTCTTTGCAGCACACTTTGGCCGACGCCTTCCTTCTGAGAACCGAGTCAGTTCCTGGATCTTGAAGCAGGACTGGAAGAGTAACATCCCCACCCCTGCTCGCATCATCAACGAATGGAAACCGTCAGGGTTGGTGGAAACAGCGATGGACCTCAAAAGCATCCGGAGGCTCGTCCGCAGTCAGAAGTGGAAAGGACTCGCAATCGCAGACATTGAAGCGAAGGGCAAGGGTATCATTGTGACCCGCTTTTTCCAGGCTGGTGAGGTCGTTTGTGATTACCATGGACGGGTCGTCACAGCCAAAGAGGGACTGCAGATCCACCATAACACCAGTGAGGAGGAAACTGGCTTTATGTTCTTCTACGAGAACAGCAAGGACCAGCACATGTGCATTGACGCGCATTCAGCTTATTGTGAGTGCCACCCGGACAAGGAGACTTTTGGCCGCCTTATCAATCACTCTAGGAAACGTGCCAATCTCCAGCCCAGGTCTTACACTGTGGAGTCTGATGGGAAGGAAAGGGATGTTATTCTTTTCATAGCATCCAGGAACATTGACGTAAATGAAGAACTGCTTTTTGACTATGGCATGCAGAAGAAGTCTTTTAGAGGAGAGGGCTTAGACCTTTGTTGGTTGTGAGCACTGTGCTCTCCTTGGTATAGTTTGTTTCAATCGACATCTCCATCAAATCGTTCAAATATCCCTCTAAGTGTCTAGTTGCATAAAGCTGCTTTTTGTCAGGTGGATGAGTGGGTCTTACAAACAATTTACCGGTCCAATGGACTGCTTTCTCTGCTGCCCTCAGGCGGACGTCTCTGCATCATCCGGTCCTGCAGACACACCCTACATACATTCACTGCACCCTTTCCACACCGAAACACAAACAACTGGACTAAACACTGCACCTTAAAATAATAATCTACATTATTATTCATCTGCACTACCACACATCATATATGTACAATACATGTGTATATAGGTATAGTTTTTATATTAGTTTTTTTTTAATATTTTGTACTTTTGTGTATAATGTATATTGTGAATATCTGCTTAAGCATGTTCTATAAGACGACGTGTAAAGTATTCTGTGTGTATCCCATACTTAATCTGCTGGTGATGTGACAATAAAAGTGATTTGATTTGGTCTTTGGCCGAACATCACAGCCACAGAAAGAACAACATTTCACTCATAGATGGACGAGTGGTTCATACAACCTTTTATTCATTTATTTTTTTATATATTTTTATGCATTTGGTACTGACATTGACACTTTTATCCAAATCTCTGGGGATTAAACCCAGAACAGATATTATTGCCCTAAAGTAGTCACATGCAAAATGATCATGTTAAATTAAAGTACTAGTAGTACATGGTGAATGCTAAAGGAATCAGTGGTCAGGTTAACCCAATATTTTTTAAATGTTTCAGGTTATGATTGCTATGACAGTTTTTCAATACTTCTAACAATTTTCTTAAACTCTTAACACAACAACACGCTGGCAAAAACAGTCAGACTGGCAAAACAGTTAATTTCATGCTCAAAATCACACATTGTAAACTAAACTCTCACACTGTTTACTGGGGATGTGCCCGAAGCTTCAAAACGAATAACGAATTCATCCGAATAACAGAAAAAATATTCGGCCAGACACAATCACGTGTTTGCTGGAACAGCGCTAAATTATAAACCCCTTAAAGCACGAATAATATTTGTGTGAAGTGAATGAGTGTAATGAATGACATTTTCTGCGCGTCTCTTATTTAGAAAACCGAGTTGTTGTCTTTTTATTAATTTAAAAATCTCTTAAAACGCTGACTGTTAATATCAAACTTCTTTTAAACCAACGGTAAAAATTGACACAAGACCAGAAAAGCTTGATAAAATGCTGCAATCTGATAATATTCGTTAATAACTCCGTGTCTCCGTGTGACTCCCATCACAGATGATCTTTTAATTAATTAAAGTTGAAGCAAGCTTTATTGTCAGTCGGTGAATATAAAATAAATAAGTAAATAGATAAAATTATGAAAATATAACATTTTAAAAGCAATTTTTAATCTGAAGATTACTATGACATGAATTTCAATAAAAATAAAAATAAAGTGAATAAATAACAACTAAACTATTTGAATTAAATGTTTCTAATTTTCACATTTTTTTAAATCATGTTGCTTGTTTTGAACTAATGGTCAAAACTGATTATAAAATAATAGAGCATACTGTTATTTGAAATTTTAATCGAATATCTGATTATTTATTTTAGATGAAGATTAAAACAATTTATGTTCCCACAAATGGTATGGACATAGATTATAATGAGCTCAGCAACTTTGTTGTAATTCTGATTATGCTTTTGTGATTTCTTGTCAAAACAGATGTTTTTGAACTGCATCCATCCTATAAAACCTTTAATAGAAGCTGCCATTGAACAATAACAACTAATATTATGCTGATAAAAATATGCCGATTTAGCTGGTTTATTTATTCTGCTATATTATTACAAAAATATGATTACAGTACAGAATATATACGACATAAACTGCTTATTAGTTACTGTTAATTTGTTTGCGCGTACTTTTGTCATATTTAAAAAGAAAAAGCAAATAATAGTTTTATATTTTCATTATGGTTTGTTCAAATAATTTACAAAATGTTGAATGAGAATGATGCTACTGACTGTCATGACGTGTGAAGCTTGATGTGTTGCCATAAAAACTCAATCAAGAGTCAACCCTGCTGAAAAAAACAGCATCAACCCAGCATCGACCAGCATGGGAATTATGCTGGTCTATGCTGGTTTAGCTGGTGGTCACAGCATACCAGCACCAAAACACAACATATGCTGGTATGACCAGCATGGGATGCTGGTGCTAATGCTGGTTTAGCTGGTGCTAATGCTGGTTTGTTGCTGGTATAGCTGGTGCTAATGCTGGTTTGATGCTGGTTTAGCTGGTGTTCACTAGCAAACCAGCACCAAAACACAACATATGCTGGTCTTGCTGGTATGCTGTTTTTTTTTAGCAGGGAAGTCAATTAAAAATTGCAGTTTAACAAAACCTCACACCAAAGGGACAGTTTTTTTTTAATATTTGCACATTGAAGACCCGTCACCTGTGACCCGTCACAGAGTATATATTTATGAGGAAAAATTAAAACAATTGCAGTATCACGCAACAACATAACAAAATTGAAAAGTGAAGGGTGTCTGAATACTTTCTGAATGCACTGTAAATTGAAGCTTATTGTCACATTTGTAAACACAACAGCTTTCTTCCTTCATGGCTATGCTATGTTTGTAGTCAGAAAATTAAAAAACATACATCTTGCCCTTGCAATAACAAGATTTTTTATACATGGGCTAAAAATAAAGCATTTTTGACAATCAAATAACCTGTGTTTGCTCTTTAAATGCTGTCATCATATTTTAAGTACAGTATGTGCCAGAATGGATGGGTGGTGGTGGCCATAAGAAGACTGACAGCTAAACCAACAATAAAATTCATATTTGCCGCTTTCCTTGAATAAAAAAAAGGTTCTCTATTCAGATGAGTAAAAGGACTTTTAAATATTATTTTGTTTTCATATTTAAGTTTTTCTTCTATATTTGGAATATTCCACTTCTGCACTACTAACTGGAAACCTAACTATTTGAAAGAATGTGTTTTATCTATAAAAGATTAATTTTTAGCAGCTGCTTTTATGTTTATTTAGAAAGGGTAGGCATGTGGCATCTTATTTGTACACATTCAAACCTTACCTACTTTAGGTGTTTCGTTTTATGAATGGGGTTGTACTGTAAGTTATGAGCAGCAAGTTGCATTTATATGATAAATGCACTGAAAACATTGCATGACTTGCAGTGTAAAGTAAAAATCTTTATTTAGTGTAAAAAAATAGGAAGTTTGTGATATCAATGTTGATTCAATATGCAAAATCAATGCATATGTAAATGTTAATTTGACCTTAATTCCCCCATGTTGAAAGTGTGATGTCATTGAAACAACGACGCATAAATCAACTTTGATTAAATTTGCAAAACCAAAAGGTAATTCAATGTTGAAATGCCGTCTGGGATTATGACTTTAATAAATTTAGTGATTTATTTGGGTCTCTTGGTAATTTGTTTTCTTCTATTTGTGGCATTTTGTTTATTGGATACTATCAAGGACCAATACAAAACTGTAAGGGAAACCATTAAATATGTGCAAATAAAGACCAATACAAACTTGTAATGGCACCATTAGAACCAATACAAAACCATTAAAGGGGACATTCCATGAAAATCAGACTTTTTCCATGTTTAAGTGCTATAATCGGGTCCCCAGTGCTTCTAAAACTTCACATATGTACTCTGTACATATTTATTTAATATCTTAAAAACGACTTGTGGAATGTCCACTTTAAAAGTGTTAATAAAGACCAATAAATTGTAATGGAAACCTATACAAACCAATAAATCCTAATAGAATGTGCCCAAAACACACTGCATATTGGAAACCATTTGGTTTAAATGGTTATTGGCTGATGGTTTCTTATGGCTTTGTAATGGAAACCATTAGAATTTCTGTAATGGTGTCTACACTGTAATAAATTCCTTAGTTTTGGCACTTAAAAATGTAAGTGTAATCTACTTAAAAATGACAATTAATTGAACTTTTTTGACTAGCATGGAATTAGCTTAATTAATTTCAACTTTAGTTTTATAATTTATATCTATTTATTAGTCATTAAAATGAAGTTTAATTATATCATCAATCATAACTTTATTTAGCACCTAATTATGTAATTAAATGCAACAGGTGTTACTATATACAATCTGTAGTGTGGACTCGTATGTATAATAAACCTGACATTTTATGTTGACATTACATAGTACACGATGACTTGACTTAGGTGAGTCAGCAAATCACTCTTGTAGTTTATAGACACCAATCAGTGTAATTAATGTAATTAACATAAACATATAAAATAGTAACACTAATAATAAATAATAAAAAATATAATTTAACACATAACCGAAAACATGCCTGATCCACAATTACTGAAGCCATAACTGTCATGTTTTCAACTTAATCTCCTGATTTTAAGAATATTAACATCACAATTCAGGTTACTGTATTTATGTATGTACATAGTATTGTATATAGCAGCAAAAATGTATAGTAGTTGTGTTAAATATATCAGGGAGGGCAGACATATGATAGAAACATGTTCATCTCATTAGCAATGATAACAGGACCTGGGTGAATGTTTTCACGCAGATAATGACAGGAAGTCATCTGCCAGACGTCCAAGTAGACCACTCCATTAATATCGCTGAACATCTCCTTCATCACTGTGTTCAACTGCAATGCAAGCCAGTCGCTTTGAAAAATATTCTGAAACAACAAAAATCAGTAATGAATTATTATTGGTAAGCTTATTAGCTTAAAGGGCGTGTTGCAGGTTAACCACCACTGTCGATTAATTGGTACATAAATCACTCAAGATATGTATATCATTTTTAAAATGTCTCAAAAATTGTCGGAAAGACCAATTTTTTACGTTTTTGGTATCAACGTTTTTTTTACGCAATTCGGCGATGACGTCATGTTGGGGACAAGTGGAGAAAGCCTCAGCCAGAGTCATAGAGATAGATGAGACAATTATTGCCGTTTAATACTACTTGCGTATATAATATGGAAATCATATATACATAGTAGGAAATATATAATGTGTTATACTTCAAAGTTACCATGCTAATTATTATTTATGATATATGTGGACTGGAGATAAATAAAACTTCGCAAATCTGCTGATTTGATCCATTCATGTCCTGACCACCATACAGGCTAGAGATTTTAAAACATCCTTAATCAACACTTACTAGTCTATCAAATAAAATCTAAAATATATTGTTTTGTGAAATTAAAGTATGCTTTGATACATTGTTTATGCGATCATAACAAATCACACAATCATTTTATACGCAGAAGCAGCGGTCAGCTGCTGCGCACTCACATCCGACCGCATACATACTGTATAAACAGGCGGCTTTTTACATCAAAGGATGACATGCTATGCCATTTGAGGAGGACCCTCTCATTGATCACCATATTTTTATAAATCCTGGACATGGTTGAACCTGCCAAACGGGTTGAGCACTTTTATATACTTTGTTGAGAAGAGAGGCTACACAGTTTGACCAGCGGGCTGCGGGAACCGGCAGTACATCACGCCGCCAGGTGGTGTTGCTAATATAACTCGAAATGTATAACTATTATCAGACCGGCCCACCGGGAAAGTCCCGACTCTCCCGATTGCCACTCCGCTACTGGCTGTAAAGAAGTGAGTGCGTTTTGGTCGCTGGTTGAGAAGCTTTACCCGCGAACAGATGTGACATGTCTCATTCAGCTTTCAGGATTGCCTGAATCAGTTGTGCCGAAGATCGCATATACCCATTTCAGCAGGATCATGGTTCCCCTCAAGCCAGCACACATGAGTATGTTAATTGTTTACTTTCTACACGAAGTTATGCTAACGTTATGCTATCTGGCTATATGCCTTTCTCTCTATACTAGCCTATCTGTCTGTCTGTCTGTCTGTCTAGCTACCTATCTATCTATAATCTGTGCTATCAGAACTGTACTTTACTCGTCTCTCTAGTCACTCTCAATGCTCTCAAGGCATCACAAATTCGTTGAACAATTTAACCTGCAACACACCCTTTAAGCTAGCAACGAAATTGTTTAACCACATTAAACCTGTCATTATGCTGTCAGAATGAGGCACAAGAAAACGTCAGTAACCTCTTCACACAAAAACGAGCTGTGAACAGAGGTTTAAATGTGAATTAAGCAAGCCCGCAGCAAAAAAATTACTTCAACATTCATCTATATACAGTAAGGAAAGCAATACATAAGGGGTGTAGTTCGTTATAGAGATGGAGACGTTTTATATTCCAGAGAACAGCATGTTTTATTAGCCCTCGTGTGGAGAGCATGCATCACCTAGTTACTTGTACACTTATACACTAACTTATCTAACCACAAGGGGGCACTGCATTACAGGATAAAGGCTATATATAATAACATAACTTCATTACATTCTGAACATACAGCCTGAAAATCCATCAAGGCTTAAAGAAATGCCTCACCAAGCTCAGTAAGGTGTCTTGCTTTGACCAATACTTCTTAGACAACTGAGAAAGTAGTGGAGGAAGGCCACAGAGATGTAAAGAGTGAGACTTGACAACCTGCAGGCTGAGATAAAGCAGCCGCTGACAAGGCTGCGAAGATCAGAGCACCTCAGACGACAATGCAAGAAGAAAAAACGGACAAGGAATCTATTCTACAGCAATCCCTATAGCTTTGTTAAAGAGGGAGTCTAAAATGACCATAAAGCATCTGGAAGAGCACCTGAGGAAGACTTACTCTGATGATCGGAGGCATGAGCCAGTCACAATTCCGAATGACATTTCATTAATTCATGCACCTGAACATCAAATGGACATAAGGCTTTCCACATGGAGCGAGGTGAAGAAGACTGTGAAGCAGGCAAGATCAGCATCAGCACCTGGGCCCAATGGTATCCCTTATTGGCTCTATAAGAACACTCCCAGAGTACTTAAATACCTCTGATAGCTGATAAAGGTGGCTTGGCAGAAGGGGATGATACCGAAAGCTTGGAGAAGAGCAGGAGGTATTTTAATACCCAAAGAGAAGGACTCTTCATCCATCAGCCAGCTTGCCAGATTAACTTGCTGAATGTAGAAGGAAAGATCTTCTTCAGTGTCCTGGCCCAAAGGCTCCCTACATCCCTGCAAAGAAACACTTTTATTGTTACATTGGTGCAGAAGACCGGGATCCAGGGTTTCTCAGGATGCCTGGAGCATGCCAATATTATCTGGCACCAGATTCAATCTGAAAAAAAGGGACAGAGAGACCTGCATGTGGTGTTCTTGGACCTAGCCAACGCCTTCGGCTCAGTCCCTCACGAGATCTTGTTGACGGGCTTCAACTACTTCGGCATACCAAATCAGAGAGGACCAAGAGTGGTCTGTGTCTTCTGCCAATTAGAGCCTACATGGATGACATGACCATCATTACAACAACAAAACCATGCACTAGATGCTTGCTTCAGAATCTCCAGGAAAATATCCAGTGGGCAAGAACGGAGTTCAAGCCAAGTAAGTCTTGCAGCATTTCTGTCGTCAAAGGCCAACTAACAGGCGAGCAGATCTACATCACCAATGAACCAATTCCAACAGTCCTAGAGAAGCCCATCAAGAGCCTTCGACAATGGTATAATGCAAACCTCAAAGACACCCAGCAACTCAAGCAACTCCTGCAAGATGTGGTGGACAGACTTAAGCAAATCAACAACACTGCACTACCGTGGAAACTGAAGCTCTGGTGTTATCAGTTTGGGCTGCTACCCAGACTCTTGTGGCCATTGACCTTGTACGAGGTCTCGCTTAGCCATGCCAACCGACTGGAAAGGCTAGTAAATTTTCATGTAAGGAAGTGTCTGGGACTTCCCAAATGCCTTAGCAGCGTTGAATTCTAAAGCGACGGAGCCCTAGCACTGCCAACCAATCTAGCTTGGTTGAAGAGTTCAAGTGTGCCAAGGTGAGGCTGAATGTGTTCCTCACTGACTCCCGGGACCCTGTGGTGAGAGGCGCCGCTCCTACCCTAGCAACAGGGAAAAAGTGGACCCCAACCACAGCTGTGCTACAGGCCAAATCTGCTCTTCTCCATCGTGATGTAGTGGGTCATGTCCAACAAGGCAAAGGAGGCTTTGGCCTCAGTACTGTAACACCTCTCTGGCAAAAGACATCTGCAACCAAACATTGAGGCATGGTGATAGAGGAGGTGCACCGACAGGAGGAAGCAGCCAGATGCTCCAAAGCCGTATCACAAACCAAACAGGGTCAATGGATGACGTTGGGGGGTGTCGAGAAAAGAAAACTAACATGGAGCGAAATCTGGGGCATAGAATCCAACAGGCTGAACTTTATCGTCCGAGCTACATGTAATGTATTGCTATCTTCCACAAATCTGCAGCTATGGTTTGGAAAAGACCCATCCTGCCCCCTGTGTACAACCCCTGCAACACTCAAGCACATCCTGGTTGGCTGTAAGACCAGCCTCACTCAAGGTGGATACACATGGAGACACAACCAGATCCTCAGGTGTCTAACCAATAAACTTGAGTGCAAGAGGGTATCCATCAACGCCCAAACCTTCAACACCCAGGATGTGCGCCAACACCCACCATCATTTGTTTGAGAGGGGGACAAGCTGAAGGCTAGGCTCTGAAATTCTGATCTGACCCCATTGAATGCAGCCAGGGACTGGCAGATGTGAGTCGACCTAGATCAGAAGCTCATTTTCCCTCCGGAGATTGCAACAACTACCCTGCAACCAGACCTCGTTCTCTGGTCTAAGGTCGGAAACAAGGGCCAGGGTTAAAGACAAGCCATCAAAGAGATGGCTAACACCGCAGAGAGGACGAGCCAGTGGCTGTGGCTGAAGAGGAGTGACACCACCTGGGCTGCTAAGGTGAACAACTAACCGCAGGACACACACCCAGGCTTGGTGGGCCTGCCTCAGCAAAGGGTATATTGTGATAAGTGACCAAAACAACATGTGATGCTGCGGTACACAACTGACAATGTGTTCCACTGATAAAGCCTTATAGCAGCCTTCCTTCAAGAACTCTTGGATTAGAAGTGGTGCAAACATTAGGGATCTAGTCCTTTCAATGATCCTAATTAACTGGAGGTTTGAGAATCAGGGTAGAATTGACAGCCTCTTTTCAGCATGACAACAACACTACTGCTGAAGCTCTTCTTCATCATTCTCTCTTATAGCAACCAGGCCTCACTCCCTTTTTGTCCTGAGTGTTGGAGATTATTTACATGAGAAACATTGTAAAGTCAGTACCCAGAAGAAGCATGTTGAAGTTCCATTGAGCTATTTGTCGTAGCTCTTGAAAAGTGATCTCTGTTAGAAAAGCTTTGTAACGTTGTAGATCATTTATATACTTAACAACAACTATCTAAAATAATAAAACTATATACATCTATCCCCCCAACACAACCACAACTGTTCAATACATATTGCAGCCCAACGGTACATTATGAAAGACATATTCTTCCAGTTTTAAATAAATTAATCATGATAAAACTAAAAACATAAACAAGATTAACAATTTCATAATACACATAATTACTTTTTTTTACCAAAAAGTGGCAAGCAACTATTAATTTTTTTTCTGTCAATTTTAATCGAATTAATTATTTAACATAAAAATTCACATAAACATTAAAACTGCAAAATATTTGCCAAAATGTAAAAAGTAAACTTAATTCATTTCTATTCTAAAGGTAAAATGCATCTTCCTTGTCAAATGTAAAAATAAAATGCTATTGATGATTTTACATTTAATTTTCATTACAATCTCGAGGCAAGAGGCAAAAGGCAAACTTTTAAAAACATTTTACTTGCTCAGGTCAAGGAGCAGTGTTGCCAACTTAGCAACTTTATTGCTACATTTTGCAACATTTAAATTCATTTAGAGATGTTTCCCGCAAAGAAGTGACCAAAAACAAACCTAGCTTTACGTCTGTACACATACTGTGTCGCATGCACCACCCCACAAGTGGCAGGTCTTGCTTTCCCAATGAAATGCTGTCTCTCTTAGATACATTAAGCTTAGAAGCATTCAGTTCAGACTATACAGAGCTGCCGTGTGGATGAGCTTCACATGTGTACAAAACAGTGTTTTCTTTTAGAATTGTTTACATTTCAAAGAAGGAACCAACAATGCACAGATTATTTTCTTTCCCTCAGACCTCACAAAGCTGATGCGTCAGTGAGCTACACACATAACAGCATGTCCAAAGACCAGTCACTTAGACTATCTATGTATTGATGGCTCCTCTTTAAATCCTAAAACACTGTTTTGTACATGCAAACCCAGCCAACACACCCATGTGGGGCCAAAAGAGGTTGCATCTGGGGTGATATGTGGGGCCCAAATGGGCTACCCAACTGGGATCCAGCTGATTTTGTTCTCAGCTTCCATTGTGGCCCCACATGTGTTAGCCTAGATCTTTTGCTTAGTATGTCTTTAGTCTCTCTGTAAAAAACATTTCTAAATGGATCTAAAAGTTGCTAAATGGAGCAATAAAGTTGCTTTGTTGGCAACACTGCCACAGACAGTCTCTGTGACGCAAGCAAGTAAACCCCACCCACTGATTAACATAGAATTTGCATATAAAAATGAAAACCATTGAATAAAAGAGAACAAAAATTGTAATCTGAACTTTACATTTTAATCAGGTTTTATTCACTATTGTTGCATGGGCATGAATAAAAAGCCTTTAAAAAAATGTTTTTGCAGATTCCTCTTCTCAACTTTGTCTTTTAATTTCAATATTAGTAGTCTTGCCTCGAGATTATAGTGAAAATGAAAATGTCAAATCATTAATAAAATTTATTTTTTCAATTCGACAGGGTAGATTCATTATCACATTGAACATGAAATTATTTTATTTAATTTTGGCACATATTTTGCATAGTATTTTTATAATGAAATGGTAAATCTAGTTTAAATTTTCATTTTCATCATTTAATTAATTTATGTTAAAAAGACAGAAACACATCCCAAAAGCATCAATCTAGCGACTGTTTCTATCAAACTTAGCTTCACATAAACATTGGCCCTCATTTATCATTCTTGCGTAGAAACGGACGTATATGTTGGCGTAAGATTATGCTTACACTCCTATCACCGCCTGATTTATGAAACTGTGCGTACCGTTGATATTTAGGTGTACGCAATATCTGCCCTTCATAAATGCCGCGGCTGAAAACGATCGTCATCAGAATAACACGCCCATATAAATTCAAGTCTCCACCTCCCCCATGCCCTCATTTTACGACATTCCCAGCTAACAGGGAACGTTCCCACAACATTCGCTAACGTTTTTTAAAAGTTCTTTAAAGGTTAGAGCAAAACGTTTTTAACACAACGTTTATGCAATGTTCCTATAACGTTATTAAAGGTTGAATAACGTTCTTATGATGTTGATGAACAAACGTTCTTCGAACAACGTTCTCAGAACGTTCTCTTGAGGTTATTTCTAAACAATGAAGGTTGTCATAATGTTACGGAAAAACGTTCTTAGAACAACGTTCTCAGAACGTTCTCTTGAGGTTATTTCTAAACAATGAAGGTTGTCATAATGTTACGGAAAAACGTTCTTAGACCAACGTTCTCAGAACGTCCTTTTGAGGTTATTTCTACACAATGAAAGTTCTCTTAATGTTACGGAAAAACGTTCTGAGAACAACGTTCGCTGAACGTCCTTTTGAGGTTATTTCTACACATTAAAAGTTCTCTTAATGTTACGGGAAAACGTTCTTAGAACAATGTCCTCGGAACGTCCTTTTGAGGTTATTTCTACACATTAAAAGTTCACTTAATGTTACGGAAAAACGTTCTTAGAACAACGTTCTTGGAACGTCCTCTTGAGGTTATTTCTAAACAATGAAGGTTGTCATAATGTTGTGAGAAAACGTTCTTAGAACAACGTTCTCGGAACGTCCTTTTGAGGTTATTTCTACACAATAAAAGTTCTCTTAATGTTACGGAAAAACGTTCTTAGAACAATGTTGTCGGAACGTCCTTTTGAGGTTATTTCCTCACATTGAAAGTTCTCTTAATGTTACTGGAAAACGTTCTTAGAACAACATTCTCGGAACGTCCTTCTGAGGTTATTTCTACACAATAAAAGTTCTCTTAATGTTACTGGAAAACGTTCTTAGAACAATGTTCTCGGAACGTCCTTTTGAGGTTATTTTTAAACGATAAAGGTTGTCATAATGTTACTGGAAAACGTTCTTAGAACAATGTTCCCGGAACGTCCTTTTGAGGTTATTTTTAAATGATAAAGGTTGTCATAATGTCACGGGAAAACGTTCTTAGAACAATGTTCTCGGAACGTCCTTTTGAGGTTATTTCTACACATTGAAAGTTCTCTTAATGTTACGGGAAAACGTTCTTAGAACAACGTTATCGGAACGTCCTTTTAAGGTTATTTCTACACAATGAAAGTTCTCTTAATGTTACGGAAAAACGTTCTTAGAACAACGTTCTCGGAACATCCTCTGGAGGTTATTTTTAAACGATGAAGGTTGTCATAATGTTACGGGAAAACGTTCTTAGAACAATGTTCTCAGAACGTTCTTTTGAGGTTATTTCTAAACGATGAAGGTTGTCATAATGTTCCGGGAAAACGTTCTTAGAACAACGTTCTCGGGACGTCCTTTTGAGGTTATTTCTACACATTAAAAGTTCTCTTAATGTTACCGGAAAACGTTCTTAGAACAATGTTCTCGGAACGTCCTTTTGAGGTTATTTCTACACATTGAAAGTTCTCTTAATGTTACTGGAAAACGTTCTTAGAACAACGTTCTCGGAACGTCCTTTTGAGGTTATTTCTACACAATAAAAGTTATCTTAATGTTACGAAAAAACGTTCTTAGAACAATGTTCTCGGAACGTCCTTTTGAGGTTATTTCCTCACATTGAAAGTTCTCTTAATGTTACTGGAAAAGGTTCTTAGATCAACGTTCTCAGAACGTCCTTTTGAGGTTATTTCTACACAATGAAAGTTCTCTTAATGTTACGGAAAAAACGTTCTTAGAACAACGTTCATGGAACATCCTCTTGAGGTTATTTTTAAACGACGACGGTTGTCATAATGTCACGGGAAAACGTTCTTAGAACAATGTTCTCGGAACGTCCTTTTGAGGTTATTTCTACACATTGAAAGTTCTCTTAATGTTACGGGAAAACGTTCTTAGAACAACGTTCTTGAAACGTCCTCTTGAGGTTATTTCCTCACATTGAAAGTTCTCTTAATGTTACTGGAAAACGTTCTTAGAACAACATTCTCGGAACGTCCTTTTGAGGTTATTTCTACACAATAAAAGTTCTCTTAATGTTACAGAAAAACGTTCTTAGAACGACGTTCTCGGAACGTCCTTTTAAGGTTATTTCTACACATTGAAAGTTCTCTTAATGTTACGGGAAAACGTTCTTAGAACGACGTTCTTGGAACGTCCTCTTGAGGTTATTTCTAAACGAAGAAGGTTGTCCTAATATTACGGAAAAACGGTCTTAGAACAACATTCTCGGAACGTCCCCTTGAGGTTATTTCTACATGACGAAAGTTGTCATAATGTTACGGGAAACGTTCTTAGAACAACGTTTTTGGAACGTCCTTTTGAGGTTAATTTCTAAACAATGAAGGTTGTCATAATATTACGGAAAAACGTTCTTAGAACAACATTCTCGGAATGTCCCCTTGAGGTTATTTCTACATGATGAAAGTTGTCATAATGTTACGGGGAACGTTTTTAGAACAACTTTTTTGCAAAGTCCTCTTGAGGTTATTTCTAAATGATGAAGGTTGTCATAATATTACGGAAAAACGTTCTTAGAACAACATTCTCGGAATGTCCCCTTGAGGTTAATTCTACATGATGAAAGTTGTCATAATGTTACGGGAAATGTTCTTAGAGCAACGTTTTTGGAATGTCCTCTTGAGGTTATTTCTAAACGATGAAGGTTGTCATAATGTTACAGGAAAACATTCTAAGAACATTGTTCTTGGAATGTCCTCTTGAGGTTATTTCTAAATCATAAAGGTTGTCATAATGTTACGGGAAACCGTTCTTAAATCGACGTTCTCGAAACGTCATGTTGAGTTTATTTCTACACGATGAAGGTTATCATAATGTTAGGAGAAAACTTTCTTAGAACAACGTTCTCAAAACGTCCTGTTGATTTTATTTTTACTTGATGAAGGTTGTCAAAATGTTAAGAAAATTTTTTAGTAGAAAACGTTCTTAGAACAACGTTCTTGAAACATCCTTTGAATGTTATTTTTACAGTACTTGATGAAGGTTCTCGTTTTGTTAAGAGAAAACATTCCTAGATCCAGCATTTTCTAAACTTCCTTTGATGATATTTGTACTTGATGAAGGTTCTTGTAATCTTAAAACGCTCTTGTTAAATAAAATAAAAAAAAAAAACAAGATCATTGCACATCATTTATCATTAAACCAAGTAATAAGAACAATGACAGACTCTAAAATTTACCTCCAGGTAAGCACCAGGCCAAGAGCTTAACATTAAATAATAGTTGCAACTACATGCGTTAGCCTAGTGCTAACTAGACATTCAGAACACTCTGAGATGTTTGTTGGTCCAAATAAAGTAGGTGAACCATCTTTCAGGGTCAAACGTTTCGCAAATCCTGCCTTGAACTCACCTAGATTGGAGAAGCAATCGTCAGTAAAATAACAAAAAAGGGTTTTTATCCTCTGAATTTGATTTATCTTCATGGTAGTGAAAACAACACAAACTTGCCCTTACAGCTTAAAACACAGTGTCTTAGACATGATGTTAACACACCAACTAGTGTAAGGGTCTGTGGGCAGATCAGGGTTTTGGTGCAAGACTGTAGTCTTATGCAAAGTATTGCCTTTATATGTAAATAGACAACAGGTCAGAGATTCAAAAAGAAAATGTATGTAACATGGTTCAACTCCCTACTTTAGAAACTTGTGTGTTTGCACACCATAGATGGACAGCTACATGACACACTGCAATAAAGGTAATTTTCGATATTGAAACGGCCTGGCACTTTAATATCAATGTGTTGAAAATGACAACAAGACAAAAAAATGTGGCATGGCTTTACATTTGGAAGATTATGTCACCGAGCCCACTGTGTGTGTATAACCCATGCAGGTTAAAGCCAGTTGTGCAAAGTCCTGTTGTCCTGTACACTATGAACCAGGAAGGGTTTTTTTGGGGAACTGTGTACATTACGTACAAAAGCTTTGACAATCAGAGAGACATTGTGTGATTGAAATGGTACAGAAAAAAACGAGAAAGTAAGTTGGAATGGAAGATGCTCCAATCATTCATATACATTACATGGTCAGATGATGCTAGAAAGAATCAAGCCACAGAGGAGAAAACCAATAAGTGCATAAGAATTTTAATGAAATGTATGTGATGGATAGGTTGCCCTTAAATTAAGGTGACCAGCTTTTTCAAATGACAAGTACGGACATGTCCTAAGGATTAAAATATCCTTGAAATCTTATTTGTTATTGTCTAGAAATTTAAAAACAGGGTCAAAACCTTTTTAAATGTTTTCATCTTTTATGTGGGTTATGGAGAACACACCAACGGGGACATCCTTAAATTACATTTTTTTTTATGGGAAAAGTGGATCACTGTTTTGAATCTTGACTTAATTATAAAAAGAAATTATAAACACTTACAGGAACAAAGTAAATGAAATAAAAAAATTACAAATATTAAAGTAGTATCTAAAAAATAACGAAAATGTGCAGCATCTTGTTTATGTAATCTATCTATATTATCTGAAATTTAAAATATTTAATGTTCCCAGATGCTTTCTTAAATAGGTTATAAATTAGTAGAGTAATATAAACGTCTAATAACGCTTATATGTATCACTACTGTCCGTTTTCAGCACTGGATATATTTATTTTGATATATTTATATAATCTAATATTTTATGTTGTGATGTATATTTTTTAAAACCAATTGGCGCGCAAGACGAACCGCGCATGCGCATGAAGAAACGTTCCAGATACATTCCACGCGGTGAGATCCAAACCGCGTTAGGTAAGTGTGTATATTATTTATCTTTCTTTATTTTCTTTGAAAAGTATGACCTAGCTAATATGGCATAAAGTGAGTAACGTTAAATTGATCAGTCACTCTTTTCTCCATCATACGTGTCGGATTGTGTTTGTTTATGGGTCTGGCTAGTGGCTAACTGTGAAGTTAACTGACTCAATACCTGGTCTGACATAAAAATATTTTGTTTTCCCAAAGACGAGGGCAGACGACAAGCATGAATAACCGCTGTGTGGACGTTATTTGTAAATGTGGTAACTTAGTTGACACGCTTTTGCAATGATTAGAACTTGCAACTCAAGTTTACTTACAATGTTTAACGTTATTTCGCTTCTCATCGAAAATAATCTACACTACAGGGACTTTGATAATGTTACTTTTATTTATTCTTTGTGGAAGTTAGTACAGTACTACTGTGCAGTACTTATAACAGAAACAGTATTGCTGTTTCTGTATGTTTGTGAATAGTAAACAATGTTTGCAGTATATCTGTAAACCATACTGTATAAGCAGTAACTTATACATGTAAGTTAACAATGCACAGTAGGCTATACACAATGCAGCAGCAGCAGCAGTATAAGGCAAGTTACTGCTTATATAATAGATATTGTTAGTATAAAATACAGCATGGCATGTGGCTCTTGAATATATTTGTAATATTACTTTTCTCCTCCAGTAACATCTTTGAAGGTTTCATGAAATTCAGTCTGGCTTGGTATGTTGAGAATAATTCTTAAAAAAATGTAAAATAACTAGATAAATCTGTTAAAGATGTATTTACCTGTTGTCTGCATAATTTTTCATAAGTCCAAGATTGAACACATTGTGTACCATTTTAGAGGTCTGCTATAAGTGATGTGGGATTAAGATGGGAATAATGCAGCCTGCAAAGTGCTAAATTATAATTTATTTTGTTTCAGATCCGCTTGGTAGCAATGGTCCAGGTGATGCTGTAAGGAAGGTTTTGCAAGTTGCCACATACAATGGATCGAAAGGGAAGGACATACCTTTGGCACTGTGATTATTCGTAAGTGTTTCAAAAGTTTCTGTAACTCAACTGATATTGCTTCTACAGGGAGTGCAGAATTATTAGCCAAGATGTATTTTTGAGGATTACTTTTGTTATTGTACAACTACAGTGCTCTTGGTCAATTCAAAATGTTATCAAACCCTCAAACCTGAACATTTAAGTAGTAAAAGTGAAATTTTGCCTTTCTTAAGAGAATATTTCTATGTACACCATTATTAGGCAACTATTAGTGTGCAGAATTATTAGGCAACTCAGGGCTCCAAACTGCGACTAAAATGGTCGCATTTGCGACCAAATATATTTATGTGCGAGTGAAATTTCTGTCAAGGTCGCCATTGGCGACAATACAAATTTACTCCCTTTGATTGTAAAATTTGCATTATATGTGCATGTTTTATAACCAGTAGCCTATCGCTTCATTCGTTTTGTTAACTTCATGAAATGAGATGCGTTGTGTGAACGTCACCCCTCGTTCAGACAGCCAGCGACGTTATCGCTGTGTGTCGCTTGTCTCTTTCAATGAGGCGTTTCTAAATCTGCTTGTCATAAACAAATGAGTACCATCCACGCCAGTAACTGACGAGAGAAGGATGACGTGAACTCCACTGCTTTGTTCTCATTGGTAGTCGCTCCCGAAAGTCACTCGACCTTTGCATAAAGTAAAACTTTTCTTAAAGAGCCATTTCACCAATAGGAACATTAATCTTTATGGAAAGTGAGTCATATTTGTAGTCAAAATGTAACATAAATGTAGAATTTTGTGCCTATTTGACCGAGAAAAGACAAAATGTGACTTTAGAGCACAATTGTATGAAAAACTACAACTCCCACTATGCACCACAATGCACAGCTCTGCAAGCCACTCCCATTAATCGGAACACGCCTCAGATATGATATTGTGTACATAAATGCCACGTTAGTAAAACAAAGAAAATAGCCCCCACCACTGTGTCTGACAGACACCAATCATGACTTACTTTTAAACGTGATGTTACATTGTGTTACACACAATAACACTCTGGTCTGGTGTGTAGCAAAGTCTTATTCAAACAGTAACGTGCGGTTTGAGATCTGCAGTACAAATGTCTTTTCAAGTAGTTAAAAAATGGTATGCATTTTAAATGTTTATTTAGTTTTACCAATTTTCTTTTTGTCTCGTGTTTACTGTAATTACATCTGTGTTATAATGACACACTTAAAATAGAACACTTACTTTAGTTAGACATCCGTTTATCCCTGCATCCTGCACACAAACGCGTCCCCTACATAATATCTCCACAGACGCGCTGCCTCAGCTCTTGGAGCTTGTGCTCGTAAGCCGAAACACGTCTTTGAAATAAGCACGCGCCCAGAAACATTAACAAAACAAATGTTCATATCCTTATCTGATCCAGAAATCTTACACCGAAAGCACACAGCGCGAGTCCGTCCAAGCTCATATAATCCGCAGCGCGTTTGCTCGGAAACCGAAACGCGTCCGTGAAATAAACATGTGCGAACGCGTGCAAAGTTGCTCTCTTGCCTAAAAACCTTAACCAAACGAACGTCCATATCCTTATCTGATGCAGAAATGTTAGAAAGAGGGCACACAGCGAGAGAACAGGCAAGCTTCTCTACACAGCAGAGGCCGATGGTTGCGGCGTCTTCCCCGGGCTCCTCTACCCAGCCGACGCCCAGGCTCCGGCCTACTCCTTGGGCTTCTGATCTGCCTCAGCTCTTTGCTGTATTGTGGTTCATAAAGGTGCAATGAACAGCAGATTAGAGCATCACGCTTGCGAAATCACCCTCTTCTATATCATATTGATTAACTTCCACTGTTATTGTAACATGAAGTCTGACTCGCTCCACAACTTCTGTTTAGCTTAGCTTAGCATAAAGATGGCGGCTGATCGTTTTTTCCCGTCTGTGTTCGTATATTTTCGTAAGTCCCACCCACTTATCTGTAATTGGTCTGAAGCGTGAGTGGGTCCCACCCATAGCCCCCACCTTGGAAAAATGAGGAATGAGTGTCTGTAGTCTTTCACACTCAATAGAGATACAGAATTTCCTTCTTTCAATGACGCAAAATGACGATTTGGAAGTGCCTCACTGAAATCAGTATTTCTCCCCTCTCAGGGGAAACTGAGGGAATGATGCACGATCATTCAAAAACATGACAGGGGTTCTAACGGTACAAAGCTTAATGCAAATGGGTGAAGTTTCCCTTTAACTTTCTCGTGTCGCTGGACACGCGCATACGGTCGCCAACGGTCACTTTCACTCGTGTCGCCGGAAGTCGCCCAGGTTTCCATTGAAATGAATGAGATTGCGTCGCTCTGCTACTGCTAACAAAAAGCAGGCTCCAGCAGCTGTGCCAGAACGAGCGCGGGAGAGAACGCCAGAGACACAGGGATTCATCTTTCCGCATCAGTCAGTGAACACCGTGCCGAAAGACATTTCAAGACGTCCTGGATTTTAGACTATTCGAACGACAAAGATGCTAAACGGAGCGTTTTTTTGTGCATATACGTGCACACACTCAAGCCCAATGCGCGTTTTAAAAATCACGCAAACACATGATTTCTTTGGGCTTGACAGGAGATATATGCACAAATGATCTTGTAATGCCACAGTCTCTGCAAATATACTCATAAAAACAGACAATTATAAGTGAGCAGTTGATCAGATGTGTCAGTAGCTACGTTTACATGGACACATTTTGCCTCCATCGGATTAAAATCCTTCCGATTAATAAATCCTATCATAGCGTTTACATGAACACTTCATAATGTGATCGGATTGATGTGCGTGTTTATATGACACAAGATTTACATCAGATTTGATCGTTTGACATGCGCACATTGCACAAATATAGTTTCACGCTGTTTCAAGATTTGCTTTGTGCCTCAGCTGATTATAAAGCAGCAGCAAAAACACCCATTCACGTGTGCCCAAAAATCGTATTTTACTTCACGCAGTGCTGCAGAGACCGTTCGCAAGAGCGAGTCCAAACACACGCGTTTGTGGATCAAAGAATAAATCATGGACTGACCGGACAACGCTGTCTTGTATCACTTTATGGGGAATTGGAAGGATAATAGGAACAAGATTAACAAGACAAATCACTTCTTGTGACTTCCTTCAACAAAACAAACTCAAATATTTGCGTCACATGTCATTACGGCAATTCTACGTCATTGCACGTGTGAATATGCTCAACACTCCCGTCCTGTAGGTGGCGGAATTTCGCCTTTCAGTGGGTTTACCAACCGCCATTAAAAAAAGAAAAGATGGCACATGCCCAGCGTCCCAGTTTCAGTTATCCATCCGATCAAGTGTATACATGTCCTTTTGAGCGGATTATAAAAGGTATAAACCACCCCTAACAAGCGGATTAGATTTTTAATCAGATTGCCACTTTTTAGTCCGATTGAGGTGATTACATGGAGCATTTTTATTCAGATTGATCATTTAAACGGATTACAAATGTCCATGTAAACGCAGCTAGTGTAAAGATCAGTGCTTCTCTGTTCTTAAAGGGACAGTTCATCTTATAAGAAAAGCTTATGTTTGAGTCGTTATGTAAATCAGACTACAGAAGACAAAAGGAAAATCGCTTTTATAGCTTTAAAAAGATCAATTATATTTAATTTATAGAATGAAAACAGTGCTATATTAATTTGATACTGTTTCTCTACCTAATCAATACTGTTAGATCTTACTTTATTTGTAAATTTGTTCTTTTCTATTTTATATGTTTGTAATTTCTTGATTTGTTCTTATTTAATTTTCCAACATCACTTTTTTGCTGAAAATTATTCAACTCATGACTCAAAAACCATAATGCAATTCATTTAACCAGTACTATATTGTAAAATTAAGTAATTTTAAAATACATGTACTGTAGGCATTCAGGTCCACCCTATTCCAAGGCCAACTTAAAATTGTTTGGCCTTGTGACTGATGGTCTGATTATGGCAAAATAAAATTATTGCAGATGTCAAATGGTAAGGGAATGCTACTTGTTACAGCTTTCCACATGTATTAACCCATTTAATTAAACATGGTTTTGGATAACCTACTAGTCAAATGTTTACATTTTAAATTTACAACCTAAATTGTCCGTCAGAATTAAATAATTGAAATAATGGTCATAATGTATTTTTTGCATTTGTTATGGTGTGCATTTTGTTTCTGCGCGTGTGGGGGGATGTTGGGTTCCTTCCTCATTTTTTGTCCTTGGCCAATCACATGCCTTAAGAATAAACAAGTTAAGTTACCCCTTATGAGGCCATAATATTTATTCTGGGGGAGTCCCCCACCTCCCGGCCCCATCAGAGGCCACGTCGCCCCTCGAGGACCCTTTTCACCCCTGACCATTTTCATGCCTGCTAAAAGTAAGTGCATTGTTATGTGGCTCTTAAAAAAATTATTTGGCGCCTGTTTTTTTCCCCTATAGGAGCCAATGGCTCCTTAATTGATTTTTTTTGTTTGGAGCCCTGCAACTAAATGAAAAACAAAGATTTTACCATCTCACTTGTTTTTTTCACCTGTTAAAGTGAGAATAATAAACAAACTCTACATTTACAAAAAAATTAATAAAACAATAAAAAATAAAAAAATATATAAACTCAGTGACCAATATAGCCACCCTTCTTTTCGATAACAGTCACAAGCCTTCCATTCACGGATTCAGTCAGTTTCTTGATCTGGTCTGAACCAACATTTTGTGCAGCCACAACCACAGCCTCCCAGACACTGTTCAGAGAGGTGTACCGTTTACCTTCAGTGTAAATGTCCTGCTTAAGAAGGGATCAAAAGATCTCAATAGGGTTTAAGTCAGGTGAAGAAGGGGCCATGTCATTAGTTTTTCATCTTTAAAGCATTTACTGGCCAGCCATGCAGTGGAGTACTTTGATGTATGTGATGGAGCATTGTCTTGCAAAATAATCAGTCTTCTTGAAAGATGCAAACTTTTTCCTGTACCACTGCTTGAGGAAAGTGTCTTCTACATTACAGGCAGGCAGGCACAGACAAGTATAATTAAAGATAAGCTTGTTGGACCTTTTTGGGTTGAAAATGGAAATAAAAAACAACTCTCAGACCTACTGACAATTTTTAGAAGACACTTTCTTCAAGCAGTGGTACAGGAAAAAATCTGCATCTTTCAAGAAGACTTTTTTTATGCAAGACAACGCTCCATCACATGCATCATAGTACTCCTCTGCATGGCTGGCAAGTAAAGGCATTAGAGATGAAAAACTAATGACATAGCCCCCTTCTTCACCTGACTTAAACCCTATTGAGAACTTTTGATTCCTTCTTAAGCAGGACATTTACAGTGAAGGTAAACAGTACACCTCTCTGAACAGTGTCTGGGAGGCTGTGGTTGTGGCTGCACAAAATGTTGGTTCAGACCAGATCAAAAAAATGACTGAATCCGTGAATGGAAGCCTTGTGACTGTTATCGAAAAGAAGGGTGGTTATATTGGACACTGAGTTTATATATTTTTTGTTGTTTTGTTGATTTTTTTTGTAAATGTAGAGATTGTTTATTATTCTCACTTTAACAGGTGAAAAAAAAAACAAGTGAGATGGTAAAATCTTTGTTTTTCATTTAGTTGCATAATAATTCTGCACACTAATAGTTGCCTAATAATGATGTACATAGAAATATTCTCTTAAGAAAGCCAAAATTTCACTTTTACTACTTAAAGGGACACTTCACCCATTTGCATTAATCTTTGTATAGTTAGAACCCTAGTCATGTTTTTGAATGGTCGTGCATAATTTCCTCAGTTGCTGCTGAAACAGGAGAAATATATATTTCAGTGTTGCACTTCCTTCTTTCAATGATGTAAAAATCATCATTTTGCATCATTGAAAGAAGGAAGTCCAATATCTTTGTTGAGCGGGTGAGACTACAAACAGCCCTTTTCTCAGTCAAATTGGCACCAAATTCGAAATGTATGTTACATTTCGACTACAAATATGAGACACTTTCAATGAAGATTGATGTTTCTGTGGGTGAAGTGCTCCTTTAGGTGTTCCGGTTTGGGGGTTTGTTGGCATTTTGGGTTGACCAGGAGCACTGTAGTTGTACAATAACAAAAGTAATCCTCAAAAATACAGCTTGCCTAATAATTCTGCACTCCCTGTATAGGGCTTATTCGCAAACACTGGAAGTAGCTAACCGCGGCCATCTTGTTGACATGACATCTGTCCTGCCCCTAGAGTTGAGGGGAGCAGTAGCCTAAATGGCATCATCTCGTCAGTATTAAGAGAAGATAAGCTTGATTGGTGTGGAACCATATCAAATAGACCCAATAGCCTTAAGTAAAGATCCGTCCTTATTGCCAGGCGTAACTTATCTGGATATTTATAACTATATCGTTCATACAGTATCCGCATACATCATACAAGCACTGAAGGGCTGTTCACATTATAACGATAACTATATTATCGTCCACATCACCAAACAATACGTTTATGCTAATTCGCTCACGGCACTCGCGCAAATCACTTGCCTTTAATATTGCTTGTATGTCCTCAACACGCTGCGTTTCGCGTAACTCTAAACAGTGAATATAATAGTTTGTGTAATCTCTTACCTTTTGGCATAACAGTAGGGCTGCAGCTATCGATTCTTTTTGTAATCGATTAATCTAGCACTGAATCGATCGATTAATCGAGTAATCGGATAATTTTTTTTGTGTGTTTTTAAACAACCAAAACAAATAATGCATAACGAAAATGACTTGGCTGTAAAATGTTCAAGCATTTGGCTTTTATTTCTTAAAAAACCAGAGGTATTTGGCTCCAAGAAATAAGCCTATTTATTTCAATTTTTTACCCATTTAGTGTTTATAAGTGCCAGTGCCAACAATTAAACACTTTAATTTATTAATATACACAACAGGTTTCATGCTGTAATCTAGCCCTGACATCAAAGTAAATATCTGGTTTATGTACATTTCTACACCTGCAGCATTTACCATTAGGCTTTTAACATATAATATATCATTTCTGGGGTGAGCCTATTTGCTATGGTAACAACCTGTGTGTATGCGCGCACGTGCACTTGTGTTTGTGCGTGTGCACGCGTTCTGTGCGTGAGGAAGAGTCAGTCAGACGTTCAGTTGCTTCATTGCATTTTGGTACTGCAGAAATACATACATTACTTTTCAATAGAACGCTGCATTTGGTTTGCATCACTTGCATTGCGGTGCATTTGGTTAAGAATCCGTTCGAAAAATCACAACATCACGTCCCGCTGTATACAGTGAATGCATGCTGAAATTATTGTTGCGGCGCTACATAAGTTTAAGCATATGTGATGCATTGCGCGATCGGTCTGACTCGCGTGAGAGAGAATAACTTCCTTATGCTAAACTCCAATAAAACAGAGATTATTATTATTGAACGAAATATGTCAGATTACAAGTTGCCCATATATGATTGCACTGTGGTGCCGTTTTTTGGTACACACACCTGTAGTGCATGCGTGTGTGTCAAGGGGTTCTTTTTTAATCTATACTGTCCTGCAATTGAACGTGAATACGTTTACTCCTTAAAAACATCAAAGCTAAACATCATATCTAGTCAAACCGCATAACGACATCGCTACAAATACAGTATGGGATTAAAATCAGCGGAAGCTATGTTACCTTGTTTCATCGACGCTTGGTGAAACAGCAGTGAATGTTTTCAGTTCAGATGCTGAATGTAATGATCCCAAACTTTAGACAGTCTCTCTCTGCCGTTTATGGACATATTCGCTCCGCCATCGCGCCAACTAAATTCAAAATGAACCACGCGCTATGATGTGCTTCCTGAACATTGAACAACGGTCCGTGTGAATCAGATCTTGGCGCGTGTAGTGCGCGTCATAGGACTTTAACGAGGCTTCGAGGCAGACTTTTTGCCTCGAGGAATTTTTTGAATCGAGTAAATCGAGTAACTCGATGAATCGTTTCAGCCCTACATAACAGTTAGTTAATGTAATAGATTAAAAAAACATTATGTCAATTTTCACAGCAACTGCAGGTAATCTAATGTTATAGACCTCAATGAGCTTCACTGTCATTTTAAGTGCTCGTGCAGTTGAAGTTCAATTCATTGTATCTGCATCGTTATAGTTTTGGTTTGAGCTCCGCTATTCTCTTTAATATAAAACGATTTTCAAAACTATATTTTTTATAGTTATTGTTATAATGTGAACGGCCCTTAATTCCCTACCTAGTATCAATGCCAGACCTATGTTCATAAAGTTATTAATCCTAATTTAATAACTGTCTCAATTTATGGCAGCTTATTTGAAAGAGCAGTTTCAGCCACTGCTTACAGCTAACCATATGTGATTAAATGATGGGGACAGACTTTGCTGTGAGGCATATATTTCTAACGTTACCTGTGGTAAAATGATGGGGACAGACTTTGCTGTTGGGAGTCTCTCCTTCTCTGGTTCAACTCCTCTGTCTCCTTCCTTTCATGTTTTCTGACAGTCGGTATCGCATAAAAACTAATTCTGGGGTTCTTTTTGCTGTTGTTAGAACAGTCGTGTATTACACCACACGACATCGCGTGGTTTAAAAAAATTACATCGATAATACCATGCATAATACCCACGCTGCCTCGCTTGTCAATTGACAGACTGACAGTTCTATGTCAACAATATGGCCGCCGCGAACATTGATGACGTAGATCGAATAACTCCTATACAAGTTCATTTAACAAACATTTTTTTTTTATGTTTCTGTAAAGCTCAGAGGTAGAGCATTGCATTAGCAATGCAAAAGTTCATGGGTTCGAAACTCTAGGAACACATACTGAAAAAATACATAATACCTTGTAATGCACTGTAAGTCCCTTAAGATAATAGCGTTTGCCGAATGCGTCAATGTAATGTTATAATCAATTATACCCCATGGCTGTTGAATGCTTCTGATTAACAAATGTTTCACAGGTATGCATTATTTTTCGATAAATGCACACCTGACCTGTCAAATGTAACCACCCAAGCAATGTCTTTTGTAACCGTGGTATAAGAGGAATAATTGACTCTGATCCTTTGAGTTATTTAAAAATAATGCACACTCAGCTTCGTGATGTGCCGCATTACCACCTTGAGTGTGCATTATTTTGAATTATCCAGCTGCCCGTCATCAATTATTTCTTACGTATGCAACCATTATTTCTGTTTCTGATCGGCTTTTAGAATTAGTAGGAAAGGCTAATCTAATGATTTGAGCAGTCGATCAAATATTTGTGACAGGAAAAATCTGGCACAACATTCACCTGCAGAAACACTATTTAAACACTTTGGGGCAGTTTCCTGTACAGGGTTTGGATTAATCCAGTTATATTAGGATATTATATTAGGCCTTAGTTATATTAGGATTGGAGCTGGGCATAGATTAATCTAGATTAATCTCATACAAAATAAAAGTAATTTTTTGCAAAATATATGAGTTTGTGCTGTGTGTAAATATTATGTATATGTAAACACACACACATACATATATGTACATTTAAGAAATGTTTTATTTATATATAATGTTTTTATTTATATATAATATATAAAAATATAAATAAATATATATACACATGTAAATGTTTCTTAAATACATACATGAATGTGTGTGTATTTATTTAAACATAATTATTACACACAGCACAAACTCATATTATGCAAAAAATAACTTTTATTTTGCATGTAATTAATCTAGATTAATCTATGCCCAGCTCTAATTAGGATATTAGTAGTTTTTTACAAACATACCTTACAAAAACCAGTACTGGGGTGAATCTTAAGACAAAACATGTTAAAATATATCAGTGCAAGATGTTTTTAAATTAAAGGTATTGCGGAGGATTTTCTTTTTCCGGGTGGATCATCAAGACTATTGGTCCTCCTAGTTGTCAATCAGGAGTGTTTCGCAATTGCATTTTTTAAAAAATTGAAGAAGTCGGTTCTTTTCAAAAATTTTAGAAAATCCTCCGCTACACCTTTAAGGCAGCTCAAACATGCATTTTAGTCTGGGACTTATTTGGTCTGGGACTATTCTGGATAAGCCCTGTCTGGGAAACTGTGTATTTATACATGTCAAAGACAAATAAAAAACAAGCATAAGTACTAAAGTAAACGATAACAAACATATCATCATTAGTAAACGCCAACCCCATTCTCTTCTATTGTTACAGTTGTACAAATGACAGTGCATCATTTTATATCATTCTATACCAGTTTGTTTTTACAAACTATATCAGCACGCTGATATAAAGCCAAATCACACAACTACTAGAGCAATATTAAACATTAGTTTGACTCATTAGTAAGGGTGTCACGATTTCGATTTTAAATCGAAATCGATCGAAATTAAGCCACAACCTCGAACTTCGAATTAAAAAATTGGATCGTCGATGCTGCCACGCCCCCATGTCACGTCCGGTCGGCTTGCCAAGCGGGGGAAAATAAACTCTCAGAAGTGCCTTTAAAAACATCCATCCAGCGGAACGCGATTTATATTTTAAAACACGAGGGATGTATTGCTACAACTCCTTGAAATGCATATCATAAACAGGATTACTACCTAGTGATCTGCCTTCGGACAGAGCGCAGCTCTCTGCACGTGCACGAGAGAGCCGCCAAGATGCAGCGGGTTATATTTTAAACAAAAGATATAGTTTGCCTCAGCTCGCATGAAACGCATAAAAACTGAACAAATACGTAAGGATTATTACTTTAGTTTATGTTTAGACTTTGGACAGATGCGAGATGCGCATGCACGTGAGACAGAGAGAAGCGCAGCTGCTTGACGCACCGGTTTTATTTCAGATAATAGGAGTCCAAGACGCGCGCATTAAGTCTATCTGCGTGCAAGAAGGAATTCTCTCTCTACAAGCTCTCTCGCGTAAAGTAAAGCCCACAAAGCCCCATGCGAGGAAAAGCACGCAATGTGCATGTTAATGTGAAACTATAATAATAATAATAATAATAAAGGCATATCATTTTTTGTCTTAAAAAAATCCATTTAAAAATCGAGAATTGAATTGAATCGTGACATCAGAATCGAAAAGGTAATCGACTCGAGGATGTGGAGAATCGTGACACCCCTACTCATTAGTGCCAAACTACTTGCTTCTGCTATGGATTCCTGATACGGATGAGTTTTTATTGCATGTGACAAGAAAGAGGGAAGAGCGTGACACAAAAAAATTACATACTACGCTGTATGCACTTGTTTATCCTAGTACTTTTGCACTTGTTTTAAGTGTCTGACATGAATTTACACACAAACCCTGTTTTCACAGACAAGACTTAAGGATAGTCCTAGACCAGTGTTTCCCAACCCTGGTCCTCGTGCACCCCCTCCCAGAAAGTTTTAGATGTCTTCTTATTTAACACACCTGATTTAACTCATCAGCTTGTTAGGGGCACATGTTTACCATTTTAGAAGGAGGCTGATGAGTCAAATCAGGAAAAACCATCCAAAATGTTCATCTTGTCAAAATCCATTGTCCATTAAACATATCCTTTTAGACTGTATTACATTTACCCCTGTAAGAAATCGTTTTTACTCTGTTGATAGTTTTGAAAAGGTTTTTAATCAAGTGAGCCCAAGCATGGTTTTAAGATTTTTAGAGGAAATAAATTTGAAACATCTATTTTAATCTTCCTTTGATTTAATTATACTGTATTCTCGCCATGAATATAGCCTTTGAAGCTGGTATGCCGTTAAAAAAGAAAGAAAGAAAAGAAAGTCGAATCAGGTGTTTTAAATAAGGAGACATCTAAAACTTTCTGGGAGGGCGTGCCCGAGGACCAGGGTTGGGAAACACTGTCCTAGACAGTCTGCTCTGGTGGCTGCATTATCCAATCGCAAATATGTAATTGTACGACTTTAAGCCTCCATTACTAATTTTAAAATGACCAGTGGCAAATGATAGAAATGGTAAAGCAGTTCACGGGATGGTACTGGTGGAATATCTCTGGCGGTTGGAAAAGACTCTCAGCCAGTCAGATTCGAGAAACAGAATAAACATTTTCTATAAAAAGCTATAATCACACTTTTACTCAAGCTATATTGTGTTATTAAATGATCTATTCTGCATTTCACAAAGTCTAACCTGGTTGCAATTATTTACACATTTTAATCATTGTCTACTGAAGCTTAAAGCTATTATTCATGTCTGTATTTATAATGTTCACATCCAGTGTAGACCGTCTCAATCTGATGTTCCAGCTGTGATGCCTTCATTGCAGACACCTTAAAGTATGTTCCACATCGAGGAACAAGGGTAAGTCATATTCTGACTATACAAAGCTTAATGCAAATGGGTGAAGTGTCCCTTTAATGGCGCGCTCCGATTATTAGCATCAGTTTTAAGAAGGTTGTGGTCATGACAGTGTTGCCTTCTAAATCAGCTTCTTTTTTGTCCACAAATCAAGTGACTTTTAATAAATGAGTAAAAAATGAACAAATAAAAGAGTAAACTATTGCCCCGCCTAAGACTTATCTCTTTAACCAAGCATTTACCTAATTCATCTCCTATACATACTTATGCCGCATCTATTATACTGTATGAATGCCTTTAACACTACATGTGATGGGCCTCTTTACTAATTGCACCTTGTTTCTGTTTCCCTGTCTCATCCTGGTTCACCGAGGAAATCTGAGACGGACAGGTCCAATTCCAATTTGGAGGGATGCTCATCCCACCATTCATCCGCCTGATGCCCATCCTCATGCTGCTAAATTGATGACTGCTCACATATACTCACCGGCCACTTTATTAGGTACAGCTTACTAGTACCGGGTTGGACCCCTTTTGCCTTCAGAACTGCCTTAATCCTTCGTGGCATAGATTCAACGAGGTACTGGAAAAATTCCTCAGAGGTTTTGGTCCATATTCACATGATACCATCATGCAGTTGCTGTAGATACGTTGGCTACACATCCATGAAGCGAATCTCCAGTTCCACCACATCCCAAAGGTGCTCTATTGGGTTGAGATCTGGTGACTGTGGAGGCCATTTAAGTACAGTGAACTCACTGTCATGTTCAAGAAACCAGTCTGAGATTATTTATTCTGCCGGAAGTAGACATCCGAAGATGGGTACACTGTGGTCATAAAAGGATGTACATGGTCAGAATCAATGCTCAGGTAGGCTGTGGCATTGACACGATGCTCAATTGGTACTAATGGGCCCAAAGCGTGCCAAGAGAATATCCCCCACACCATTACACCAGCACCAGCAGCTTGAACATTGATACAAGGCAGGATGGATCCACATTCTCATGTTGTTGACGCCAAATTCTGACCCTACCATCAGAATGTCGCAGCAGAAATCGAGACTCATCAGACCAGGAAACGTTTTTCCAATCTTCTTTTGTCCAATTTTGGTGAGAATTGTAGCCTCGTTTTCCTATTCTTTGCTGTCAGGAGTGACACCCGGTGTGGTCTTCTGCTGCTGTAGCCCATCCACCTCAAGGTTCAGCGTTTTGTGGGTTTAGAGATGCTCTTCTGCATACCTCACATTTTTATTTTGCTTTTACCTCCATTGTACCGAACTGTGACGCCTGAATATATATATATATATATATATATATATATATATATATATATATATAGCATAGTATATACTAAATTCTATAGCTGAAATTAATAACAGGGTCTCTTTCCTTGGTTACAAACTGCACCACACTACAGCTGTAACATGTAAGATGGGAACTGGACCTCCTGGCTAAGCCTGGTTTTCTCACTGGGTTTTTATTTCTGTCTCCCTGAAAAAGTTTCCCCCTTGACCAATGTTTCTGTGTGGCTTGCTTACTAGGAAACTGCTGATATTAACCTTATAACGTCTTTAGAAAATTATGTTAATACTGGTATATAGTTTGGAGTTGGAGTATATTACATACACTGTTCTATCACTGTTCTATTACTGTATGTTCATAATTTAGCTTGGAATGGAGTAATTCTTATTATATTATTTATATAAGAATTAACTCCATGTAACCTCAAATACTCCATCCTTAACTGTATTTAAAACTTTGAGGTTCTTTTCTGTGTCGTCTTATATTCTATTACATGTACAGATGATTTGGTAAGATGAACTATTGTGAAAAGCACTGTATAAATATAATTGAATTGAATTAAATTGATGTTTGTTAAACATTTTTGAAAGGATATTGTACTAAGACATAAAGTTGGTGAAATGCTCAAAAATGTTTTGTAACCTTTAAATAATGGAAAGTAAGAAAGCTGGATATTGTATTGTTTTGAATTATAAAAAAAATAATGTTTAAAGAATATTTGTGAAAATAAAGTTTTGAAAATATTGTAAGAAACTTTTTATAACCTTTGAACACAAATGTTTAAAATGATAACTATATTGTTGATATAATTTTAAAATAACCATTAAAAGAATGTTATACAGTATGTGAAAGTTAGGTGAATGTTGTGAAAAATGTTTTTGTAACCTTTAAATAACGTTCTAATCATGACAAGAAAACTGGACATTTTGACGTTTTAAGAATGTTAAAGGAATAGTCTACTCATTTTCAATATTAAAATATGTTATTACCTTAACTAAGAACTGTTGAATCATCCCTCTATCATCTGTGTGTGTGCACGTAAGCGCTGGAGCGCGCTGCGACGCTTCGATAGCATTTAGCTTAGCCCCATTCATTCAATGGTACCATTTAGAGATAAAGTTAGAAGTGACCAAACACATCAACGTTTTTCCTATTTAAGACGAGTAGTTATACGAGCAAGTTTGGTGGTACAAAATAAAACATAGCGCTTTTCTAAGCGGATTTAAAAGAGTAACTATATTTTATGGCGTAATAGCACTTTTGGGAGTACTTTGACTCGGCGCAGTAACACCCTCCCTCTCCCATTATGAGAGTGAGAAGGGGAGCAGACTTTTCAGGCGAGTCGAAGTACTCCCAAAAGTGCTATTACGCCATAAAATATAGTTCCTCTTTTAAGTAGACATCCGAAGATGGGTACACTGTGGTCATAAAAGGATGTACATGGTCAGAATCAATGCTCAGGTAGGCTGTGGCATTGACACGATGCTCAATTGGTACTAATGGGCCCAAAGCGTGCCAAGAGAATATCCCCCACACCATTACACCAGCACCAGCAGCTTGAACATTGATACAAGGCAGGATGGATCCACATTCTCATGTTGTTGACGCCAAATTCTGACCCTACCATCAGAATGTCGCAGCAGAAATCGAGACTCATCAGACCAGGAAACGTTTGTCCAATCTTCTTTTGTCCAATTTTGGTGAGAATTGTAGCCTCGTTTTCCTATTCTTTGCTGTCAGGAGTGACACCCGGTGTGGTCTTCTGCTGCTGTAGCCCATCCACCTCAAGGTTCAGCGTTTTGTGGGTTTAGAGATGCTCTTCTGCATACCTCACATTTTTATTTTGCTTTTACCTCCATTGTACCGAACTGTGACGCCTGAATATATATATATAATATATATATATATATATATATATATATATATATATATATATAGCATAGTATATACTAAATTCTATAGCTGAAATTAATAACAGGGTAAGAACGTTATAAATAAATGTTTTAAGAACGTTGTATAATGGGTGAAAATAAAGTTAGGAAAACGTTATATGGAACGTTTTTAGAACCTTTAAATAACGTTATAATCACGACAAGAAAACTGGACATTTTAACGTTTTAAGAACGTTATAAATAAATGTTTTAAGAACGTTGTATAATGGGTGAAAATAAAGTTAGGAAAACGTTATATGGAACGTTTTTAGAACCTTTAAATAACGTTATAATCACGACAAGAAAACTGGACATTTTAACGTTTTAAGAACGTTATAAATAAATGTTTTAAGAACGTTCTATAATGGGTGAAAATAAAGTTAGGAAAACGTTATATGGAACGTTTTTAGAACCTTTAAATAACGTTATAATCACGACAAGAAAACTGGACATTTTAACGTTTTAAGAACGTTATAAATAAATGTTCTAAGAACGTTGTATAATGGGTGAAAATATAGTTAGGAAAACGTTATATGGAACGTTTTTAGAACCTTTAAATAACGTTATAATCACGACAAGAAAACTGGACATTTTAACGTTTAAATAACGTTCCAAAACAACGTTCCCACAACCAAAATAGAACGTTTGGAAAACGTTTTTAGAACCTAAATTTGTTAGCTGGGTTAACACATGGAAGACGGCAAAGAAGACAAACCGGGGAAGTGGAAAGAAACTAAATTGTTTTATTTGGGAGTTTAAAGAGCGGGATTAAAGACATTAATAATTGCATGACATTTTGTAATATTTGTATTATTTTTTTTATTATTAATGACGCTTAATTGATATTTAGAAGAATAATTATTTATTATTATTATTATTATCATTATTATTTACTGTTGCCTACATCTAAATTATATGTCTGCTTAATGGTTCGGTTAAGTTTTTTTAAATAATATTTAAAAATGATGTAGTAACTTTTGTAGTGTGTTTTTCTGTATTTACATACAGTTGTTTGTTAGCTAAGATCCAGTTTGATACGGAGCTCCGGATATAATTCAAATTAACAATTTGTTTCCACGACATCCACATGTTTTACTAGGCTAATTCATAATTTGAAGTAATAATAATTGTAATAGTTATTACGAAATATTATAATAATAAATTCCAAGGAACAAACTGTTGAATATTGGGAACGAATTTTATATTATAAATAAGAAAAGGAAGTGTCCATAATGTAGCATAAAAGATCATTCGTGGCCATGATTTTGTCCGCATGTCATCATGATCGGATTTATGGCTTCAACACAAGCATTTCACATTACCTATTCATGTGTAGTTATTTATTTATCATCGAATGGTATGTAACTAGCTTACCTTTTTATGCATTATTAGCCTACCATGTTTTCGTAGCACATCCTTGTGCTTTCTTGCAATGTGCCGCTTCAGATTCCAGGATTGCTAAACTTTTACAGTCTCTCTGCAGTCCCTTTCAATGTTTTCTTCATGTCCAATCTTAACTTTGATTTTTACTTTACATTTATGTATAAGGCTTGAATTCCATAACTTATTGCTAGACGTTTCTACAGATTCTCGAACTAGCAAATTATCAAAGGGCGTTCTGGGTTCAACGAGCGGTCCTGAGCGAGCGGAATTTTCGGAAAAAGGCGCTGATGGTATTACCGCACCGCTCAACGCTCCGATCCGCTCACGTGCTCTGCCCTGAAACGGCTCGCAACTGAAGGAATACATATGCATACAAATCAAATGCTTTGGTAAAGTCACACAAATTAAACATTGAAGATCATGTTGCATAAAAATAAACACTGAAGTTTAAAATCACTATGTTTTAGTTTTTTTTTACAGTGGGTCATAATATATCATATATTTTAGTTTGTCAGTGCGTTTTGTGGTGTTAGGAAGTGTTTGCGCATTTCTGCACTAACTCAAAATGTGCGTACACCACCTCCTGAGCTGGCGTAGGATTTGAGCGTGCCGTACGCCAACGTCCATATTGATAAATCTCAAAGTCACCGTGGTTTTGGGTGCACGCCAGGGGCCTCATTTATCAACATTGCGTAGAAAATGTTCTATATTTGTACCTACGAATGAAATTTAGAATGTGCCTAAGTACAAAAAAATCAGGATTTATCAAACGTGCGCACGTGGTTCGTACGCACATCAGTAAGTAATCCTTGATGATAAATCCCACTTGTTCTTAAGCACCATGCTCGTGCACGTTCATGTTCATTTGCATTTCGAAACGCCTCCAATGAACCATATATGGTGACAACACCTCCCGTTATAAGTCACGTGGTGGTGCTTTTTCCCTCATCGCAATAATAGGTGTGTTCGACTTCATGCGGCGCTGCGCAGACCGATCGGTGGCTGACTTGAAGCAGTGCATTCCGGTTAGTATTTTTGTCCGACTTCAGCTGGCGCTGCAGGCACGTGACTGTGTCATATGGTTTTTAAGTACCGTGAGAGCGGTTCGAGATCAGCCACCTGAGTTAGCCAGCGCAGTTCGTGAAGAGGAGCTGCACAGGCTATAATGACGACACAGCTGTTTCACGATTGGTCGGATTCACCACATGACAACAATCACGTGTATTTCGTGTTTATTTTCACGCCCTCAGTTCCACAAATGCTCTCAAATCTGTATTTTTATAACAGTTAAAGCTATTTTCATGTAGTCGCGATGTTATATTGTGTCATCTTCATCAAAATAAAATGGATAAAAAACGTAGACCCCACTACATTGGTATTTAAATAATATATGCTTATGTTGAACTCTTTATTCTTGTAAAACACTGCTGTAAGCCTCTTCAGTTCCACTCATGCTCATACACGGACATTCAAAAGAGTATAATTCACTTTTTATGTAGTTTACATCTTACAAATCATGTTTAATGCGATTAAGCAAGCAAACGCCACGTGATCAGCCATGCCTGACGTAAATGCAGCAAGCTACGGGAACCACAGCGCGTCCGACTTCACGTCTCCGTTTTCAGCTCCTCCCCGCCTGCACGCGGCTAATCTCGCCGATCGGTTACATCCAGCCACAGCCGATGTCGAACACACCTATTGACAAAGAGAGCATAAAAGAGAAACTTAACAGACGCAGAAATTGAGTTACTGGTGGATGAGGTTAAATCCTAATAACACATCCTGTTTGGTTCACTTAGTATGGGAGGAATGACTAACAAAAGAAAACAAATCTGCAGGGAACATGTTACCAGTGAGTTTAATTCCGTTGGGTATGAGAACACTTTTAGAAATAAAAAAGTCGTTTGACATTAAATTATCAGAAAGAAAAAAAAACGCGTCACAGCACACCGACGTGAAACGAGTGCAAGTGGAGGAGGACAGACAACTTTCCACCTTGGACAGCAGCATATATAACCAGCATCATTGGCGCGATCTTTGAAAACGCGCTACCGGCGGAATGGATTATTTGCCAAGTCTTCCAATAACGCAAGATAAGCTATTGCACTGTGTCAAGCATTTGTCGGAGACTTCATTTATACAAATCACATGTAGAGCTTTTACAGTTACAGATACATATCACAAATAAATCATTATAATTATTTGCTGTTACCATACTGACATTAATCATTTTTAACACCTGCTTGTGGATAAAAAATAGACACTTCTTTACTCACTGGAACAGGGTCCAATGTAGTATCGCTATTCTACCACTAGATGCTCTGCGTACGCATACTCAGAGGTGTGCGTATATTTACACACATTTCTAAGTATAAGTGCAATTTGATAAATTCCACACTTTGCGTAAAACTGTTCCTACGCACACTTTACGCACACTTCTGTGCGTACGCACGTTTGATAAATGAGCCCCCAGGTGTACGCTGGAAATTTGGTGTACGCACTTTTGATAAATGAGGGCCATTGTGTGTCGCCTGCACCACCCAATGGCCCTCATTTATCATTCTTGCGTAGAAACGGGCGTATATGTTGTCGTAAGATTATGCTTACACTCCTCTCACCGCCTGATTTATGAAACTGTGCGTACCGTTGATATTCAGGTGTACGCGATATCTGCCCTTCATAAATGCAGCGGCTGAAAACGATCGTCATTAGAATAACAAGCCCATATAAATTCAAGTCTCCGCCTCCCCCACGCCCTCATTTTACGCCATTGACACACGAAAGACGGCAAAGAAGAGAATCCGGGGAAGTGAAAAGAAACAAAATTGTTTTATTTGGGAGTTTAAAGAGTGGGATTAAAGACACATTAATAATTGGATGACAATTTGTAATATTATTATTATTATTTTTATTATTAATTGATATTTAGAAGAATAATTATTTATTATTATTATTATTTACTGTTGCCTACATCTAAATTCTATGTCTGCTTAATGGTTCAGTTAATTTTTTTTAAATAATATTTTAAAATGATGTAGTAACTTTTGTAGTGTGTTGTTCTGTATTTACATACAGTTGTTTGTTAGCTGTATCTTAGATACAGTTTGATACGGAGCTCCGGATATAATTCAAATTAACAATTTGTTTCCACGACATCCACATGTTTTACTAAGCTAATTCAAAATTTGAAGTAATAATAATTGATATAGTAATTACGAAATATTATAATAATTAATTCCAAGGAACAAACTGTTGAATATTGGGAACAAATTCTAAATTTATGGCCATACTTTAGACTAAATAAGAAAAAGAAGTGTCCATAATGTAGCATAAAAAATAATTCGTGGCCATAATTTTGTCCGCATGTCATCATGGTCGGATTTACGGCTCCATTCAACACAAGCATTTTACCTTACCTCATCTGTATTTATTTATCATCGAATGGTATGTAACTATCTTACCTTTTATTGCATTACCATGTTTTCGTAGCACATCCTTGTGCTTTCTTGCAATGTGCCGCTTCAGATTCCAGGAAGAATATTTGCTAACTCTTTACAGTCTCTCCGCAGTCCCTTTCAATTTTTTCTTCCTGCTCAATCTTAACTTTGATTTTTACTTTACATTTATGTATAAGGCTTGAATTCCATAACTTATTGCTAGACGTTTTTACAGATTCTCGAACTAGCAAATTATCAAAGGGCGTTCTGGGTTCAACGAGCGGTGCTGAGGGAGCGGCATTTTCGGAAAGGCGCTTTGATTGTAATATTACCGCACCGCTCAACGCTCCGCTCCGGCTAAGCTCCGTTCACATGCTCGCTCTGAAACATCAGGTAAAGCGCACAGGCTCTCAACTGAAGGAATACATATGCATACAAATCAAATGCTTTGGTAAAGTCTCACAAATTAAACATTGAACATTGTTGCATAAAAATAAACACTGAAGTTTATAATTACTATGTTTTTACAGTGGGTCATAATATATCATATATTTTAGTTTGTCAGTGCGTTTTGTGGTGTTAGGAAGTGTTTCCGCATTTCTGCACTAACTCAAAATGTGCGTACACCACCTCCTGAGCTGGCGTAGGATTTGCACCAAATTTCCAGCGTACACCTTGCGTACACCCAAAACCACGGTGACTTTGAGATTTATCAATATGAACGTTGGCGTACGGCACGCTCAAATCCTACGCCAGCACAGGAGGTGGTGTACGCACATTTTCAGTTAGTGCAGAAATGCGCAAACACTTCCTAACACCACAAAACGCACTGACAAACTATAATATATGATATATTATGACCCACTGTAAAAAAAACATAGTAATTATAAACTTCAGTGTTTATTTTTATGCAACAATGTTCAATGTTTAATTTGTGAGACTTTACCAAAGCATTTTATTTGCATGCATATGTATTCCTTCAGTTGAGAGCCTGTGCGCTTTACCTGATGTTGCAGAGCGAGCATGTGAACGGTGAGGTAATATTACCATCAAAGCGCCTTTCCGAATATTCCGCTCCCTCAGCACCGCTCGTTGAACCCAGAACGCCCTTTGATAATTTGCTAGTTCGAGAATCAAACGTCTAGCAATAAGTTATGGAATTCAAGCCTTATACATAAATGTAAAGTAAAAATCAAAGTTAAGATTGAGCAGGAAGAAAAAATTGAAAGGGACTCCGTAGAGACTGTAAAGAGTTAGCAAATATTCTTCCTGGAATCTGAAGCGGCACATTGCAAGAAAGCACAAGGATGTGCTACGAAAACATGGTAATGCAATAAAAGGTAAGCTAGTTACGTACCATTCGATGCTAAATAAATACAGATGAGGTAAGGTAAAATGCTTGTGTTGAATGGAGCCGTAAATCCGATCATGATGACATGCGGACAAAATTATGGCCACAAATTATTTTTATGCTACATTATGGACACTTCTTTTTCTTATTTAGTCTAAAGTATGGCCATAAATTTAGAATTTGTTCCCAATATTCAACAGTTTGTTCCTTGGAATTAATTATTATAATATTTCGTAATTACTATTACAATTATTATTACTTCAAATTATGAAGTAGCGTAGTAAATCATGTGGATGTCGTGGAAACAAATTGTTAATTTGAATTATATCCGGAGCTCCGTATCAAACTGGATCTAAGATACAGCTAACAAACAACTGTATGTAAATACAGAACAACACACTACAAAAGTTACTACATCATTTTAAAATATTATTTAAAAAAATTAACTGAAACATTAAGCAGACATAGAATTTAGATGTAGGCAACAGTAAATAATAATAATAAATAATAATTATTCTTCTAAATATCAATTAATAATCAAAATAATAAGAAGAATATTACAAATTGTCATCCAATTATTAATGTGTCTTTAATCCCACTCTTTAAACTCCCAAATAAAACAATTTTGTTTCTTTTCACTTCCCCGGATTCTCTTCTTTGCCGTCTTTCGTGTGTCAATGGCGTAAAATGAGGGCGTGGGGGGAGGCGGAGACTTGAATTTATATGGGCGTGTTATTCTAATGACGATCGTTTTCAGCCGCGGCATTTATGAAGGGCAGATATTGCGTACACCTGAATATCAACGGTACGCACAGTTTCATAAATCAGGCGGTGAGAGGAGTGTAAGCATAATCTTACGCCAACATATACGCCCGTTTCTACGCAAGAATGATAAATGAGGGCCAATGAGTGTAAGGTCCTGTGAATCTCTCACTCTCTCAGACCATACAGAGCTGAAGCGTAAATAAACTCAGCACATATAAAACAGCGCTTTCAAGAACCAATTGTCATTTGTTTAGTCAATTATATTGTTGATTGCACTTCTGTTTTAAAATGTAAACAATTCGTAAGAAAAGCTTATTCACATTTCAGCTTTGTACAATCAGAACTGAATGTGCTGCTCAGCTCACTGTAGACACCAAAAGAGACGTGCATTTCACCAGGAAAGCAAGACCTGGCACTCATGTGGAAGTACAGATGACACAAAATGTGTTCATTCAAACTAGTTGCTAAATCTAGCAAGCCTCTAGGCTGGCAGCAGTATTTCTGACACTCAGGCCCCACCCAATGATAAACATACAATTTGCATACAACTTAACGTTGAAAATGAAAACAAAATTGTAACATATTGTATTAACCTAATTCTGTATTGTATCATAAAACATGGTAGAAAACTTTAATAAAGTGGGGATAAAAATACAAGTATGGGCAAATGTACCTTTAAGCTTCCAGTATTGCCAGACTTGATAATCACAGTAGTCGCTGGTGCTCGGCTCAGCAGTGCAAGAACAGCCTGACGAATTTTGGCCACTTCATGGATGTAAAATGTTAGTGGGTGAAAAACCAGATGGGCAAAAAATGTGATGACAATGACAGCATGAGCACCACCAGCTATTTCATCGATATCATTGCTGATATAATGCAGATCTGTAATTAACATTTTAGTGAATCTCAAGGGAACACCATGTGGCCTCCAGTGAACAATGATGTTGTTTTGTAATTCTACAGCCATTAGGGGTCCACCAGTGCGAGGAGTGTGGAGGTCCATTCGTTTTAACCCTAAATAAAGAATTCAAATAAACATAAGAATTATTGCTTTTTATTTTTTAAAATGGTTTGAAATACATGAATTGGCTAAATAGATTGAATGGCATCTGTAAAAAATTATTTTTCAGAACTTATATACATTTTAAGTTGGATTAGTTGTTATAGGGGCTATATAAACTTATTAGATGACTCTGTACCTGTGGATATGATGAGATGATAAACATTTTTAAGTAATGCTTTTTATCAAATCCATGGCGCTGTCCGAGTGCTGAAACGGCTCTCTGCACGTTTGTAAATTATTTATTGCTTGTTTGTATTTTTAGAGTACAAACCTTTCTTGCATATTTGCAAATTATTTTATGAGATTACAATGATTATGTAGGATTTCAATACATTTACAGCAATTAAAAGCCTGCTATTTTTTACTTCCATGACTAAAATAAAACGGCTTTTAAAGGTTTTTCAGTTTACAAATTCACTGTTGAACATAGCGTCAGCGCAACTGGCTTTTAAAGGGGATGAGAGATAAAGCTCTCATTGGTTTATTGCACGTTATGCCGAAAACACACCCATTACTCATTACAAGAATAGGAACAACCCTTTTTTGACCCTGCGCTCGGCGCACAAACGTTAAATTAGCAAAAGTGGAATCGGACACGCCCGTTTAGAGCATGCGCTTAGATCGTTAAAATAGGGCCCTTAATCTTTAAATGCCACTGTATATTAATTAATTAATTCAGTTATATAATTTATTCATTATATTAATTGTGGTAAAGAATATTATAAAATGACTTGCCTGGCACTTTTCTTTCTAAATACTCAAACCACTGCCTTGTGGTAGAGTCTCCAAACAGGTAAACAATCTTGTTTTTAAGACAATTTCCCATTTGTGCAGGACTGAATTCCTGAGTGTTACATACAAAAGACTTCCAGATATCTTTAAAATAAAACCCTGCAGGTACTGGTGTAGTCAAACCAGATCTGCATCTTTCTATTGTGCCTAAAGAAAAACAGCATATTAAATTGAAGGTGTATCGCAATAGAAATTATTTACTATAATAAAACTGTACTTGTACCATTGCTTGTAGTGTTCTGAACAACATTTATGGTTTGTTTGTCTCCAGGAATACCAACATTTGTTAATTTTCTGTAAATGGTGAATGACTGACAGAATTAATGACTGAATGAATGAATGAATGAAATGTGTAATTATGCTTTTCTAGAATTGTGGAACTGTCCCATTTACCTTGAAAAAAGTTCTTGTTCAAATTTATTTGATGGGTCTTTCAAAGCCCCTCTTTCATGATGCACCAATTTGTCACAGGTAAGTTGCTTTGGTCTCTCACACTGCCATACCGTTTCTGTTTTTACATCCTTATACTCACAGCAGCAGTTGCCTTTAGTCCAACTTCCATCTGAGCCCCATTTAAGATTACATTCTACTTTTTCTTTAATCCTGATTCCTTTTGGTCCTGACCCTTCAAAGTAACCGTAATAAAGACTCCGTGGGAATGAGGAGTCCCTGTATTTTTTAATAATCTGCACAACTTCACTGGAGTGGACCAGTCGCACAGACACTTCTGCTTGACCTTCCCAGGGTAGCAGAAGATCAACAGTGTACGTCCCATTACGGTGATCATCAACTTTCCCATAAACACTTGCCTTCAAGAAAAATGGAATAGATGTAATGTGGTCAACTAATAGAGTCACATTTCCCTAAAGGTTGTTATGAACTTTTACTGTCAACAAGCACAAACATTCAAGAATTCAAAACTCTTTTATCCCTTTGCCTTATGCATTCTTCCCAGATAGCAACAGACCCCGGGGCGTATCGCCTCTGAAGTTGGCCACGGAGTCTATTGCTTTCTGGATTTTAAGTATATCTTCAACAAAGTACTCAGAAACATATCTTCAACTTAAAGTCTCTGTGATAATAACAGCAGGGATTTCCCCCCAGGGGGAAGGCTTAGGGAAGTTTGTGAGTGGATGTCTAAGTGGATTTAAGCACAGCCCAGTTATTTAAGCATACCTTTAATTTTGAGTTGAAAAGCTTCGCTTGGAAAAAATCGCCTCCATATGATTTCAAGTTCTTGTTGTGATCTCTAGCTGTGATAATAACATGAATATTTTCTCCAACTGTGTATGTTTTATTGAATCCTACAATAGAGAATGTTGTGTGAACTGGACTTGTGCTTAGCTTCAGTTCAGTGATTTCTTGATCTGGACTTGGCCAATCAAGAGCCTTCTGTAGTCTATTCCACTCTTCCTCACTGATTTCCATTATGTGTTTCATATGTGAATGAGGTCTGGGCCTCGGAGGCTGGAACTCTTGCTTGTGACCATCATCCAGAAATATCCATATAATCTAAAAGCAAACCAAAATACCAGTCAAACCAAATTTTAATTCAAATGCTTAAATGCTAACATGGGAGCCAGCCCTGCATAGTCGGAAGATGCAAAATGCAAATGCAAAAGATTTTGTCTTTTTAAATTAATACTGCACTGATCAAAATGATAAATGCAACACTTTTGTTTTGCCCCATTTTTCATAAGCTGAACTCAAAGATCTAGGGTCTAGTAGTACACAAAAGCGTGTTTTTTTTGAGATTGCGGGTCAGAAAACCAGTCAGGAATATTGATCCAATTTAACTCTGTGGACCCTGTACCGGGTCCAAATTTAATTATTATGACTTAACATAAAATATTCCTTTAATTTTTAATGGTCTGTCATGGACCCAGTACCACATGAGATTCTGTTTGAAAGCTTAGACTCTCTACTTTCTGCAGATATGCATTACTTTGAGATATATTTTATTGTAAGTAAGTTATTTACACTTAATTTACACTATCACCCCCCCCCCAATATTTTTAAATAATTTAATATTCACATATTTCATATTTTTCAAGTACGACAAACATGGGCAAGTCTTATATCAAATGAAAGCTCTCAGGAATAATACATCGTTATTTTTGTTTTATTAACATCACATATCCGACAATCGTCAAATGAATAATGAAGTAAAAAATCGTCTTTTGTAAATTTATGTGAAACTTGAGTGTGAACTGCCTCAGATAGCACTGATAGCCACAAATGTTACACCATCAAAGATGAACTTGCATATTTATGAAATAAAACATCTAAAGCAATCCAAATTATTCTTAACAATAGTACATTCCCAGATGAACCTGTTGGCGCAAATAATATGCCATCCGTGCAGAACTATTAGACTTCCAAATGTGCGGCCGTGAGGTCCAAAGGCGAGTTAAATGCACCACCATGGACTGGAACAATATTTCCCATATATCTAGCCACCTTAATACCTCACTGTTCATTGTTACTGAAGTGGAGAAAGTGGTTAAAGATCTTCCCAACAATAAAGCTAGCGCACTTGATGGAGTTACTTATGAAATGCTGAAAACCACTAAACAAATAGTGTGTCCAATTTTGACCAATATTTTTAACACCTGTTTGGAGAATGGTAAGGTCCCAGAATCATGGAAAGGGATCTATCCCCAAAAAAGATAATGTTCCTGAAGACCCATCTACCTGGAGAGATATCTCCCTACTGCCCACAGTTTATAAGGTGTTCAGTTCAGTTCATGAAATGTTTACTGTCTCGAATACTTCCTTGGTTAGTAGAGACTGGAAAACTCTCACCAAAGCAAAAAGCTTATATCAATAAGCATGGATGAATGAACATGTCTTCTGTCTCATATACACAACAGTTCTTTCTGGTTCTCGAATCTGATTGGCAAAGAGCTATACAATATTGTACTGATAACGGCACTGTAACCGCTTCACCTTTCGTATCATTCCGCCACCTAGTGAATGGAGGTCCTAAACAGGCTCATCTCTGAATGGAAAAACACAGACGCCCTGTTTTTAAACACTCACCGTGTGTCTCATTAGTTCACTAGCTCATAAATCAGTCTGTGAATCCCCAATCGGAAGTTATTATTCCGTCAAAGATCAGCGCTCTTGGATGTTACGTTAAACTTAATGGGATTAATGTCTTGTCACATCGTGTGGACGATTAACACTTGGAAAGAGGAATGTAACTTAAACAACAACAACAAGGAAACATTTTTTTCTGGAGCTATATCTCTTATCAGAACGCAAAAACACAGTGGAACTGCAGGTAAGCACAGCAGCTTTTAAATGTGGACATTGATAATTTATTTAATCGCGACGTGACTATTAAAACATGTTATGAGATATCGCCACTGGTATATTTATAAGCAGCATGCAAAAACATCTCTCTGACACTTATAAAAAACAGTTTTATATAGTACTGACAAGAACGAAGTCTAATAATAACCGAGTGCTCGTATCGCGTTAAGATGAAATGGTAAACCAACAGTAACATTATAGAAGTATAGTTTTATTAACTTTTACCTCGCGCCAAAACAATAACAACACAAAAGACACTAAATATGAATAAGAAAACAAGTATAGTTTCATCATGACACCAAATACTGCTGATTTGATCTAATTTTTGATCATCAGGTCAACATGAGAGCCAGGGAATCCCTGTCAAAGATGTAACCCAGAGCGGGGCGAGTGGTCAGCGGGGCGAGTGAACACTGACGTCCGCTCATGCTTTGGTTCTCATACGTACCGAATCTCACTAAGCAAACGTTCAAACAGGCGCTATCTTTACTACGACTGTAGATTTAAATATAATACATATATATTCTCGACTGAACTAATCTTAAAACTACACTTTGTGACCAAGAAATTGTAATATTTAAAAATGGCGAATCCGTCCATTGAGGTAATATGAGATTCAAAGCAGCCGAAAGTGTTACCTGTCATTCTGGCCGCCCTCAAATCCGTGGCGGAAGAAGTAGTTCTCAAACAAAGAGGCTTTTAAAATTACTCCGTTGTTGTTTTCTAGTTTTCGTTTTTCAAACTGTTGTATAAAAGCAATATCGCTCTCGGAGTCGTGTGATATAGCTCTATATTATCACGGCTGTGATTGCCTCGTGCCTCTGGCCTAATCACAGTCGTGATGATATAGAGCTATATCACACTCCTACTCGAGCGATATTGCTTTATATATATATAATAACAATTAATTGATTAATTTGTCCGTTGAGCGTGAGGTAGCATTGATCGAAAGTGACTTTGAATTTAATCAGAACTCCCAGCAATGAAATCACGATCCCACCCTCAAGTCAAATCGCCATCCAAAGTCACGCCTCTTTCAAAACACATGAACACGCACAGATCAGACGGTCATATCTCATGTCTCATTCAGCAGTGAGACAACTTTGCAGTACAAAGTCGAATAACACTTCCAAAATAACCAAACAACTGGTTTACATCAGAATTAGTTTAAGCACACGTTCGGTTGTGTAGACGTAGTAACTATATTGTAAACGAACACAAATTTCATAAGCAACACAATGTTTCATCAAAGTAGAATATCTGAATCCATCTCAATACAAACATATCGCGTACCTACCTTACCAAAATAAACAGTGCAACGACTCTTTCAGACTCTTTGCCTCCTGTAGCCGTTTGCATCTCGTGGTAAAGCAGTAAAGTTACAGATGTTAATTTGGGTTTTTGCTCTTTGCTGATCGAGGCAGTTTTTGCTGTTGTTGTTATAAAAGATGCCTTTCGTTGTGTGCCTCCTGTGTAGGTTGTCAATTCAGCAGAAAAGTTTGCTGTTCTCACTGTTTACAGGCAGGAGGTGAGCGCACGATGACGTATGGTGTCTACGTGGACTCGCTGCGCGGTGGGCATTCAAATTACGCTTACGGATGAGGGACAAAAATGGAAACGTCCGTTCGGACCAAAATCTATGATTTGTTGAACATTTTTTGGTCCTATGCCTTTCACAGATGACATAAATTTCTACAAATACATTTGGACGGCTTGGCGCGGTGATTGCTATCAGGATGTAAGGAGACTTTTAACCAGCATAACAAAAAATGTTTCAGGATCAAATCTGTTACCCTGCCTTTAACAATTAAGGGTGAGAGAGACAGAGTTAGAGAGAGAGAGATAGAGAGTGAGTTAGTTTAATAAGTGTGTTGAAATGCTGTTTTCATAACTCTTAAGCAACTGAAATAAGTTGTTGTGAAATTTAAACAGGTCTCAGTTCAGAGAAACGTCCGGTCCTGTCAGATGCCGTTCTGCTGTGCACGCACGGTCGCGCGCGTTCTGATTGAGTTCAGCTGGGCGGGAGGCGGGTGTTGTTTTTTGTTTCCCATGTAAATGGCAGCTTGCGTGTATTTAATCTATTTTGTCCGAGGGGGCAACCTTCCAATCTCTCTGATGAAGCCAATACGGAAGTGATTTAAACTGCAATTCATCGACTGGCTGCTAGAGGCTGGCTCCAAAAGGGAGTCAATTCCCATAGACCTCCATGTTAAAATGGCTTTATATTAGAAAATATTATGTTTACAGCCTGGTACAAAAACGATCTTCAGAAACCTATGGGTGACGTCACGGACACTATGTCTATCTTTTTTTTCAGTCAATGATTTTGACTTATTTAAGGGAAACTTTGAGACTGAAAAGTTTTAACAAGCTAACCTAAACAGAAAAGGAAATTAATGTTTATATAATTGTAAAGGTAATGAAATTATGCCAAAATAGTACAAATTTATTACGTAACTGGAATGTAATTGGTTATCTCGCGACATTAGGAGACCGTACTGGCGACGTGGTGATTTGGTAATGAAATTACCTCCCTAGGATGTAACAGTTACGTTGCCAGCTTATGAAGTTACCAAAAATGACCAATAAATTATGTAACTAGTAAGTCGTGTGTTAGTTGGGATGAACGCTTCTTTACTCTTCCTCAATGTCCAGACATGACGTTGCCAGCTCATGAAGTTACCAAAAATGACCAATAAATTACGTAACTAGTAAGTCGTGTGTTAGTTGGGATGAACGCTTCTTTACTTTTCCTTATGTTTGTGTATAATGTTTATAATGTGTGTATAAACGCAGTAAAGTCTTTAAATCTGATAAAACTTTATGCTTTGTCAAATGTTTGAACTCAGGGGTGTCGCACCCGTTTTCCCGGTGAGAGGGTTCAACACCCACACTTTTTATGCAGTTCAGCAGCTGGCTAAATTCGGTCATATAGTAGACTATGGGGCATCCAATGTATAACCTGTAATGAAGAAGGCAGGGAATATGAGGGACAAATTGCCATTGTTAAGCAGTGTAATCGATTTTGACATTTTGAGCATTGTTTGTTGATTAGCTGAATACTTTGTTAATACTACCTGTTGTGGATGATTATACTTGTTGAGGAGAAAAAATGAGAAATGATGAGATATGAGAGTTCTTCAACAGGTATGCAAACAATGAAAGAAAAGTGTAGCCTATATTATTTTAATGTAAAAACTGTAAATTGTTACATTATTTAGAACACCAGAGACAAAGCTTTTCAGGGCACAAGTAAGCAAAATTTAGCAGTCACAGTCCTGTCAGATGTCACTATCAAGTTTACCACTTTTTACCATACCAAGTTTTACCATCTTTTTATCACGCACAAGATACAGAAAAGAAAAAGGCAGGAGAATATTGACACCTTTTTCAAGAGAAATCCTGTAAGTGAAGTTGAAAGCTGAAAGTTGATAATGTTGACATTAAACAACAGTAGCCTATTACATTATATATTTTTGCATTAATTGAATATATTACTTTTCAAATTTCACTAAGGTTTGCTAGTACCACAGCCTTATTCCTTGATCACTGCACCCTTGTTTAGGACAGTTTGAGAAAGAGGTCTATGAAGGAACAGAGGGTGTGCTTGTGTCATGGGTGGTGCTTAATTCCATCCCAGGTGCACGTACGCATGTTTCTGGTGTGTTTATATCAAATGTAAAATGTTATCCATCCCCCACACTTTTGAAAAGCTTGCTACGCCCCTGTTTGAACTGGTTAGCATCTAGTCATTACCATGTGAACAGCGGGTACCGCCTGTGGGCATGCCTGCATTAGAGATAATCAGCTCAGCCAGGAAAAACGGTACTCTCTTTACTTCAATACAGATTATATAAACAGGCAATATTTGTTTACAATTATAATTCGTTTGTTTTTGAGATTTCAAGCTTTCTTTGAATATGTGCATCATGTTTGTGTGACGAGTATTCGTGGAGTTTCAATTGATCTTTGTAACGTGTTTTGAGAGACAGCTGGTGGAGACAGAGATGTCTGAATGCCGCCCTGTTTATTTTCTTTATTTGACCAAAACAAAAAGATTTGTTGTTATTATGAATGTACGTCCAGTGGCGGCTCGTGACTGCTCATCCGAGGAGGCTCTAATTCAAAATAAAATAAGTGTGTGGTTCCCTTTTCCAAAATATAGGTGTGTTCGAGTTCATCCGGCGCTGCGCAGACCGATCGGCGGCTGACTTGAAGCTGTGCGTTCCGGTTAGTAATTTTGTCCGACTTCAGCTGGCACTGCAGGCACGTGACTGTGTCATATGGTTTTTAAGTACCGCGAGAGCGTTTCGAGAGTAGCCGTCTAGCTCAGCCGGTGCAGCTTCTCCAGAGCGGCTGCACGGAGTTGTGATGACGTAACAGCTTTACGTGATTGGTCGCCTCACTGATGACAACGATCACGTGCGTTTTACGTTTAATCCAAGTTTAATCCAACCTTTAGTTCCACTAATAATAAATTCATGTTTTAAAACAGAAAAAAAACACTTTAATATGCTTAAATATTTTATATTGTGTCGTGTTATAAAATAAAAATGAAAATAAACTCTATTGGTATTTTAATAATATAGGCTTGTTTCCCGTTATTTTCGGGTATACAGCATAAGCAGCAATTAAAATATTCGATATAAAATATTTCTGGTTGCAACTTTTTATTAAAAGGTTTGTTTTTATCAAATTCACCATCAAATTAATTCATTTGCGATTAAAAACAAGGAAACACGGCGCACACGTCACTACGGCAAGCAGCAGGTGTCCGGCTTGATGCCTCCGTCTTCAGTTCCTCCCTCGACTGCAAGCTTCAAACCTCGCCGATCGGTCTGCGTAGCGCCGGATGATCTCGAGCACACCTTATGTGTCCTGCGTGTCGGGAGGTCCTGTGTGCATCACGTGTTTTGTCAAAGTAAGTGCCTGTTTCAATCATACTTTTCACCCTGCAGCTGCTGACAACTATAGAGGGTTTTCACCGACGTCACGTTCTAGGCGGTAACCCGGTTGCGCGGCCATTGTGGAGGCACTCGGTGTAAAGAACTGAACGGAGTACAATGGAGTATTGTGCGCTTTTGATACTTTCAGTGAATGTAGACATGTCTAAACAACTGAAAACGCGTCCAAGATGCAAAGGCATCTTGGACCACAAGAAAAGGCGCGATATTTCGAGAAATTACAATTTATAGGCGGTGCAGATCCTTACGAGTTAGCTCCCTCTTATAGGATCCGTGACGACCCGGCGATTCTTCCTTTAGTTGCATCCCGATATTGTCAACTACCTGGTTTTCACGCCGAGTCCATATGTCAATGTCAGCTTTATTTATATAGCAAATTTAAAATAGTCAGTGTCCTACCAAAGTGCTTTGCAGTAAAATAAGCACACAGTAAAACAATAAATGCAATAATTGTTTTTCCATTTACTATTAAACATATTAAAAGTACATATTAAATACTCTTCAAATAAAGCACAACAAGTAGAAGCATAATTGTTTTATACTTTATGGACTTCAATTATATTTCTAAAACAATACTACTATTTTTCCTGAGCTTTGCCATCCACAACCGCCTCCTCTGATAATTTCTTGCATTCCTTTCCCTGGTTTTTAATAACTTTTGGAAGTCGATAATATTCCAAATGTTTTTCTCAATATGTCCTGTTGGTACAACCTCCAACACGGCAATAATTAACCATTTTCTTTGACGACGTCGGGATATACATCAGTGCCTGTGCTCTGTTATGATGCGGATTGCCTCCAATATGGCGTCTTCCGCTCTGATGACGCGTCGTGAAAACCCTCTATAATTGTTGTTACTTCTCCACAGCCGCGCGGCATCTGCAGCTAGATCTCAGCCACACCTCAAAGACCCCACCTATTCTACTTCTGATTGGCTAGTTTGTAAGTTTGGTTGAGAGTGAAAGGTTTATTCCTTCCTCTCATACTATTTGTAGGCGAACGCATTATTTTTTTTTAAATTCGCAGCCAACATCACACGCCGGAGATCCGACTGCTGGCTTTTTGGTGAGCTCTGCTTAAAATGAAGTTCCATTTTGACTAATAAAAATACTACTTGCAGAGTGATATGATGTGGTCATTTATAACGGTGACTTGCAACACACAAACACAAAAAAACTTGAATTTGCATGATTCACGAAAGCCTTATTTTCAGGTCGGAAAAGACAGAAATCTGGATTTATCCGGAATAATCACACCCCTGATTATTATAAATTAATAATGAATGAATCAATATTAGATTTCATTGGTCTTTTTTTAGGTATAGCTGATGGCGCACTAACGAAAAGGATTGACTTCACGGAATGGGAGGAGGAGGATACAATTATTGTGGTTAAAGTACATGAGTATTTCTCTACAAACTTCCATATAGACGGATCAGCAGAAGAACATCTACTTTCCTTTTGGGAGAAACAAGGCCAGTCATTCCCCCGACTACAGCACCTTGCTAATAAAATTTTATGCATTCCAGCAACAAGTGCTGCGAGCGAACGCTCCTTTAGTGCAGCAGGGCGCGTTAGGGCCGATTCACACCGGCTGCGTGGCGTGTGCGTCTCAGGGGCGGCTCGAGCCGTGCCGAAAACGCGTGCATGCTAGGAATAGGATTGACGCCTATTTTTCACGCCACATGCAAGTGTCTTGGAAGCGTTTCCAGGCAAAATATATGTCACCCACAGCAACAGCAGTGCGTCAGCCCTTAGGGCTGATTCACACCGGCTGCGTGGCGTATCTGTTGCATGTCAGTTGCGTGGCGGCTGTGTCGCGTTTTCTGTGTCTGTACATACCAGAAGCATGCCTGACGCAGCGCTGATGCGCTGTTGTTGCTATAGGTGACATACACCCTGCCTGGAAACGCCTCCAAGACGCCCGCGTGCGGCGCGAAAAACAGGCATCGGTCCCACTGCCAGCATGCACGCGCCCTCGGAGTGGCTCGAGCCACGCCTGAGACGTGTGTGTCATGCAGGCGGTGTGAACTGTCAAACCTGCTAACATGGGAGCCTAAATAAAAACGGACACGCGGCACTCAAAAAAAATGATTCATTGGATTAACTCAATAAAATTTTGGGCAGGATTTCCATCCAAAATGAATGTGTACCCCTAACTCATAAAAAACTGCTTTACACAATAAAAATATATTGAGTTAGTCCAACTCAATTTAAAGTAAATGGCAATACTCAATTAGTTGCCTCAACTCAATTTAGTGTAGTCTGAATAACTCAATTTAGCGTAGTTTGTATAACTCAATGTAGTGTAGTCTGAATAATTCAATTCTGTTATTTTATATAAAATGTTTTTATATCATACTAACTAGCTTAAGCACATGTTAGCATACTAATAATAACAACATATGATACTTTGGCTGAGCATGTGAGAAGAGACTAATCTCCAAACATTACCACAGTTAGTGCTCATTGAGAGAAATATGTCACATCCACAACCTAACCACAAGCGCCACTCTTCTGCACGGTGGTAACCAAACAATTTGAAAAAATATAACACAAACGCTTCTAAATCAATAAGATAAATGGACATTAAACACTATTAAGTCTTTCTCTTCACCTAAAAATCACTTAATTAAAAAAATGACTCTCCAAAATCAGTTTCATGCAAAAAATGCTGGGAAATTCTTTCTCCAGAACCCAAACTAATTGTTTTAAAACAATTAAAAAGAAATCAATAAATTATATTACATATTCATTTTGTGTTAGACTAATTTAAATATATATACTTATTGCTCTTAATGAGGTATTTTTAATTAATTGAACACAATTTTATTGTGTCATCTCTAAGAAGGGCTTGAATCATTTTTTTGAGGGCACGCAGCTGAGTCGCACACGCCACGCAGCCGGTGTGAATCAGCCCTTATAGGGGCAAGGCGCTCTCGCCTGAATCCTGACACTGTAGATGCTATTTTATTTCTGCATAGTGCTAAGAAAAATTCTAACTAGACCTACGGTCAGGCATATTATGATATGATACAGGAAATTAACCTGGTCAGAATTTATGTTTGTATGTTATTTTCTAATTTAAGTTTGTGGGGGTGATTGATAGCCTAAGCATTACGATGCACATGTAGCCTATATGTTTTATTTTATTTATGTTTTTATTTAAACTGTTTGCAAAACACAGTTGTTTAAAAGCATACGCCTACATTGGAATATTTATTTATTTAAATATTTTTTCCTGCCTGCTGTTTGTTTTGGCACATAAAATAGGCATTATTTAGACTCTAGAAATATGAATAAAGGTTCATCTGAGTCATTTCATAGACGTAATGCATTTTATACAGTACAAACTGTATATTCTACTCCCCTAACCTACCCCATTTCCTAACCCTAACCATCACAGAAACCCTTCTATTACTTCACATTTTCAAGAAACATCATTCCGTTTGATTTATAAGCTTGTTTCCTCATGGGGACATCAAAATGTCCCCACAAGGTCACAAAAACACTGGTATTCCTATATCTTTGTGGAATAATTACCAGGTACACACACACACACACACACACACACACACACACACACACACACACACACACACACACACACACACTAAAGGTATCAAAAAGTTAAGTAAAATTAAATTGAAATTACGTAGCCTACCAGTATTTTTATCAATAAGAAAGAATAAGCTATAGTGAAAAAAGAAGGTAATAAAAATAGTCGGAAAACTGTTATTAAACCATTGATCATTTATTTGATGTGACTGTAAGGCAAGCAAGCAAGCTTAGGGATTGTTACTAAAAATGTGAACATGCACGTTGCACTGTTGTGCGGTGGACTTTCAGACTGAATAGAGTCAGTGTTTCTTTAATATCGAGGCCCCACAGTTTGTTTCGTTCGGCCTATAAAATTAATTGCGCTGTCTGCCTTAAAAAGACGCGCTCTCTTCCCATGCAGTCAAATTAATAGAAGTCTTCAAAACAGGCTTGTCAACCTGACATGACAGTGCGTAAATTATAATGTGAATGAGTTTTTTTTTTATTAGGGCTTGCTTTCTTGTTGCAAAAAAATAAATACAAAAGGCATTAATTGGTAAATAGCAGCCTGTTGGTTTTTTTTATTACAATGACAAAATTGTAGGCTACAGGTTGTGTGTAGGTTTTATTTGGAGACAGAGACGGAGTTCGCTGCTGATGTTCTGTGAATAGGCTACAACATGATTTAGGATTTTAGCCTTTTAATATCTTTGCTGCATTGGATCAGTCTCCTTTCTATAGAACAGGTAAGAACCTTTCTAGCCTCGTGTCAGCAGTGCCTTGCATCACCCACAAGGCCGCCTTAATGCACGGGCTTACCTGGGCTGAAGCCCAGGGGCCTCCCAAGTTCAAGGGCCTCCCAAGTTTGCGTTCATGATGAGCTGAAAATGTCATATTGTTTAGTAACTTGTCAGGTTTTCTGTCAATCACTCTAATTGCACGTTACATGGCTGCTGATTGGTCCGTTGTAACTTCACGTGAAATAAATTATAATTTTCTATTCCGCGTAATGTAATAAGTGCGCGTTGTCAACTTGACATTCCTGCACGTTAGACTGAGTGTGACAGATAAACGGGAAATAATCCACCAACAAATGAAAGAGTAATTTCTGAAATTTCATAATAAGTCCTGAGGTGCAGGTCTCTCTCTCTCTTTCGTGCGCGCGCTCGCTCGTTCGCTCTCTGTGCTCGCGCAGCTGTCTGAGTCTCTGGCATGCAGAAGTCTTTCCAAACGTGCACAAGAAAATGTGCCAATTAAGAAAGGAGTTCGCGCACATAATGCTGTTAGTTGTTATAAAGTTTAAGTTTACTCGCGTTTATATCAGTGACGCGTGCGCAGCTGGAGCGATGTAGTTTGACGCGACGTTAGCTCACAGTACACACATCTGTTGGTTTAGAAAGACGAGAAAGAGACGCAACGGTAAAGGGGCAAGTCTAAGAAAGTAAAGAGCGACAAGACCATCTCATCCCCTGATAGCACCATTATAATCTCATTATCTAAAGATCTTATATACAGGTATGTTCCCTGTCTGTCTTGTGCATATTCATACTTGGTCGTTTAACATTCTTATGTATGCATAAATACTAAATACAATGCATGATATCTTCAATAGCCTACAAAATAAATACTGATTAAAAAACAAGATTCTGTCTATAAAGACTTATCTTTTGTTATCATTAATGCATTTAACAAGATTCCGTCTATAAAGTCTTATCTTTTGTTATCATTAATGCATTTTCACTCTAAAACTAACTTTAACTTATTATATTTTTAAAACTGTGGTGAGCATTTAGTGAGTGGCAATGAATTTTCTGCAAATTTGTATATTCCAAAAACTATATAAATATAAAGCTTATAGACATATATACTTTCACACATTTTGGTTTTATTATCACCACATGTTGCTGTGTGTGGTTGTTAAATAAAGTGTGTTGTGTTTATGATTAAGTGGGCTCAGTGATATGTTAATAACAATATTATGGTGAGGGAAAACTCACTGTTGTATGTCTCGAAAGAAACTAATGCATTTTGTGATGTAGATTACCTAGATATTACACTTTAAAAAAAATGTGACTATAAATCGAGGGGAAGGGGGGCCTACAAAACCTCTTAGCCCCGGGGCCTCACATTAGGTTAAGGCGGCCCTGATCACCCATATACCTTAAAACATCCAGCGGATGGCGGGCGGGTGCGGTTTTTAAAATTGGTCAAAAAACGTTGGTGCGGGTGGATGATAAGTTTTGTGATGCCGTTACGGTTGAAAAAAAATAATAGCCCATCCGCGCATCTCTAGAATGGGGCTCATGAACAGTTTGGTTACAAATATTCCTCAAAATATCTTACCTCGTATTCATTAGAACAAATACATTTATACAGGTTTGTAACAACATGAGAGTGAGAAAATGACGACAGAATTTTATTTTTGCAGGAACTATTCCTGTAAAGTTACCAAAATAAGAAAAGAAGACGACAAAATCACTCACTGCTATGACTGGCTGTATCTTTGTACAAAGATTAATCCATATGTATTTTAAATAGGCCAAATTACTTTTTTGCCAAACATTTTGTTAGATTTCCTTAACAACTTTTACGATAGTTACTGCAGTTTACATGAGATCTTTTATTTTATTAATAGACAGTAAATCAGATGTGAGAAATTGAAAAGTTTAAAATTCAGCCTTGCATTATGTTTACATCTGTGCCAGTAATCCATGCAGTCAGTGCAGTAGCCTATAGGAATATTTATCTAAACATTCTTTTCCTTCATGGACTATGGACCCCATAAAGTAGCCTTGGCCAGCTCCCTCTGCCACTGTTTGTATATAGACCCAACCTTACACTGTATTCAACCTTTTTTATTTGATTTATTTATTCTTTTATTATACCGTCATTGGGGGGGGGGCTGGGCCCCCCTAAAATGAAAATCTAGAATCGCCCCTGAACACGACTAACATAAAATAATGCATATTTAATCATTTAACTTACCACACAGGAGAATGTGAAAATAAATAACAGCACTAGAAAACTGCTGGGATGTCCGAACCTGTGAACTGACAATAGAACGTATTAAGTAAAAGTCGCGTCTGTGGGCTTAAGAATCTGTTTAGGCTATACCTGATGTAATCATCTGACCTTTTAAATGAAATGTTACCAGCTCATTCTCATGAATTGTTGAATGTTTTTTTATGTATTTATTTTCTATTTTTACCTTGTCGCTTTGGGTTGGGATTAGAACCACTTTCTGTTTCATAAAATGACTAACCCAATTTTAAATCCAACTCCAATCGCGTTTAAAAGTTAAAAAAAATGAAAGGAGAAGCGTACATTTAAGGACATCATAACCAAAATCTAACCACAACACCCAAGCAACAATAGTTTAAAAAACGAAAAACGAAACTAGAAACCAATAAACTACATAAAATGCCACGAAAAGATGCGTGGTATTAACAGAAAGGACTTTGACGAATGAATTGCACGACTTATAAAAAGGCGTGCTATTTATTCGCTATTACAAAAATTAAAGTACAAAATATTTACCCGAAGTAGTTGTTGTGGGTGAAACGGACATGGTTAGCGGTTCCTTCCTTTTCTGTTATGCTGCATCACCTGGGGCACGTTCAAGTTTAAAACGGTGCATAACGTTTTGCTACGGTTTCCGGGTTGAACGACATGTTGAACAGGGTTTGAGGTACGTTTTCTCTTGTTTGGTAGGTGTCAGTGTAGTGATGGCCAAATGAAGCGTTTCGAAGCATTATTGCTTTCCGATACAATTGTGTCGAAAATGGTTCATTACTCGAAGCTTCATTCAAACAGAAAATGCACACCACCATCTGCTGGTGAAGTAAATGTAATGCAACAAAGCTGACAATGCGAGTAGGTTAATGTACCCGCCCCATTTGGGCTGTCAGAGCTTTGACACTGTGTTCATGTTTAAAACCCTCAATAAAACATTGAACATGAGATGTGTTTGTGGGTGAATATTTAGCCGTAAAATACAGCACTCTACAACTTACTATAAATGGACATTTATGTATTTAAAAATGTATTTATAATGTGGTAGAGGGCAACTGGACAGGGCTTGGACAATGTGGAGGAGGGTATTCATTAAATGTTGTGGTTTTATTCAGAAATATAATTTTATATTAATTATAATATAATTTTATATTTTTTAATAATTTTATAATATAGCCTAATAGGCTGTACATTTGGTGATGTGGGCGATTTCTTTCTTTTTTTAACAAATTCACCAGCTTTGGAGAATATTCTCTCACATGAAACAGATGATGCTGGAGTACACAAAAATTGCTTAGAAAGCTTTTCTATGGTTTGGCTTCACTTGTGTGGAAAATAAAGCCGCCAGTTTCAAACCTGTCAACGCCGGATTGGGCTATCAAAGCAGTCGTGTGGTTCACTAGAGAAATGAACCAGTGTGTTTGCTTCAGACTTCGTATTTCACGTGACTAGTGACGTAACGATACAAGCTCCGAAGCAGTGGTTCATTGCAAGGACTTTTCGAGTCTGAAGCAAGCATCGAAGCTTCGGTGTCAAACGTAACATCACTAGGTGTCAGAACTGTGGTCCGTTTTTCGTACGTGGATTACTCGTTTAGCTGGATTTGATTGTTGACGATTTGGCTTGATCTTGGATTATTTGGTTCTTAAACTCATTCTAGATTTGCTGTCATAGCAAATGGTCCGTAAGATAAAACCTGCTCGGGAGCAGGCTTATTTCATGTAAACAAGATTAGATTGCACCTTTTTAAGCGGAGGTGATACGGAACGTCAGACGCAGTCATGTATTCTCCATTATACAAGCGCAATTTGCATTAGATGCACGATTAATATGAAGAGCTTTTCAAATTCAACACGTAATAAAAAGAGGATAGATTAAATATTTTTAGCAATATTTTATATTTTTAAAATAATATAGAATATTTTTTTTCTGAACTTGTGCAACTTGTTTTATTGTGGAGCAGGTGTTTTGATTATTATTCTTAAACGAATGACAAGACAAACGTGCTTCAGTGCAATCAATCAGTTATATTTAACGAGCAGTAGGGGAGCGGGGTTAGTTGGCACACTTTTCACTCTCTGTCATATTTCTCATATATAGTCATATTATGTATGATGTATAACCAGTAGCAACAGTAAGGTTAAGATCTCAGCTAATCAATAGATAGCCTACATTTAATCACAAATGATTCCTAAAATGTTTAATTCATCATTAAAGTCATGTTGTGAACATGTGCCAACCAGTATGGGTGTGTATATTTATAAATATACAACATATAACAGTATTACTATAATTTAATGATGTCTAATATATATATATATGTAGTATTGTAGTATTATATATATTCCATATATTACAATATATTTAGGCCTACTATATACTGTATTATGTTATATTATTATACAATATTTATTATTTTAACATGTTAATTGTGTGTGTGTGTGTGTGTGTGTGTGTGTGTGTGTGTGTGTGTGTGTGTGTGTGTGTGTGTGTGTGTGTGTGTGTGTGTGTGTGTGTGTGTGTGTGTGTGTGTGAGTAACAGAAATAATGCAGTATGCAGTATGACATGTGTCAACCAACCCACATTAGGACACACCAATTAACTGAAATCATGTTAGCCATAGAATCACTCATCAGAAACTTTTAAATTTTATGTCAAAATATAGGTGATCCTATCTCTATCAACTGAAATCCTTACATTTTATATATCTCTATCTATCATAGTTCTAAAATGTATTTATTGTGGGGAACTGTTTTTTTTTTTTGACACTTGAAAGTGTAAAAGCTATCCACACACCTCAACAGTTAGTGACCATTCAATGATTTTAGTAAATGGGTGTGTTCAGGTCAAGAGGGCAGTCATTTTAATGTCAGATTTTTGTGGCAGGGCCCTTTAGTGTACTGTAATTGAACTGTGTGCCAACCAACCTTTGACCCAACCAGCCCGCTCTCCCCTACTAGATGTGATCTACAATAAAAACGTATTACTCAGTGTGAAATAAGTTTACTTTGAATCAACTCCTCTGCAATTTTAGTTTTGTCTTTTGATTGTCAAGTACAATGTCATGCAGTAATTTGTATCTACTGTATTGTATCTCTAAACCTCTGCCTACAGAGATATTACTCTGTCCCTTTCCTGTGACAAAAAGTGCCAATAATCAAATAGTTTTTTTGCACATTTTTCACATATCTTTGTCTATACTTTTCTGCGCAGACTTAGCAGATGCAGGACTTTCAGTTAATGTGGATTCCTGCGAATATTGCTGCAGTCAGGAATCAGTTATGAGATAATGCAATTGAAGTTATTTAGGCACTTGCAGATAGTTTCTCTAAAGGACTGTTATCTGAGAGGTGTCATCTGCAATCAGAAACAGTTGCATTTTATAATCATTTAATGTAGAATAACATTACAATTCACTTACTGCACATCATACTTCATTTACCACATTCTAGGGAACTGCTCAAAGTGTTGGTGTATTATCTACAACTGCACAAAAGAGGAAAAAAACACCATCTTATAATAAACTACAATTCAAAGTTAATTTATCAATAATGAAAGTGTTGCATTGGCTGTTGGTTTAATAAAGAGCAACTGCCTTCAGAGATGATCTGTTTAATTAATCAGTTTAGAGACATCACTTCTGCTAGGACATCACATGAAGATGCAGGACCACCACCTGTGTTTTTTATTCTGCTTTTTAGGTTGCTGTTGTAAACAGACAAAACAACATTTAACGGTTTTAAAAGAGACTTAAAGTAGACTAAGTCTTTAGGTCCCGGGGACGTTCCCAGAACGTTCTTGGTAGGTTCCCATAACGTTCTCAGGACATTCTTGGTAGGTTCCTATTTAAGTTAAGAAAACTTTCCTGGCTAACCAGCAGGGACATTCCCAGAAGGTTCTCCTAACCTCTACATTCTGATGCCTGTGCATAAATAATCAATCAACAAACCATTTTCTCAACATTGTTTTTATTGTTCTTAATACATAAGAATTTGATAAATCATGAATTTAGTTATATTAAAAACAAAAATAAATATAAATCACATAAAAATACTTATGGTATCTGAAATAAAACATTAACATGTTTTTAAAAACCATTCAATAAAATTTACATATACAATTTATACACCGCATGTGTGTACTTATGATGAGCGTGCAGCGGGCATGGAAGCGCATATTTTGCATAATATTACAATACTAAAGCATTTATTTTATTACATTTACAGTCGCAAATATTTATTGCTGTCTTAAAACATTTATGATATTTTCTTTAAAGAAACATTTTTTTAATAACATGGATTGATATTTGTGATTGGACTAATTATTGTACATTTAATTATGTCCATTATTAATAAAAAAAAAATCATATTTGTGTTCGGACTCAATACTATACATTTAATTATAATATCAGTGGATGTATGAAACACGTTTCCATCAGTTAATTAATGTTAACAATAAAGTACATTTCCATATCAATTTTGTCAATTCTTAAATAACCTCATCTTTCACTTACTAGATAATTTGATATGAATCTAAGTTACAATAAATGTGTGTGCAAATACATTGTCATTATTGAGCCAGAAATCTTAACATATGTTACTTAAGTGACAATGTGGCAATGTTACAGTAAATGGGTATAACAAATAGAAACACATGATGCACGTTATAATAATAATTACTGAGAGACAGAAGTTACCCCTGCCTGCAGTCTCTGATATGCATTTAACCTGACCCGCAGAATGACACAGATAAAGCACATGATTTAACACTGACACACAGAATGACACTCATGAAGCACAGACTGCATTAGGTGAAACACCATTGAATCACAGACATGGCATAGTGGTCAGATATTTTCTATTATCATTTAGATCATGTACATAATGAAAAAAAATTATAAATATATATTTCATAGTATAATATTTATTTCTTAAACATGCACTTCAGATCCTCAGCCCCCTCTCTACATTTGATCTATAGTTGGTCTTTTTCTAAATCACCTTTTTTTCTTTAAAATGGGCCTTTTCCAGCTGCTTTCCTGAGCTATAATTTTTGAGCCAAAGGGAAATTGAGATATTTGGTTATATAAGATGATACAGGACATATTACAACATTACACAACGTTACTGTTGACACTAATGTAACATTTCTATTGTCCACTTCTGTCACAGCAGATCCTAATCATCCAATGCAAATGAATTATCATTTTTAGTGTAGTGTACTGAAAAGCATTAAACAAAATTATTGAAAATCTGTAAGGACTGTAAGGAAGCTTTACAATTAAAAGAGGGTTCATTTATCAGCTAAGTAAATGTTTAAAAAGATGGTGATACAGTGTCATACAGACAGATTTATGCAATTTATGTGCCACAACCCTTACGAAAATTAATTTGCATTGATTACAACCAGCAAAATCATGGTTTTACTACACTAACCATGGTTAACTATGGTTTTTAAAAACCATGGTTGTCAAAACCATGGTTATTTTGTGGTTACCATGGTTTTACTGTAACCATGTTTTTTTTTTTTTTAACTGTAGTAAAACCATTGTTAATTTTTATAAGAGAAAAGATAGTCTTAAAGAGACACAAGGCAGCATTTTTATGTTAATAAATCATCTTCGTAAGTCTGTATATGGTTAAATGACTCATTACATGACGAATGAAGACTCTCTCGCCCGCCCCTACCGTCTGTAGGAAGAATACCCCACTTGCAAGTTCACTGTATCCGACCCGGTGTCCTTCAGTCTCGTAAAGTCTCAGATATAGAAAGCAATTACTCCCAGACACTAGGGGGAGCTAGTAGAGAAATAATACTCAGACTTGCCTTGTGTCCCTTTAATAGTCTAATTATATCTAATTAATATATTTAAAATCATATATAAAATCTGATTATTTTTACAGGCTTTTAAATAATATTAAAATAATATTATGTGTATTTCTCGTTGAGACATATATAATATTTGACTTAAATGGGCTAAAATAGGTTCGTATTAATTAATTAATTTTATCTGTTTTTTTATCACGCACTTATATAACGTTATAAAACGTTGATTTTGACAAAAAAGTATTGATTTATAATGTTATTTCTCATATAAAAATGTTTAAGTTCTCTGGCGTTTCCATGGTGACTCGTGAAATCTGTGATCCATTGACAATGCCTTTATGTTGTTACCGTGAGCGCGCATTAACTCTGGGTTACTTTCAGCGGGTTGATTGAACTAACTCTTAAACTGTGTTTTGGAACCGACATACCCAGAGTAAGCAAGTTTGGGGTTGATCAACCCAAAGTTCAGGGTTAATCTGATGGTAAGTTAACCCTGCTTTCTGGAATACACCCCAGATCAAACAAAAACAATGATGTTGTTTACTGACGCTCTGAAGCATTTTTCACATAATGTATTGACAGTACAAATCTTATTGTGAAGTGTCTTAAAATTACCATTTATATTGCTGTACAATACCTTTTGATGTGCATATCGTCCGCGGGAAGACGCGCTGATTACAATCTACACACTAATGTTGTGATTAATATAATAGCATACATTTTTTGAATGGTTACGAATCAAAACAACTCACCCATCGTGGAAAACACAAGCAGGATCAGAATCTCGGTCTAGTTAAATGTTGTCGTGAAGCTCTCTACATCCAGATAATGCAACAAATTGATCGTCCCTCTTCTTGGGTCGTTTGGTTGGCCCGTACGCTTACAGGAGCTGACACAACCAGCGGCAGACGGTACAGAGATATCCATAAGTTCATAAGCAAGCGCGTAGCCCGACAGGCGCTATCGCATAGTTCCGCATTTGTCCACAATACTGGCTGCGTCCGAAAACTCAAGGCAGTGAGGACTGTGAGGACTTGTTGCCTCGCTGCCTCATGAGGAAATGACTTCGGACTCGGAGGCCTGAAGGCCGCTTAGAGAAAGGCTTTCCGACGCACTTCAAAGGCAGCGTGTTTGAAATATAAACTGAGTGCCTTTGTGATAACTAATCACATATTTGAAAACTACTATACTAATTTCTCGCTAGAAATGCAATTAAAATGCTTAAAAAGTAAAAATATATGTTTATTTTCACTAAATTTGTGCTCCAGCCGCTTCCTTGGCCGCCATTTTATTTTTTCGAGCTCGACATGTGGTTTACGTCAGTAAAGGCGGTGACAAAGGGTCACATGGATATTAACGTCATTGACAGGAGACTGCACTGCCCCGTGTCAATGTTTTGAATGGAAATTTTCTCACGATTTACAAGTAGTTGAAAACATTACAGATATTGATAGTAATCAGCTGGACAAAATATATAACACTGGCCTAGTGGTTTTTGGAGATTTTACTGCAAATATCTTACAAATTGCACCTTTAATTTTATACTGATAAAACTGTGGTGTACTCACAGCATGATGAGTAAAGGAATAAGTCCACTTGTAGTAACATTTCTTTAGGTTTTGTTGAGTTAATGACGGTTGTTGGAGAATAGTCAGTCATGGTATAAAGATCGAAAACTGTCCTGGACGCGTTCGTACTTACCTGTGAGAAAACTCAAAGATATTAATTAGGTTTTGGTTAAATGAAGAACTTCCAAAGCATCCACAACCAAACTCATTTGTCCTTGCACGTTTGCTTTGATTCATCGTTGCCGACCGTGAACTTGCCCCGTTGTATTAAATTTTGTAAAAACAAAATGTATCCTTGCACCTGGGCGGAAATTCTTGCATAAAAATTCTGGAAGTGCTTCTCGGGTGTAAAGTAAATACCCCCGGTGCTCTTCAGTAAAGGGATCCACATAAATTGAAATAAGAGTCTGAGGCACTCCAAAAAATTATTCTGGTTTAATTGTTTATATTCTGCCTATTTTTAGCAAATGTTATATGAAATATGACATTATATTATGTGAAGAAATTTGCAAGACCCCTTCACGGTTCACGTCACAGGCGGTTCCCACTGTGCATGTCGGGGTCAGAAAAGTCATTACAGCAAATTGAGTTGCGTATTATTCGGTGTCGTCAAAAATGCCTACTTATGTCGTGGGCTGTGAAAATCGCACCAGTCTTCCGTTAAGTTTTCGCGATCCATGGAGAATCTCAAAAAAAAATAACTGTTTCGAAACGTTTCGAAAATCCGATGGTTCACCACTAGGGGGAGTTGATCACATGACCAGTGTTTAATATGTTTCGGTGAACTCGGGTCAGTTTTATTATAAAAGTTCATAAAACATTTATCCTTCTGACTAATAACACTGCCATTTTGTCTACTTTTTGTTTATAGACAGATTTAATGACAAAAATTTGCATAATTAAAAGGGTAGTTAGTTTTAATCATTTGTTTGCCCTAAATAAAACTAAAAACACAATACACTTTTAACTATGTCTTAATTAAGTTAAAAACATTTTTAAACATATTTTAATAAAAATCTTGCTATTATTTTGTAAAAATAAGTGTAAAATGTCTGGACACATCTGTTTTTACACTATTTTGACCAGCAGGGGTCGCCAGCGTGTGTGGGTTTCGAACTGCTTCGAAAAACTGAATCAATTTTCGACGCAATTGGTTCAATTGATTCGAAGCTTCGAAAAGCTTCGTTTCTCCCATCACTAGTCGTAGCAGCGAGCTTGTCATAATGATGTCTCCTTATTCACCTTATTCCGCCACGCCCCTTTTTAATTCTTCGCTCTTCCGCATTTTGTCAACAGACTTCCGCTGCTAATATGGCACAGTGCATTCGGTAGTTAGTTTGGTGGTTAGAAGATTGTTTGTAGTTCACTTTAACTTAGGCGAAATGACAAATATCGTTACTGCTGTAAATGTTTTAAATTAGGAGCACGGTTAAAACTTCATATGACGCTCGGATAGTGTTATATTGTCCCATCAATCGTCTCGTGGTTAGACGATATGAAGCGGCCGCGGCAAGTAACCTGGCATATTTAATTACCTCGTCCTGTCAGGAGTTGATGGAGCAGCATTGAAAATTATTAAAGTACTTATGCCTACCAATATTTACACAGTGAATTCGTCTTTTTTAAAGCAAATGTGCACCTTAGCCAGTCCAATAACTATTTCGTTTTTATGTGGTACCATGATAGAATTCATTTGCAAACTTGCCAACACTTATTCCTTCAAATCAGGAGACTTAAATCCTTTTAAGTGGAATCTAAAGCTCACATATGGTTTAAGAAATTCCTTACAGATCATATCTGATCACATTGTAGGCTAAAGGTTTATATAACTGTATGACAGGTTACATCTGATCGCATAGTAAAGGTTTAATATAACTGCACAACATCTGATCACATTGTAAATGTTTAATATAACTGCATGGCAGGTAACATCTGATCACATTGTGAAGGTTTAATATAAATGCATGGCATCATATCACATTGTAAAGGTTTAATATAACTGCACAACATCTGATCACATTGTAAATGTTTAATATAACTGCATGGCAGGTAACATCTGATCACATTGTGAAGGTTTAATATAAATGCATGGCATCATATCACATTGTAAAGGTTTAATATAACTGCATGGCAGGTAACATCTGATCACATTGTAAAGGTTTAATATAAATTGTAAAGGTTTAATATGCACAACAGCTCACATTGTAAATGTTTAATATCACTGCATGACATCTGATCACATATGAAGGTTTAATGTAACTTTACAACAGGTAAAATCAGGTCACATTGTAAAGGTTTATAAAATAACTATGGACTAAGAAACAGCTAACTTTTCAGCAAGACCACCCTGCAATAAATTAAGATGCAGCTTTATCGGAGTCATCAGGAGCTGATCCCAAGTGTTTCTCTGGAAGCTGTTGGTGTATGTACTGGTAAAGTGCTTGGCGACTGTGTAATGGATGCAATATCAACCCTCTGTAAAGCTGACAAGGATGGTTGTTTCTGTACATTTGTGCCAGCTCAACACATTGGAGCAGTTTCTCGGACAGGGTTTACAGGACTAGGCCTTAATTATATTAGGACATTTTAGTTTTTACAAACAAACCCTACAAAAAAATAAGACTGGTGCGCATCTTGTGACAAAACAATGGCACTATGTTGAGGTATGTCAGTAAAAAGTGTTTTTAAATTATTGTAGCTCAAATATGCATTTTAGCCTGGGACCAGCATAAGCCCTGTCAGGGAAACCGCACCATTGTTTTCCCATATCAGATGTAGGTTGCTTCAGGTTGAGTTGTGATTTTAAAGTGTAGTTGTGGTCAGAGACGGATGGATCCTCCCATTGTGTTTCTGCATCACAGTTTAGGAACATGTTGATTGTATCATCCTCACAGTTGTTCACTGCATCACTACACATCAATGCATCTGTGAAAATAATATAACCATAAACATTTTTTATGTTAGTATTTAAAATAAACGTGCATCATGATAATTAATATATAAATTGTACCCATACTTAAACAGAACAGTGTGTAAGAGAGAGATGCATTAAAAAGAGACAGTAACATTATACACACAACCTTTAACTTCTGTGTTAAATAATACGTTGTTTAATAGGTCATTATCAATATCTGAATGAGAAATGAACTGACATTCTAGCATCTGAAATCTCAGTAACTTTTAAGAATCACGTGGGCTACTGTAATAATGTAATGTACTATAATATCTCGTTGTACTATCGTAAATATAAAAATATATGTGGACAATTAAAATCATTCAAAATAGTTGCATTTGATAAACTAACGTTACTGATCTTAACTGTATTTGTAGAACGGAGTTCACAAATCTAACTTTAGGCGAACGAGCACATAGTTAGCTAAGATAGCTTACCTGAAACTGGCCACCTTTTCAACACCCAGCGTGGTTTAAATTTACCGGAACATCGTAGTCGAACCTTTACTTGGGATAAGGGTGTTCCTCAGTCGGCTTCCCGTTCGTTAAAATTGGTAAGAAACAAACATAAAGGCACTTGAGTGAGCTTTTTAAGTTTAACACGTCGCCTTCAGACAGCCACTGCCTCAGCTGCTCATCATGTATGCGGCCGGAAGAACGTTGACAAAATGAACGAAATGGCGCCGCCCTTGTTGTAGTGAAAAATAAGGTGAATATGAAACACCTTAGGGGCAGTTTCCCGGACAGGGATTAGACTAGTCCTAGACTAAAACATTTTTGAGAGCTGTCCAAACTAAAAACAACTTGAACTGACATATCTTAAAATACATCAGGGCCCTTTGTTTTGACTCAAAATGCACACAGGTAATGTTTTTAGTAAGTCATTTTTTTTAAAACTAGTTATATTTCCTAATTAAACTAAGGGCTAGTCCTGGCTTAAGCCAATCCTTGTCCGGGAAACCGCCCCATAGAGTTTAAACAATGACAGCATTCATCATTAATCCAAGCAGTATAAATGACAATAGCCATTTTACACTCATTTAAGCAAGTATGTAGCTATAATCATACTTACAGGTTGTGGTTAGGAGACACATTGTTCCAAATAAAGTGTATACTGAACCATCTTTCATTGTCAAATGTCTAAATTCCTCCGTTAAAAATTAATTTTAACCACTGATTCTTCACAGCCAGACACGTTTAGTATATCCCTCCTTGAAAAAGTCTCCTTTGGTAGTAAAAACAACACAAACTGAAAACACAGCGTGAGCTGATGTTAACACAGACTAACTAGCTGTGGACGGGTCATAGTTTTCGTTTCTCCCGCGGGCAAGGCTGTAGGCGGAGATTAGTTTCTCGTGTGACGTGGATGCGTTTGTGTGACGTGGATAAAGACAGGCAGGAGATTCAATCCATATAACGACTCCATTTGACTGAATATGAAGGAATTCCAATAAAGAATGAAGTAACATATATGGGAATAAAAAATAAGCAAACTCAAACTGATAGAGTGCATTTAAACATTCAACCAGTCATTAAAAAAATTAAGAACAAATTTGATATGTGGCTAATGAGGGATTTATCGCTCAAAGGTAGAGTCATATTGTCGAAGACTGAAGGACTATCTTGTATAGTTTATCTTGCAAAAGTATTGGATGTTCCTAAAGTGGTTTCCAAAAAAATTTATTCTATTCTGTTTAATTTCTTATGGAAAAATAAGCCTCACTACCTAAATAAAAATATTTTATGTAATCCATACAATCAGGGGGGCTTGAATGTGATCGATATACATTCTTCTAACATTACCTTTAAATTAAATTGAATTAAAAATTTTATTAAACATAAAGATAAAATAATGTATATAATCCCAAACTTTATTTTCAAAAAGGTTGGTGGTAGAGTGTTTCTCCTAAAGTGTGATTATGACATTAACAAACTTCCTCTTCAATTATCTAACTTTCACAGACAGGTTATTTTATGTTGGCTCCTTATTTATAAACATAATGTTTCTCCCCACAGACATATAATTTGGAATAATAACTATATTAAATATAAGAATAAATCAATCTTTTGCGACAATTGGGTTCAAAATTATATTTATTGCTTTCGCAATTGATTAATGACAAAGGTTATTGGCTTACATATTCTGAATTTTTAGATGGGATTAATATTAAAGATTTCAAATGTAATAATAGGTTTATTCGAAGCTTGATTCTTCATCCTGTAACATGTAGAAGAAAACAATATTGGGGAAATATTTTTTGGAATTTGGATTAGCCTTTAGTTTGGACTTAGTTTGGACTGAATTTTCACAAGTAAACATGTGGCGTTGCAAGAACCGACAGCCAGATGACGTCAAAGTGCAGCGGGAACGATTCGAGAAATCATAAGAAATGTAATTTCGTCTCACTCTTGCGGCATTTTAACGTCATCCGCCTTTCAGTTCTAGCGCCGCCAAATGAAGTCTATGGAAGGCCAAATAGTTCAAATACAGACGTATTTTAACACGTATTTTAATACATACTTAACGTGTACTTTACGTGTATTTCATGTGTACTTTATGTGTATTTAACAGGTACTAAACTTCTACTTTACGCGTGAAAAATTAACACGTGCACTGTACTGAAAAGTGTACATTATAAGTGCATATGACTAAAAATGTTTGAGTTACCTTTACTCAAAGGTATTAAGCTTGCTTAAGTTCATACCACTCAAATGGTTTTAGTTTACTTAATAAATTTTATTTAGTTCATACAACTATATAGATACTCAAATGGTTTGAGGAAACCGATTGCCTTAAATGGTTTAAGTTGATTTAACTCAAATGAATAAGTTCACACAACTATATAGCTACTCTAATGGTTTGAGGAAACCAATTGCCTTAAATGGTTTAAGTTGATTTAACTCAAATAAATAAAGTTACATAGATAGGAAAAACATTAGTATAAAAATAATGACAGAAAATGGTGAAATTTTTACAGTTTATTGAACAATCATTTATTTTACAAACATTGTTTTAGACATAAAACAAAGGTCTGCTGTTCAGTCCAAATTCACATTAAAACTAATATTAGATTTACCCATACTTATGAAATAAATCAAGTATTTCTTTATGACTTTAATAGACTGTCCAAACAGGAATATTTTAAAACAAAATCAGTGTACTGTCCCTTAATTTAAACGACATTTAAACATTAAGACATACACCTTTTCCATGAAATTTCCAAATTACACAGGGTCACATTTGTCTACGCCAAGCAGTGAGAAAACACAAATATAATTTTTTCACTGACAAAACTGTGGTGTACTTACAGCATGATGAGTAAATAAATAGGTCCACATGTAGTAACATTTCTTTAGTTTTTGTTGTGTTAATGACGGTTGGTAGATGAAAGTCAGTCAGCCTCCTCAATGTTAAAAATCCAAAAAATATGAATAAATGTTCCACTAACAGAACTGTGATATACTAACAACATAATGAACAAATGTGGTACCGTTAAAGTTTTTGCGTGTGAATGATGGTTGGTCGAGAACAGTCAGCCAGTCTTCTCAATTAATTAATCTAAAATAGACATAACATAAATCTTAGTAACAAAAATTTTGTAAACAAACTAATTACAAAATAGTTTTATTTCCAAATTACAAAAGAAAACAAGGGCAGGCAGCTACTGTTGCAAGATCTTGATTACACTTTGAAGTGTGCCTATTGTGCCCACAGTAAGCCCACACTTTGCCCAATGTTCCCACAGTAAGCCCTCATTTTGCAAACAGTCAGCACACAATTTACCCAATGTGCCCACAGTAAGCCCACACTTTGCCCACGCTTTGCCCAGTGTGCCCACAGTAAGCCCACACTTTACCCACACGGTGAGCCCATAATTGGTCCACTATGATTTTTTTGGGCAAGCCCACACCCAGTCCACACTTTGGGCTGTCCCACTGGGGCCCCATCGTGGTCCCATAGTGTGCCCCGCATTTCACGCCGGTAACGCATTTCTACCCGGGGCCCAAAGGGACATGTTTGCTGGGAACACTAAAAAAATGATTCATTCAATTTACTCAATTTTTTAAGGTAAGTGGTTGCAATCAATTTATTAAAGCTACATTTAAACAATTTTTTATTTTACTTTACTTTACTAATCTTTTTTGTTTAAATGTAGCTTAAATAAATTGATTGCAACCACTTACCTTAAAAAAATTGAGTGAATTGAAGGAATCATTTTTTTCAGTGAATATGTATATCAAATGGGGAAAAAGTCCATGAACACACTACACCTGTTTCAAGTACTGGTCAGTGAATGCAAAGTGGTACATGTAATTTTAATGCTTTATTTTAGGCTCTGTAATTTATTTTTAAAACATGTCGTTTATAATAGGCCTAATAATAGAAAATATATAGAATAAAAAAGGTTAAAGGTCACCAGCACCTTTGATTCAGCTCCTTAGCAGTGCTTGAAGTCTGAAGTTTGCCTGTTTCAAATCTGTTCTGTTAAGATCACCTCTCCTCTAGGATTAGGCAAAAACTTATTTTTGAATAGTATATAAGTCATTCATTTATAATGCCACTCATTTATAATATGCATTCATTTATAATATTTATCTCTCTGAGTTGTTTACAATCATTGAACCTGTGACTTTTAAGGTGTCTAGCCAGATTACATTACTTTGAGATTATTTGAACCAACCTGGGTTTTAGGTGCCATGACAGTTATTAAACTCAATTATTTAACCATCGTAATTCTGTGAAATCTTAGCACACACTTATGGGCAGTTTCCCGGACAGGGTTTAGAGTAAGCCAGGACTAGGCCTTAGTTATTTTAGGACATTTAAGTTGTTTTTACAAACATACCGGTTACAGATACCTGATTTACTTACTATTCGGACGGGATTACTTTTACATAGGGAGGTGGGGTAAAGCAAGTTTTTATCAGAGCTTCTCAGTGATTTTAGTCCTGTCATAATGCTCCATGTCAGTAATCATTACGGACAATGTCAGTAAAGATTACGGCGACTTTTACCTTCGGTAAAAAGGTCCGGAGAAATTACCTCAGGTAATACTAATCCAATGCGAATAGACCAGTTGTAAATATACACGTAAATGGCGTCATTTCCTTTTAATTTGCGGGTTTCTTTTAAATATAAAAGCGCTCAAAGAAGCATTTATTTGCGTTCTAGGTGGAAAAACAAGTCAGTGGCAAGTCAGTTCCTGAATAACACGACACAAACGTTTTTATTTTTTTAAGTCAAATTAACTTGTCAGAGGCAAGGAACTGTTTCTGAAACTGACGTTCTCCCCAAACTGAAATTAAACACAGTGTTTCGCGTTTTTCTTGCCTGTTTCATGTTGTTTGCACATCTGATATCAAGAAGCAAGGTAATGTGCATGTGACAACAAGAGGTGACGCGCTGCGCAATCGAGTTACCCCTCCCACTTCTGAACGTTTTACAAGATTTCTAATCCTGTCCGAATTGACCATCAATATTACAGACATCCTGTGGAAAATTACATTACGCCATCTACCCCTGTAAAACTAATCCCGTCCGAATAGGGCTTTAGTTACTATTTCAAGAAACAATGTTATTGAATGTCCACTAGATGGTGCTATCAGCATAAACAGCTGGCCCTCAATTTACTACAATACCTTACAAAAAAGCATTATTGTTGTGCAACCTGAAAGAGAACAATGGCAATGATGTATTTTAAGTAAAGTCAGTGCAAGCTATTTTCAGTTAAGACAACTCAAATATGCATTTTAGTCTGGGACTAGAAATAAACACTTTCCAGGAAATTGCCCCCTTAGTGTCTATCAAATTACTAAAAAGTGCTTAATACTACAAAGAACAAAGTCCTTGTTTTACCTGGACATTATTCTATTTAGGTGTCAATGCATTATTGGAGGTTCATTTGTTTATCCTAAAATATGCGATGTACTGTTACGTTAGGCAGTACCAACTTAGCATGGGGCGTCAAAATTAGCTGAAAGTATTAATTTACAAATATTTTATCGTAAACCAATATAGACAAAAAGCTGTTTTCTGATTTCAGGAGTGAGAAAATAACCCCTCTATAATAGAAAAGAAGCTCAAGATTTCAGCATTTTCGAAAGGAGCTGCTGGCAGAGATGTTGAAAACTCAGGTGAGTTGAAAAAGCTCATTCAATCACTTCATATGCACTTCACAACGTAACCTTACATCTTGGTATTTTCCTTTGAAAATCTTCACTTTATTACAGTTATTTAAAGAAGGTTTTGACAAACGCGAGGGAATCTGTGCAATATTAAATGAATAAGTAAACCTAAAAACAAAAAATTCTGTTAGATTTTTTGTATATTCTGTTTTTTGTATCCTTTTCAACGTTTCTACTCTTGCACTTCATAATATTGTTTGCTATGTGACAAGTTGCATGTTATGTTTGTAGATTTGTCCGTGCTGATGAGAGTTCAAGCAAACCTGTCAGAAAACATCTCTAAAGGGCTATGAACCATATGGCTAAAACCTCAAACTTAAACACTATAGTGTTCAAAAGGCTGTGATTTATTTATTTGACAAAAATACAGTGAAAACAGAAATGTTGTGTAATATTATCACAATTTAGATTTTTTTTTTGTGAATAATGCAGTTAAGTGTAATTTATTTCTGTGATGCAAAACAGAATCTTTACTCTCACTTCTAACAAACAGAAGTGCCACTTACCATTTTAATATTTCTTAACACAACAGTCAACTTTGATAATAATTGGAAATGTTTCTTAAACAGCAAATCAGCATATTAGAATGAACTTGGATAGATCATGTGACACTGAAGACTGGAGTAATGATGCTGAAAATTCAACATTAATCACAGGAATAAATTACAATTTACAATATATTCATACAATGAGAGACGTAAAAGACTTTTAAAAAATCTGAACCTAAACCTTTGAATGGTAAAGTAAATTATAGTTATGATGGCTTGTTCCTCCAACTTAATGATACTATTGCATTATGTAGTTTGTTCCATAGAGACTGTCTCGGTTCCCCAAATAATACAAATTTACTAAGGGATCCAGAAAAAATTTGATGGTGATTGAACCAGATAATTGCTTAATAAGGTCAAAAAATTCTTGATAGTACCCAGGATGTCAAAGTCCACAAAAGGAGACAGAGCTTTTTCACATTTACTCCCAAACTCTTTAGTGTAAATCTAGGAAAAGTCCTACCTTTTTAGCCAAGCATTCACATAACACATTTTATAACCTCATTCTCAAGTAATGAAAAGTATTAAACAAGTGCACATGATAATCTTTTGCTTGAAATAATATGAACAGCAACTATGCTAATCCTTTTGCTTTCCTGTTTCTATCTATTAAGATACCCATACAGGTTACAGAAGCTCCAGTATGGATCCAGCCTCACTTGTAAAGACTTCAGACAAGGCCTACAGATGATGGCAACTGGATGGACATACAAAATTGCCAAACATTATATATATTGCAATCACTGCCTCAAAGCATAAGTTTGCAGATTTTCAACCCAGTTTATTTTTACAATAAATTGGGGTATTTGAATGGACAATGTTTACACTTTTTTTAGTTAAACTTAAATTCCCAATTAGTCTTCGATAATACTCTGCCCGATTACAGATTACATATATTACAGACATTGTAACAATAAAACGTGGGTTGGAAATCTGTAAATTTACTCTATAATCACAATTGTCTGGGAATGCCTGTGTGTAAAATGTGTTTACATTATCTGCACTTTCCCAGAAAAGTATATGAGGAGAATTTGCAGTCTTGGAACATCCGGCGTAGCATTATTAAATGAAAGTCCTTTTCTTTGTCACCACAGATATCTTAGATATCTTAGTCACCACATAGCACACACATTATATACGCATTATATACGATAGAAAATTGTCTTCATACCAAGTAATGTTCATATTGTTATTGCATACTGTTAATTTTAATATAGGAACAAAGGTTCTTATGTCAATAAAGCCCATCTGAACTGAGAAAAAAAAAATATATATATATACTCTGTGATCCTAGTAATGCTGGACTTATCGTCTGCTTTTGATACTGTCGACCATCAGACACTTATCTCACGTTTGGAGTCCTATATTGGCTTAGAAGGTGCGGTCTTAAGCTGGTTTAAGTCATTCCTATCTAACAGATGTTTTATGGTGAAATCAGGTGGTTTTACATCATCAGTCCACAAACTGAATTGTGGTGTGCCTCAGGGATCCGTGTTAGCTCCTACTCTCTTTTCTCTTTATCTTCTTCCCCTGGGTTCTATTTTCAGGAAATACAATGTATCATTTCACTATTATGCTGACGACATGCAAATCTATATCCCACTGTCGAGATCAAAGCAGGGTGCCTTAGACAGCCTGACAGCTTGTGTTGAGAAGACAGGAGCCTGGTTTGACAAGAATTTTCTTTTTGTTAACTCGGACAAAACCAAAGTTGTAGTTTTTAACCCATCTGATACCAGACCAAGAAACAATCTTGACCTCAGTATTTTTGAACAATTTTCGTCGCCACTAGTCTGGAATCTGGGCGTGAAAAGAGACAGTACTTTAAAATTTGATAAACAAATCAGTGCGGTAGTTGGCTCCAGTTTTTTCTATCTCCGCTCTTTAGCTAAATTTAAATCCTGTCTTCCAAAGCGTTCTCTGGAAACAGCTGTCCATGCCCTCATCACGTCGCGCTTGGATTATTGCAACTCCCTTTATTACAACATTTCGCAATCCCAAATGGCACGTTTATAGATTGCCCAAAACGCGGCAGCGAAATTCCTGACAGGTAAGAGGAAATATGACCACGTCACCCCGTTGCTGAAATCTTTACATTGGCTACCTATAAACTTCAGGATTGAGTTCAAAATTCTCCTTCTAGTTTATAAATCCTTAAACAACCTAGCTCCTCAGTATTTGTCTGATCTCCTACACATATAATCTTGAACTTGAACATATATATTTTCTCAATTGTTTGTCTATGTTTTGATTAAATTCCGCCACTTCACTGAAATAGTACATAAAGAACAATCACTGGTTAAAAAAATACTGTTAAAAAAGTGGTACACAGTACAGTATAGTACACAGTTCACGACACAATCTAACACGTGGTATTTTAACAGTCAATTATTATGATGGCCTACTCTTATCTCTGACTATAAAAACGTATGTCTCAATCAACATTATAAAACCATAAATGAAGAGACGTACTCATAACATAGATTGTGTGGTAACATTAAAAAGGCTGACTGTGAGCATGTGACAGTTAAAACATTTAGAATATTTTAACTAAAAATGAAAAAAAAAAACACTGACCCTGCAAGCAAGCCTACGGTGGTTCTTTATAGGCCCCCTTAGGGCCAGCCTAAGGGCCCCGCGCAGGTTTGCTCACTGGCAAAACATTGGCCCCCTAGCGCTAGCCCTGCACGGGCAGCCCTCACTTAGCCCCCAGGAAGCCCTTACATAGAGAAATCCCCAGAGTTAAATTAACACTGCTGGATGTAAATTTTGTCCCAATCTTACAGAGTGTTAAAAAGTAACAATGAAGGAGAATTAACAGCTCTGTTATCCTCTTTCTCATCATTTCTGTCTGAAACATAAAATTGCATTTTACATCTTACTTGTAGAGTCATTTTCTTACTTAAGGTTTATTTATTTTTTCATTTAAAGTCACCACTATTATGATCAGTGTGTGTTTTAGTTTAACTTGACTCTTGACTCGGATCTTGTTCAGTCTTTTTGATTGCTATAACTTTGTGTGTTTAAGACATGTTTGTTATGACAGAGTAAAGACAACATTGCAACTCTTTGGTTGTTGTTTGTACATAATATCAAACATCATATATATATATATATATATATATATATATATATATATATATATATATATATATATATATATATATATATATATATATATATATATATATATATATATATAAAATACTACAGTGGAAGGCCCAGAACTCTTGTCCATCTGAAGGATTTTGAAAAACCAGTGCACTTAAAAAAACTCTATGTTGTTAATTAGACACACAAACATCAAGAACCAGGGTATGAATCTCAACAATGGTGACAAGGAAAATAGTACAAGTTTTCATTTTATTTATGCCGCAGTGCATTCTGGGAGTCCTGGATGAGATTTGTAATTTGTTGATACCCAGAATGCATTGCAGCATAACGCTTTTCATTTTATTGTCACCATTGTTGTGATTCATACTTGGATTCTTGATATTTGTGTGTCTACATTATACAGCGGTTCATTTTAAGTGTCAGTGTTTTAAAGTTCTTCAGAAAGACAAACGGCTATGAGAGAACCTGATCTCATACTGTAGTATCACATTATTGTCAGAGAAATATGCTTCTGATAAGTGTGCAAACATTAAATTAATACATAAGTTTTCTAGATGATGTTTAGACTTTATGTACAGTATTAACCACCATCAAAGAATTGCTCTTTAGCCTTTTCCCTTCTGTAACAAACATGTCGTTAACTCACAAAGTTATAGCAGTCAAAAAACTGAACAAGGTAGGAGTGAAGAGTCAAGTTCAACTAAAATAAACACTGGTCACAATAATGGTGACTTTAAATGAAACAATATCTAAACCTAAAGTAAGAAAATTACTCTACAAATAAGATGTAAAATGCAATTTTATGTTTCAGACAGAGATGGTGAGAGAGAGGATAACAGAGCTTTTAATTCTGCTTCAGTGTTACTTTTTTAACACTCTGTAAGATGGGACAATATATACATCCATCAGTGTTTATTTAACTCTGGGGATTTTGCTGTATGAGGACTTTCTGGGGGCTAAGTGAGGGCTGCCCATGCTGGGCCAGCGCTAAGGGGCAAACGTTTCGCCAGTGAGCAAACCTGCACTGGGCCTTTAGGCTATGCCCATACAGGGCCTTCGTAGGCTTACTTGCAGGGGAGTAACTAACAAGTTTTCACAACCAACGCAATACAGTTTTCTTGTGCTGTCACTAAGTCAACACAAGCATTCATGCAACAGTTTAGTTAAACGAATGTGCTAACAATTCATTTATAGTATTATTCTACATGTATATAGGCTACTTTGAATGACCTGTGTATGAAATGTCCTATACAAATAAACCTTGCCATACGTATGATGGCTGCATTCAAGACTATTTAGCAAATTACGATCACTTCGGCTACATTAACTTTCCAATGAAATGCGATTGTATTTAATGTTCAAATAAAAATGTATTCAAATTTGATACTCACACTCTGTCATCCATCTTTGCTGGTCCTCTAATTCGCTAGGTGGTGGTGTCACTAAAAACCGAGGGTCCTAGAATTGCAGCCCTGAAACTGCAGTCTCAGGTTGTGCAGGCAGATGCTACTCTCCTTGTCAGTGCCCGATTCCGTGTACAGGATACTCATTTACGACCCAATAAGGATTGAGACGCACGGATATGAGTTGTAGCTACTCAAACTGAGAAATTTCAGTCACAAATCAAGGTTTCTGTTCATGGTATGTAAGTTATGTTATGTTATAAATGCAGTGTATAGGGGCAGTTAACGCTCATTAGTAATATTAGTATTTTATTATGTTGGCTTGAGAAAGCCAACATACTGTTGTTGCTGTTGCACTTAAACTTATTATTATTCCCTCTTCTTTTCTTCTGAAACTAAAATTTCTAACTCTAACTCCTCCTAGAGCTTTTAAAGATGCAGTTTGTATTATTTGCGCCGCTGGATGGCGCCAGATCAAACAACAACAATGATGTTGTTTACTGACGCTCTGAAGCAGCGTGGAATTATGGGATTTGTAGTCTTTAACTCAACCGCTGATGGCCATCAATCAGACGAGAACGAGAAATCACGTTGATTGATAAGGTAATCAAGTCTTATAAATGTTGCGTTTGATGACATTGTTTATTTCATTATGTAAGTTTATACGTGATGTTCAAAACGAAATTTTCAGTCATAGATATTACAGTATTAGTCCAAATTCGATGGTTAACACAGCACAGAATTAAGTTTGCAACTTACAATCTACAATGATTTTTCACGTAATGTATTGACAGTACAAATCTTATTGTGAAGTGTCTTAAAATGGCCATTTATATTGCTGTACAATACCTCTTGATGTGCATATCGTCCGCGGGCAGACACGCTGACTCCAGTCTACACACTAATGTTGTGATCAATATAATAGCATACGTTTTTTGAAGGGTTACGAATCAAAACAACTCACCCATCGCATAAAACACAAGCAGGATCAGAATCTCGGTCTAGTTAAATGTGTAACATCTCAGATTTGAGTCACATATTAAATAAAGAGTAGATTCTTGCTTCTAAGAGTAGAGAGATGCATTAAAGTTTAAAGAGTGAAACCCAAACAATATATGTATATACACAAACAGTGATGACAATGGAAAAGCATTTACACAAAAATAAACAGGAAACAGTTACAACCTTCCATTAGCACATTTGAGTCTTCCTGCTTAAATGCAGACACATAGGCAATGTCCCAGTGATCCAAATAGTCCAGATAATATCAGTTGATTATTAAAGTTCAGGAATGACAGTGAAACATAAATTGTCTCAAACCGTATCCAAGAGTACATCCAGGTTATAATTAAAGTGTGGAATTAGATCAATCATAGTCCAATGAAGAGTCCTTATAAGATGATGAATGAGGTCAAACAAAAACCCTCTGAACAAATATACAAAAACACACACAACACAATATGCACTTCACCAAATAACAACATAGAATAACAAAATCTTACACTTACATTGAGTTGTAGATAGTGATGTGACATCTGAAGCGAGGCTCCGGAGCTTGTGTCGAGCAAAAAGGGGCATTCCAGATGAAGCCCCGATTCGAGGCTTGTATCGTTTCCGTGATATTCACAACGACAGGCCCGGATTGGCCATAGGGAGAACCGGGAGGATTCCCGGTGGGCCGGTCTGTTTTTTTGGCCACGAGGGCAGGTGTTGTCATGCCACCGAGATGACCCGTATTTGCGGGTGAGATATGTCCCCGCCGCTTTATGCACAAGTGATTGTGTCCCGAGTCCCGACCACTTATTGGAAGAATTCTTGCATTAGGGTTCATTGACATCTAAAACGCATGGGAAACGCAGGACGTGCCGCTGTCTTCTGGTTTTCAAAGCGCTCACTTGAACACGAGTTTTGTTTCAGACGCGTCTATATTGAGTGCGCTTGCCTGCCGCACGTCTATTTAAAATAAACTTGAGCGCGTCTTTTGAGTGCGCTTGCCGGCCGAGCGTCTATATTTTAAATAAACTTGAGCGCGTCTTTTGAGTGCGCTTGCCGCCCGCGCGTCTATTATATTTTAAATAAACTTGAGCGTGTCTTTTGAGTGTGCTTGCCGGCCGCGCGTCTATTATATTTTAAATAAACTTGAGCGCGTCTTAATACAAACGGGCTGGCCTCTAAAAGGAAAAGAATTTACAAAACATATTTTTTATCCAAGTCATAGATGAATTCTCTATGAATAGTCATTATTCATCGTTTATTGCAAGAGGAACAAAAATCTATTTGATGCAAAACTCATTAGTTTATTTAAAAAAAGTAGTTTCAAAAGTATATCCATGATGTTTTCTTTTTTTAACACAATGTATAGGCCCACCTTAGCCTACGTTATTTAGCAATAGACATGATCTAAGTACTAAAATACTTTTTTCCATTTGTTTCAAATGCACACTTGATAAATCTTGCTTGTGTATTGTATATCAGGGGTTTCCAAACGTTAGCAACCCAACAGTTATCAACAGTTAATCTCAAGACTCACCATTTTTTAGAAATATAAATATAGAGAAAAACACAAACACATTTGTTTCCTTTAGTTTTTGAATAAGTTTACTTTAGTAATATATGGTCTTATGGCAGGGCTGCATGATTATGGCAAAAATTATAATTGTTTAGGCCATTTGCACGGAATATGAAATTATATTTGAAAAATACAGTGAATTGCAAGGCTGCAGAGAACAGTGCACTACTGCAGACTTATACTACTGAGGGTTTAAAGATATTATTTTAATAGTCAGTCGTGAACTAAAGTGGGCCGGTCTAAGGCATGAAACTCCAGGGCTGAAAATGAGTCCCACTCCGGCCCTGCGTGACGATGACAAACGAGGCCTCGGTTTGTGTGGAACACGTCATTGGTTCGGTCTGAGTATCGAAACTCGCACCACCTTGTGGGTGTTGTGGCGTTTTAGTGTTGGATAGGTGTCAGGAGTTGTAGAAGCAGTGTGTTGGAGAGTTTATTATTAGTAGTAGATTATATATATATATATATTGTGATTAATTATTAGCTAAAATATATTATTGTTGTATTAGATAAGAAGAAAGAGAAAATACTCCCTTGTCTGGGGGTATTTTGAAATTGTTGCTCACAATAAAGTATGTGTAATTGTTATATTTTACTATGTTAATATAATTATAAGTCACACTTTATGACAGTGTGGTCTTCATGTCCATTATTTCATGTTTCAAGGTAAAATGCTTGCTGTGCCATAAGAAGCTGACATACAGCAATAATACTTCTCTGTACCCCCTGTCCCATAAGCACTACACAGTACTAAAACTATTAATGATTTCACTTTACACTAGGGATGCACCGAATCCAGATTTTTTAGGTTCGGCCGAATCCCGAATCCACCGTTTAAGATTCGGCCGAATCCGAAACCGAATATCGAATCCTACTTGCATCCTTATTCCATTACCATAAGCCTATGCATAATGAAAGCGATGCGTTGCGACACGCTCGTTTTTCCAATAAGCAAGCAGCTCCGCGCTGAAAACCATATTCAACTTTGAGTGAGAAGCTCCGCTCATCAATGTCAGTTTTCACACGGCCGTCCAATTACAGTGGAGGAGGGGCGGGACATTACCACAGCAATCAACCGGCTCACAGCTGAAGCATCACACCTACCAAGCGCTCGGCTGAAAAACAGCTGGCATTTGGCGTCCTCAAGGCGTTTTCAGCCGTGTTTAAAGGTTTTGGTGTGTCCAGCTCCTAAGGCTCACCGAAAGAAAAAGCTCATCTCCACGTCAGCACCCGATGTGTGTAATCAACGGCAGCGTGACGCCGACCAGCGTAGCGCAAGCCTAGGGTTCGGTTCGGTGGAAAAAAAATCTAGGATTCGGCCGAACCCGAACCCCTTCAAAAAGCCCAGTATTCGGCCGAATCCGAATCCTGGATTCGGTGCATCCCTACTTTACACACACATAAACAAACAAAGTAACAATTCTTATCCCACCCCAGAATACTCTCTCATATACACTGTACTAAACAAAGTCTTACTGTTGGGGAAAATGATTTTATTATCATTTATTAGATGTGTTTCTTTTTAATAGATGTGTTTTACTAAACAAGTAGATGTGTTTATTAAGGTTTTCTCTGTAATAGAAAACAAACTATGATTTGCATTCTTTCTTTTAGCCACATAGATAGGAGAAGAGTACAAGCTGTACTTTGTGGTTTTGACACCTCCATCCCTTAAAGTTCAAGGTGAAAGTTGCTTATCTATTTAGAACACATTACCTATAGTCTAGTTTAAAGATGTTTTCAGATGTGTGTGTGTACGTGTTAAAAATCCATGATGTATGTTATCTTGCACTTATCTTTTTTTGGGTGTCAACCCATCTGATAAAAAGAGCTTGCAGACAAAGAATCGGAGAGAGACAGCTTGAGTATTTCTTGATGAGAAATCTCTCTGGTTCTTTCCCTCGCGAGTTTTAAACCTTTATTCTTGGTCTGATGTGTCTTAATTATTTTTAAGGTAATTTAAATAAATCTAAAATTTTGGTCCTTCGAGCCGGATTCCAACATACCCAGCAGTGGAGGAGACAAGCCGAAGCCCGACGTCGGCCGAATTCGTCTAAGAGTTCGAAGCAAAGCCCTGGGAGGTGAGAATTCCGCGCCAGGCCGGCATTTAGGTTTCCTCTGCTGATGATCCCGGATTGACGGAATTCGAAGCAAGACACAAATCAGGCAGTGAATTGGGTAAGTTGCTTTATTGGTATTTTAATTGGTGGTTAGAGGCCCCAACTGCCCCATTCTGCCCCAAATGCCTCATCTGCCCCGTCTGCCCAATTCTGCCCCAACTAACCCATCTGCCTCAACTAACTCAACTGCCCCAACTGCAGCTCCATCTATTACTTTCAGACTAGGCTTTCTCAAGCCAACATAAAGGTTGTTCACAAACTTTAACCTCATCTAGTTAATAATAGGATAACATTATTTTAAGCTGTAGAATAGGCGGGTCGTAGGCAAGTTGCCATCGGTCTCAAGGACGTCCTGAAAAAATGCGTATAATAGCTATAAATTAATCTTTTGTTCATTTCCTTCAACTTTTCTACCGGGCGTCTCTCTCTCTCTCTCTCTCTCTCTCTCTCTCTCTCTCTCTCTCTCTCTCTCTCTCTCTCTCTCTCTCTCTCTCTCTTGTCTGGAGGCCCTTCCATATGCTCTTTCCCTAAGTAAATTGTGTCTCTCAAGGTTCTTTCAGGGGATGACTGTGATGGAAAGCTGCTTACTTTTAAGCAGCTACAAGAACTTGATTTTGAGCTGGTTGGGAAAAAAGACCTTTATCAGATTTGTATTAAAACGGATTATTTTGAGGCAATAAAAGATAAATGTGATACGAAATGGAGAGAGCTTTTAAGGGTTTCAGCTGATGTTTCTCCTTCTTGGAGGCTTTTTTATAAGGGTCCCTTACCCAAACGATCTGGAGATCTGCAGTGGAGGATACTGCATTGTGTCTTACCCACCAACACACGTTTCAAAGTTTAATATGAATGTTTTACCAGCTTGCATCTTCTGTTCTGCACCAGAATCTGTTTATCATGTTTTCACAGAGTGTTCCAGATTGTTTCCATTGTTTACACTGTTAATGAAAATACTTGGGGAGTTGGGTTTTGGTTTTGACATGAAACTTTTTCTTTTTGGATGCAAGTATTCAATGGCACGCAGGCAGCAGTGCACTGTGGCTAACTTCATTTTAGGACAAGCGAAGTTAGCCATTTGGAAGTCTCGCAGTCTGGCTGCTGAAGGACAACATATTAATGTTCTAAAGCTGTTCACTGGGTTGATTGAATCTAGAGTAAGGGTGGAATACAGATTCTATCAAATGACTGAAAACCTATTTGAGTTTGATTTGAAGTGGTGTGTAAATGGAACTTTATTGATGCTTGGTGATGATGGTGACATAATTTTTACCTGGTGATGCCTTGGTTTTATCCCAAATAATTGAGTTAATTTATTTTCTTTTCTTTTTGTTTTTGTTTATATTTCTCATTTATACATAATTTTACACGCCCTGATTATATGGCAATGTGTTTGGTATAATACACTGAAAAAATGATTAATTGAATTTAATCAATTTTTTTAAGGTAAGTGGTTGCAATCAATTTATTTAAGCTACATTTAAACAAAAGTTTTATATTTCATTTTACGTTACTAATCTTTTTTGTTTAAATGTAGCTTAAATAAATTGATTGCAACCACTTACCTTAAAAAAAATTATTAAATTCAATTAATCATTTTTTTCAGTGTATGGTGGTTTTCAGATGGTTTAATAAAGTGTGTTAAAAAGTAAAAAAAAAGTCTCTCTCTCTCTCTCTCTCTCTCTCTCTCTCTCTCTCTCTCTCTCTCTCTCTCTCTCTCTTTGTCTCTAGGCTAAAATGGCAATTTACGTAACTCAAATGAGGAAAATTTAAAAAGATAACAATATTGAAGTTTGTATGTTCTTTAAAAGTCTTGTTAGAGCTAGAATTTCCTTAGAACATGGATATTATGCTTGAATAATATAGAAGACTTTGAGGAAATATGGAGCTATGATGGGATAATTTGTTCCATTGTTGAAGGAAATTTGTCATTCTCTGAGAACTACTGGCATGTTTTGTTTATTTTTTGTTGTTGTTGTTGTTGTTGTTTTTTCTTGTTTTTATTTTTTATGTATATTTGTATATATACTAGGGCTGTGAAAATAACGCATTAATTCGATTAATTAATCTAAAGAAAAAATAACGCTTTAAAAAAATAACGCAGATTAATCCATTCCGTATTGAACCTGGATACATTCTAGCCACCATTTGACTGTAAAATAAAGGAGGTAGACGAGAACGCTCTGGCGGTGACTGTATCATTGACTGTAACATTTACTTATAAAAAAACGGCCTGATGGAAGTGATGATAAAAATAAAGTATGCAACGTCTGCAGCAAAGAATTTGCATATCATAGAGTTCGTCCACTCTAAAGTACCACATCATACAAAGCACATGGATTAAAGTTCTCCGTCCTTACACGGATTTCTGTCAATTGCAAAATTATTAAATTAACTTTTCATAAATACGACGTGTATTCAGCTTTTTAAGTGGGATGTGATCAAAGCCTGGAGTGGAGCAAAATCACGTTCCTCTCTCCACTGTAAGCTTTCTGTAATCACTACACACCGGATCCACTCCGGGTTTTCTGGCTGTAGCGCGTAAGATGAGGTAAAACTATATTTCAGCTAGCATGGACATACTTATAATGCAGGAAGGCTCCGAAGTTTTGGAGATCGATAAAGGTGTAAAAGACCAATGGAGATTGACTTGGCTTAGCAGAATGATGAAGATTGGGATCAGAAAACCAAATATAGCACAGTATAGGTGTCCTGTATTTTGTGGGTAAACGATTTCTCTCGTACGTGATTACTCGCATCCCGTTTTTGACTGCTACGTTGATCTAACCAGTGGCTGATAAAACGGGTTTGTTAAACTAGTGAGTACACTTTATGTGGCGCCACAAGAACCAAGAAGCAGATGACATCCAAATCCCGTGACTGCAGTTCGAGAAATCATAACAGAAGACTGCTTCCTAAATGCTCTCGCGGTACTTTGATGTCATCCACCTGTCGGGTTCTTTATTTAAGGTTTATGTTCAATTGCACAAAAAAGCCCTGCAATTGATATTGCACTGTTAAACTTTTGGTAAATAATCTTCCTGAAGCACTTTATTTCCTTAGCATATTACTTTAGGTTATTTTTGTTGATTGTTATGGCCATTATTTGAACGGTGAAAATACTGTAATAATAAAAGAGTTTTTGAGCTTCATTGTCACTAATGCTGATTATTCACTGATTTATTCAAAAATAAATATTTAATACTTTCACAGCAAAAATTATGTAGGCGATTAATTTAGATTAATTAATCACAGAGTATGTAATTAATTAGATTAAAAATTTTAATCGATTCACAGCCCTAATAAATATTGTAAATCAATGCATTTCTTGACTATTAATTAAGAAAAATCACAGCTCTTTGCCTCTAACTCAATGTATATCAATGGCTCACTATGAGCCATTTTTGGGCTTCCATTGTCAGAAGTCTCTTCCTAAAGGGCTATGGGTAAAATTTGTCGGCGCCAACACTCGCGGTCTAATAGAGTTAAGCATAATGTATTTCCATGTATTTTGATTATCTGTTTTAAAACTGCATTCATTTTATATTTTTCTATAACTGAATCAATAAAAATAGAACGTTTTAAGAATTTCTGAGATCATTTGAATGCTTCTAGTAATGTGTCGTGTTGGTCTTAAATTTTACTCATAATGGTCTTAAAAGGTCTTAAAAAGGTCTTAAATTTAACTTGCTGAAACCTGCAAGAACCCTGCATCCCTACTGAGGGCCAACCCGTTTTGCATAATCAAGGTCACACGCGAATGCTTTGTGCCTTAGTATTATGGCAAAAACCACGGTTCCTTTCTCAAAAAGGCCAGTGTTGACTTTTTCACATGTTCAGGGTTACACGCATATGTCTTCATGCCCTAAGAATATGGGAAAAAATTGTGGGTTTTTGTTTACAGGACCAAAGTTGGATGTGGTCTGTCGCCGCATTACATTAATCACAGATCTATCTCTTTCTAGCTGGGATCAGTTCTGGAAAGCCAAAAAGGGCCAAAAAGTTCCCATCAACTAAACGCCAGGAAAAGAATGCTTCTCCAGCATAGAGGACCTCTTTTCTGGGCGTGGTATGGATTTCAACGACTGCAGGCACGGTTGTTTCCTGCTCGTATAGAATCCATCCTTTAACAATGGGGTTCCCTGAGGGGCAACCCGTTTCTCATTATCAAGGTCACACGCAGATGCTTTGTGCCTTAGTATTATGGAAGAAACCATGGTTCCTTTCCCATGAAGGCCAATATTGGGGGCTCAGGGTCGTAACATCAGGTTTACGATGGATACATCCCTCTAAGGCCGGGAAGTGGCTATGGAAGACCATTATGTCAAAATCTATGTAAGTCCACATGGAGCAGACGTTCTGCTGAGGCAGGCGTTGAGCTTGGGGAATAAAGACTTCACCCACACATGGGGGAGCAAATCTGGCTCAGGTTCGGCCAAGCCAAGGCTGACCTGTTTGCCATTTAGGAGAATTCACATTGTACTCTTTGGTTTTCTCTCTTTCACCAAGTCCCACTCGGACTGGTTGCCATGACACAGGAAGGGTCTGAGGGCCTCCGGTGTGTTTTTCCCCAATTGCTCAGCTCCCAGGAGCTCTGGAGAGGGTCCGGCAGCACAAGCACAGCTGTTGCTCGTATTCCTGTGTTTGCAGACTGGTTTTCGAACCTGGTCTCCCTCCTAGACGGCTCCCCATTTCAGGGGCCGATCTGCAGGGATCGGTAGTCTCAGGCTTTACCCTTGCCTAGAGTTTTTGGGTCTGGCCTCTGAGGAGATCAGACTCATAGAAACGGGTCTCTCAACTGAGGTTGTGCAGACTATTTTACTTCCAGAGCTCCCTCCACCAGGAAATTATACGCATTTAAAGAAAGACTTTTATTACATGGTGCCAAGAGCACTTATATGACCCAGTTTACTGCCCCTTGGTACAGTTCTGGAGTTTTTAATAGGAGCAGTTTGCAGTAGGGCTGTCTCCTTTGACCATTAAGGCTTATGTGGCAGTTATATCTGTCTTTCATACCTTAGTGGTCGGTCCCTCATTAAGTAGAGACCGTCTATTTATGCGTTTCCTGTGTGGCACTCGGGGGCTGAGGCCTGCAAGTCATTTTAGGATCCCTGTGTGGGATCTGTCTGTGGTCCTGGAGGACTTATCAGGGGCACCATTTTCAGTTTTACTCACCTGCCTCGAGTTCGCTCCAGGCATGGTGAAGGCTTTCTACCCTAGGTCGGATTACGGGTCTAAAGTTCGGAATAATATTCCATGCCCCATAATGTTGCAGGCTTTCAGCCTTCCATCTTTCAAGGATTTAGCCAGAGGGCGCTTAATTTGCTATGCTTAGTGCATGCACTGGACATGTATGTATGTGCATAGTACTGCCCGGTTCAGGTGAACACAGCAGTTATTTTAAATGCTTTAGTTTGGCCCGGACTGGGTGCCCGGCCACCAAGCAGCTTTTAGGTAGATGGATAGCCGAGGCTATCCCATGTGCTTATGAAGCCTCTTGACGGCCCTTTCCTTTAACCGTCAGAGCGCATTCAACTTAAGGTATGGCAGCATATAGGGCCCTGTGGGCAGGGGCCTCGATCCAGGATATCTGTGATGCGGCAAGCAGGTCCTCACCACTCACTTTTGTACACTTTTGAGTTGGAGATCATGTGCTTTGGTCTTAGTTGTGCTTGGTCTTAGTTGTGCTTTCTACACACAGACAGGCACTTGTAGTCTGGCGGATTGGGTATAACGTTCCCCATAGCGTCAGCTCTGACCCAGCGTCGAAGTTCCCTCAAAAGGGAACGTCTAAGGTTACATATGTAACCCTTGTTCCCTGAGAAGGGAACGAGACGCTGCATCTTCCTGGCCATACTTCCAGCGTGCCTAAATACCCGCTTCGGCTTATGCCAGATAAAGTGGGCGTTCCTTTCTGCCATATTTATGCTCTCTGGCTTCCGTCTATGACGTCACGCCCAACCATTGGTCGAATTTGATATACATACTCAGACGCCGTCACGCTGTAGTAGGCGTTCCCCGTAGTGTCAGCTCTGACGCAGCGTCTCCTTCCCTTCACAGGGAACAAGGGTTACATACATAACCTGAGACGTTATATTCACAAAGCTAAAGTTATTAAAACTGTGGAAAAATCTTGCAAAGCACTGAAAAGTGCACAACATTTTTTTTTCAATCATTAAACGATTTAGCGCAATAAGAAACATACAGTGATTTAATTATTTATTTATTTTAATGTTAAAGAGAGTACAATAACACAATGTTTTTTTATCTGTTTTTATCTGCTGTTGATATATTGTAACTAATAAGTTAGATTTTACAATGTAGCAATGCAGGATAGGGACTGTCTGCAAAGTACAAAGCGAACACAATAATTATTTCTAAATCCTTCACTCTTAAAATTCATATAAAGTGTATCTTAAATCTAATGGTATGTCTTGTTATTGCTTCCAAGAATAACATTTTGATATTAGTTGTATTCACAAAGCTATAGCACCTCAAAATTTAATGAAACGCAACAACTGAGAAAAATCTTGCAAAGCTTTTAAAAGATTGTGCAGTTTATTGCCATATGGAGGAACATAATATAGTTGTTTCGATTGAGTTTGAAATTCAGAGGTTTGAATAAATGAATAAAAAATGCAGACAGTAGGGGTGCTCTGATTGATCAGGCACTGATCATTTTTATCCAATAAATGCAAAATTCGTGGGTCTTGCTGTTAAGATATATGTGTTCAACTTCAGACCGACAGGCGTATGACAGCAGTTGAATGTAGCAATTCAGCGGAGGTAAATGAAATGTTATTTAAAACGCTATTGAACCTTCTACTGAAACACGCTACGGGAATTCCCAGATTTAGCTCAAAGGGGATTATAAGTATAATTAACTGTAATTAACTATACAAAATTGATAAGGTTTTTCCTGATTTAGCAGAATAATAATAACAATTAATTAAAGGAACAGTATGTAAGAAATTTATATCAATGAATCATAAAATGACCCTGATATCTCACTAGACATTAAGAAATCATTTTCATTTCAAATACTTATATCACTCACAACAGTAGTCTGGCCAGGATATTGTCATTTAATAAGTGGAGTTGCAGCCCTCAACTAATGTTTATGTTGTAATTTTGTGTATTGGCCACCATTTGTGTGATTGCAGTACCAGTTTTAACCACAAGTTTTGTTATTGCAATACCAGTGTTGGCCACAATCCTACATACTGTTCCTTTAATGCATTCGTCCAGCGAATATACTCATAGTTGTACATTAAGAAGTTAATTCTGTGGTCTTTAAAAAATAACTTTCCTACTGCTATGCAGTATTACCTTAAAAGCATGTAAACAGGATCAAGGCAGATTAAGTGACTTTAATTTGCTGACCATTGAACACAGAAACAATTTAATTGTGAAATGCAAAACCGATTTATTAACTACAATACGAAATACACACACAGCCTAACAGACAAACACAATGAACATGAAACATATAGAGAGAGAAAGCATGAAAACTGAAGAGAGGGTAAAAGAAGGGCAATATCACTTTAGACTTTACTTCTGCACAAACCATTAGAATCTCTAAGAATCGCCTTAATTAATACGGGGTAATAACTTAGCATCAGCGAATGAATAAACGATGCTTGCGTTGGCTTTTGTGAGGCGCATGTGCGCGTCCAGCTGCATGTGCGCGTACGAGTATGAGGAATAGAGTTCCTATGGGTTCGTGGTCATGTGACAATGTTCCTGAAGTTGTCCATTGCTTGGTTCGTTCCTTGCATTATTCTGTTGACCGGATTAATCTGTGGAGATGGTCGAAGTTTGTCTGAATAGTGCCCAAACATTTTGATTAATGTTGAATAAGTTTGATATCAGTTATGGTAAAATGATGCACATCATTGATCATGAAATTATCAGAGGATTATTCAGAGTGTAAATAAGATATGGTTTAAAAATACATCAAATAATAATTTCATAAATGTGAATTATGAGACATACTTAAAGCAAACATCACTATAGTGTTACAAGAAAGTGGTACATTACACAAACAAAAATGCAATACAAGGATATATAATTTAAACCAGCTTATTGTGATGTGATCTTTGGCTACAGACACATGCTCTGTCTCTGGCCATTGTCACTTTAACTCTTAGATCTCATGTTTCTCTGGAATTTCATTTGAAGCCTGCTTGAAGTGTGAATTTAATTAGATTGAAAAATATGACTTCCGGTGGCGCAGCACCGCTTGCGACACCGGCACAGGAGAATGAGCGATCGTGGTTGTCTAAGTTTGTTTAAGTTACGTTTGTCTAGTTTGTCAAGTCTATGTGGAGAGGATTGAAGAGTTGTTGCTGCGATCTGTTTAATGAGGAAGAAGTGAGCAAGGAAGAGAAGTCATAATGGGAAAGAGAATCATTGGAGTGTGGTTGTTGCTGCTAATTAGATCCACCTGTTGTACTCGTCTACAATATGATGCTACTACACTTGCCGAAGAGAATGAGCAGACGCCGCGGGTGTATGGCAGGGACTGGCTGTTGTCCCTGAGTAGGAAGTTTGAACCAGAACCAGGCCTGTTAGACCATGTTCCGAAGGAGCTGCTACGACAACGCGTAGGCAAGCGGCCGCAGAAACAAGGGAGAAGGGCGGAATCCAAACACGCCTTCCCCAGACGGCTACAAGGCCGCCACTGCCATCTATACCTTTGGTGATTTTCACTCCCTAAGAAACAAGATGGAGGAGCTGCGGCTTAACACAAAGGTCTGTAATGAATATAGGGAATCATGCTTAATGATTTATATGGAGACCTGGCTCCAGGAGGATTTTCCGGACTCATTGGTGAAGGTACAAGGTTTCTCATGTGTACGTATGGATAGGAATAATGATTCGGGGAAGACGAGGGTGTGCGGGATCTGCATTTTTATTAATGACTCTTGGTGCAATAATTACACAATAAAAGACAGGGTGTGTAATCCTGATCTTGAACTTATCTGCATTAGTTTAAGACCTTTTTATCTACCTAGAGACTATGGGAACATCTTTATATGCTCTGTATATATCCCGCCTAGTGGGAACGCATCTAAAGCAGCTTCACGTGTAGCAGACTGTGTCCACCAGCAGCTTAAGAATAAACCAGACTCCCCTATATTTGTTCTCTGAGACTTCAACCATTGTAAACTAGAAATGGCTCTTCCTGGATTTCAGCAATATGTCAAAAACAGCACACGTAAGAATAGAACACTGGATAAATGCTATGGCAACATCAAAGATGCATATGCTGCTAGAATTAACCTCCCCTCTCAGTTGGAATGTGTTGAAGCATCGAAAATACATTTTGGTCCAAAAATTGCAAGAATTATGACTTTATTCAGCATTGTGTCACGGGGTGGCTATGTACAGGGGAAACTAAAATGTTAGGAATATTTCCGCCCGGCCCGATTTCAGTGTAACACCTGGTCGGTTCCGGTTGACTCCAGGCAACGCATCAGGTGTGTGAAAAGAGTGTGGCGATCGGTGATTGGGTCATCGAGAGGGAGGAGGGCCCATAAAAAGTGCTGTTTGAGAAGCAGGAAGCACAAAGTTTGTTCCGTGTGTCCGCTGGAATCAATACGGAAGTGGCTGGTGTGGTGGTGAGAACAGATGTTTGGACTTGCAGGCTGTGGTATAAAGGAGATCTACACATGAAACACGGAAGAGATAAGTGACAAGCCATTTGTTTGCATTGTGCTTTCATGACTGTGCTGGTTTTCTTGAAGTGAATACTAGATGTTTGGAGGACGCAAAGAACGAAGTTTATGGGAAATGCACTAGAAGAGTAAGAGCGAAGCAGATCTGGTGGGTTATGCTCTTTAACATTTGTCATGAGAAGTGAAGTATTGATATTTAAAGGGGCAATTCGACATCTTGGGAAATTCTCCATTTGTATGCTATCACTAGTACTAGTGATGTCTTCTTGCCAAAAGCCAAATCTTTCTAAACAACGGAGGTATTGCCTTGCGTTAAATCAAACTGAGGTGAGAATGACTGCTGTTTGATCTGTTGATGTCTTTCCCTTGATGTCAATATAACTACCAGTGTCTGCTAATCTACCTAGTCTGTTTATATTCGTGTTCTCCTGTTGGAGGTAGTAGAGGAGGAAGGAGGAGTCCCCAGTTCGCGACCCCAATACCCTATGTGTCTGTCCCACGCCTAAACTGCACTGTCGGCCAGGACTTGGAACCCGGGGCTGGATACGTATCATTGGCCTTATATCACTATGAGTGTGCGGAGTGCGGTGGGTGATTTCTTTTAAGTGTATACACAAGGAAAATTGCAGTGCAGTGACTTTATCAGTGTTTGTCAGTGATCGTGCTCTAGACCCAGGGAAGAGCTCTGCCCGAGGAGAACAGTGGGCTGGTGGCTAACAGTACTCCAGCACATGTTCAAGACTGGGGGACTCGTCGACCTTCCTCATTGTCCGGTGGTGGTGCTCTATGGTTGAGTGTTTCTAGATGTCAGTCCATGCTATGATGCCACGCTCAGCCGTCTGAGAAGAGTTAAAGATCTGCATCTTTACCTGCCTGCCCTCCTGAAAGCCCAAGAGTTAAGGCCCCCTGTATCTGCCTGTATACCCACCTGCGAGCCGAAGATTTAAAGCCTTGTGTTCTTGCCTGTACGCCCTCTCCAGCCACTTGAAAGCAGAAGAGCTAAAGTTCTGCATCCTCTCCTGTATACCCACCTGTAAGTAAAAGAATTGAAGCCTGTGTACTTGCCTGTATACCCACCTGTAAGTCCGAGAGTTCAAGCCCCGTGTACCTACCTGTAAGCCTAAGAGTCAAGCCCTGCGTACTCACCTGTATACCGCATGTAGGCCCAAGAGTTGAAGCCCTGTGTACTCACCTGAATACCCACCCGTACGCCCAAGAGCTAAAGCCCTGTGTACTTACCTGTATACCCACCTGTAGGCCCAAGAGTTCAACCCCTGTGTACTCCCCTGAATACCCCCCTGTACATCCAAGAGCTAAAGCTCTGTGTACTTACCTGTATATCTACCTGTAAGCCCAAGAGTTCAAACCCTGTGTACTTCCCTGTAAATCCGCCTGAAGCCCAAAAGCTAAAGCCCTGTGTACTAACTTGTATATCTACCTGTAAGCCCAAGAGTTCAAGCCCTGTGTACTTCCCTGTATATCCACCTGAAACCCAAAAGCTAAAGCCCTGTGTACTTACCTGTATACCTACCTGTAAGCCCAAGAATTCAAGCCCTGTGTACTCACCTGTATACCCACCTGTAAGTCTAAACGCTAAAGCCTTGTGTACTTACCTGTATGTCCACCTGTGAGTTGAACAGATAAAGCCCTGAGTACTTACCTGTATATCCACCTGAAAGTTGAAGAGCTAGAGCTCTGTGTGTACCTACCTGTATACCCACCTGTATGCTGAAGAGCTAGAAACTCTGCCTCCTTACCTGTATGTCCACCTGTGAGCCAAAGAGTTAAGGCCCCGTGTATTTACCTGTACACCCACCTGTAAGTCAAAGGCTAAGGTTTTTTTTAACTTATAGCGTGCGTCTCCCCAGACTGTAAATGAAGCTCGGGTGCACAAAACAAAAGAAAAATAAAAGAAGCTGGGGCAGAACAGATAACAGTCAGCCGCGTTGTACTTCAGCCGCGTCACTGACTTTATGCGATGCCGCAGACGGATGATGTCAAAGTACCGCGAGAGCTCTTCAAGAAATTTTACAGAGTAGTATAATTTTGACTCAATCTCGTGGTACTTTGACGTCATCTGTCTGTCAGTTTTTGCAGCGCAGCATGAAGTCAAACACACATAAGTTACATAGAGATCGTTGAATTCGTTATATAATTGGCTACATGTTTTGTCTATCAATATTTTCCATTAAGTCATTGGCTGATTGAGGAACGAGCGAGCGATTGGTTACATCTCTAAAGGATGTCACGTTTTCAACGCTGTTTGGATTATCTATTATACTTCCTCCCTATTTTAAATACAAACTTTGAAGGCGGGTTTATGTATTTAACGGAATGTAAATTACCGCAGTGTAATCTCATATACCCTTACATGTTACGATGTAAATAGTCCTCAGATTGTATATTATATTGTATTACCCTTCATGCGAAATCTGATGTAAACAATAGACTATATATCTATATTTCACAGATTATATGCATTTGTGGACAAAAATGGTCATTGGATGATTCACACATCTGAAACAGACTGGATTCGACTTGTGATCAACACAAAGGTAAAAAGTCATGTTTATTTTTGCATGTTGTCATCCGGACTTCTTTCACAAAATACTACATATGATGCTAGAACATTTGTATCTCAAAACGGCTTTACAGGGGGTATGGCTTAGCTAAATGAGATGTAAATGAGCCCTATTTTTCCCCTAGCTGGAAAAGAGAGTCCCTTTCGTCTCGATTTTCTCGGTTTGAGTTTTTCTGAGTTCCTATATTCAAATGGCTACAACTTCTCCAAATCTTATCAGATTTCCATGTGTTACACGTTGTTGGGAAGCTTAGAAACTGCACTTACAGAATCTGTAATAACTCAAAATGTCCCAGATCTGACTTGTGTCCCTACTTTCCGTGACTGGTCACATATTTGAAGGTTAGTCATGTAAAGGAATATAACAGTTTTCAAAGTTAGTGGCAAGCAGGGTCATAAAGATCAACAAAATTTTTACCAGGTTTTAAACCTGGCCTATAACAACTGTTGTGATTTCAATGAATTGTGAAAATAAAGAAAATGTGTTGATTTACACATTTAGATTTGCTCACATTGCATTGTATTTCTTAAAACACCTGTTTGCAGCATTGGGCATTTGAATCAATCATCACTTCCGCTAAAACACAGTTTAGTCCCAGTTTTTTATGATGCTGCTATAGGCAGCCTAATTTTTACTAATGTTTAAAAACCATCCATAAACACTTTTCAGCTTGTTTTGTCTGTATTAAAGAATATGGCCTGTTAAACGTATTCCATTAGATGGCAAACAATAATTCAAAAGCAGTAATCCAAGAACAGCCACAAAGGTGAATATAGGGATTTACAAAAATAGCTTTACAAAAACAGAATAAAGAGATTTACAAAAACAGTGAAAATGTTTTGTGGGTGTTGCTTGCTCGTGACTCGCTCCGTCCATGGTAAACCTCGAGGGGGTCGGATTTATTCGGAAGAATTGGTATAGCTGATCTGTCCTTTATAAACCTGACAGATACATAAAGGATGTAATACTACTCTATAGTTACTCAAGATTAACATGAGATAAGCAGAAACAGCGTGAGGAACATAATATTTGTTTTACTCCGTTTGAAATTTAGAAGAATAGATGTATTAGTTCACATTTCAATATCAGGTGTTGTGTTATAGTTAAGAATAAAAGAACATCTAAAAGATCTTCTACTAATTATTAACAAGACACAGCCTTTAAAGTTGAGAGATTATTAATGTTTTAAAAATAAACGTGTTAACAGGTTTGAACTGGGTACTGCACAGTCTTTTTGAGGCTTTGTAATCTTGTTCTCAATTTTTACATTTTAATATCATTTGTAGTTTTATAGTTCTGTGACTAAACCAACATCTAAATGTTCATCTAGGAGCCAGCAACAGCACTCTAAAAATATAGCTTGGACTCAACAAAAATAATTAACGCAACAGTTTGCATCAATTATTTTGAGTTAAGACAACTACTTCTGAAATTAATTCTGGCCAACAAACTATAATAAGTTGGATGTACTTAAAAAAATTGTGTTGAATACTCATAAAAATTAAGTTGTTTTAACTTGGTTTTTTTTGCATATTAAATTTGATTCAATCGTGGACACTGATTTACACAAAACTACTAAAATGATTCAAACTTTTTTATTTAACAACACTTGTCAGGTTGCAGAAGACAACCAGTTTTAGCATTTTTATCAAAATGCCATCTAATTAAAACAGCAAGATAATGCTCGGTGAGTCTTTTCTCAACTTGAGCAAATGCTCTATTCTTCAGCACAATGGTAACCTCTTAAAAATCAACAACATAACAGAAAATCTTTTAAATACCAAAAGTACAGAACAATAATCATTAAAAGTCTTCTCATGTTTTCATCCTGATTAAAAATGCATAAAATAAAACCATATTTCTACATTTACTCTCACTATAAGTCCCATGCAATGCATGCTGGGAACCTGAAGTTATCAAGCTAAATGCATTGAGTTACTACATCTTGAATAATGTTTTAAACAAACTAACACAAATAATTAAATTAAAGTTACACACAATAAGTTGATGTAATTATCAAAATTAGTATGTCTGGACAACTCAATAAAAACGTTTGCAACTTTAAATCTTTCAATAAATCAATTATTTATTTTTAACTTGCATTAAATTAAATAGTGGCAACAGATCCCCTGAATTGTTTTTTAGAGTGAGGATACAGCATTTGAAATTGAGATACAGTACTTTGTTTTAAAACAGGTTTGACCTGTTATCTAGGGAAATGATTTTACATTTAATCATTGGCCTGATCGTTCATGTGTTGTAACATATTGAGGCAGAACAATGTTCAGTTCTACGTTCCAGTGCCTTCCAAATAAGCCATTTTATACATAAACTGTAACCCATTAAAAGAAACTATTGCTGAGCCAATTTTATCACGGTACAGTCACGAGCACCAAAGTGATTATTATGCATAATCAGATGACTATTAATTTTAACCTTAAGCAATTATAAATTCAAATCAAATCACTTTTATTATCACATCACCAGGAGCAGTAGAAGTGCTGTGGTAAATGAAATTTTTAGGAACATGCTCCGTAACAGTGCAGGTACAAATAGCATATTTTTAAATATGTTTAAAAGGTAACATGACTAGTATACATTAAACATAGTCACATTAGACATACTTTATGAGCTTGTTTTATGAGTTACAGTCACTCATCACTAGTCAAATGGCAAGTTGCACTGACTTGCACATCCATTTTGATTAAACTTAAAGATTTGTGTATACTTTTTGTTAAAGTAACCCAGTGTTAAAGTAACCAAGGTTAACTAATTGGATTTCACAGTTTGGGTTTAGGTTATGGCTGTAAGAAATTTTAAAAACGTACAGAATTTCATGTGTGCTAAATGTAGCGCAAGAAGAGCTGCTTCGTAGCAATTTTATAGATGGCACTATTAGACCATTTTGCTACAAGTCCTTCTGAAACCCATGTAGATGAAGATGTAAATGTTCACCACCTTAGACATGTGTGCAAATGTCCAGTTTTCCCGCATGGCAGTGCCCTTGAAAGTTTAATTCATTTCAGAAATAAAGACAAATAGAGAGGTGCCAATATATTATATCGTCTGAGCTCAGGCCTTAATCTTAAAAAAAAAAAAACTTTATCCAAATTTACACAGAACAGCTACGAATACTGTACAGTATCTCACAAAAGTGATTACACCTCTCACATTTCAGCAACCATTTAAGGATATCTTCTAAAATTTATATATATTTTATAGTGGTAAATTTGCTGCTTGTATAGCAATACAGTCCTCTGAAAAATAATTTCACATACAGCCATTATTGTCAAAATAGCTGGCAACAAAGGTGAGTACACCCTAAGTCAAGGGTCTTCAACTAGGGGCCAGATTTTAAAATTGTAAATATGGTGCGGGCCAGACTTTGTGTGTGTTTGTTGTTTTTGTTACTTTTGTTATAGTATATTAAAAATGTTAGGTAGGATTTAGAATTGAAATTGAAATTTAAACAGTGAACACTCCTGTGTGTCGGTCAGAACACTTTAATGTTGAGGAGACGGGAGCTTCTTTTTCAGAGTGTATTGAATCATAGTCTAGAAAATAATAAAGACATAATACAGTTAAATAAGAGTGGATTAACAATGTTAACTATGTTTATAGGCTGTATATAAATAACAAACCTATTTAGTAACAAATCAAACTAAAAATGAAGAAATTGTATTCTCAAATTGTTACGGATGTCAGCGCTAACGTCCCCGGTGTTCAAACATCACATTCACCTGACTTCTAACTGGAACTACATTTCCCACTATGCCCCACGCTCCGCTGATTACACTCCACCTGTTACTCATTATCCTGCCTATATACCTGGGACACACACAAACGCTCTTTGCGAAGTCTTGTTTTGCCCCGTGCAGCACTACTGAGCGTTATTTCCCTGTTTTCCCTGTGTTTGTTTCCCTGGTGATTACTTTTGGACTGCCTTTTGGATTATTGATGTTTAGCTGCCTGCCTCGACCTTGGACTGTTTACCCGTTTACGAATTATCTCTGCCTGCCCCGATATTGGACTGTGTTTACATTTACGATTGCTTTCCGCCTGCCCCGATTCTGGGCTGTGTTAACGACTACGATTACTATCTGCCTGCCCCAAGCCGTATCTGTGTTTACATACCAGTTTTACCGCTACATTGCATTGCCTTTGTCTAAACTGCTGTGTGATACTAATAAAGATTTGCAAATGGATCCAACCTTGTCTGACTCGTCACACAAATACACATTTACATAATTTTAGGCTGATCACAAATGACTTAGTATGAATGTGTGAGGTATAAAGCAGAGAAATATCATTAAACAATAATAGTGTTTAAATAACTAAACCAAATCCTCCTGCAGTATAATCAATTTAAATATCAAAGGCATATCACAATGTTGAGGATAATATTGCAAGATTGACAATATAAATCATCAACCCTTTTATACAAAAAATTATTTTCAAAAAAGATGCACATTTCTTGTATCCAGTTGTAAAAGAAGTGTAAAAGATCTTCTCTTAATGACTTAATTGCACTACATGTTTTCTTTTTTTTAAAGATATATTAAATATCTAAACAGCCTTTCCATTGTACATTACATACAGATATTACTGTCGGGAGTTCGCCCCCCAGCAAACATGTCCCTTTGGGCCCCACGTGGGGCCACTGCAGGCAAAAAATTTGGGGTCCACAGCGGGCTGCCTGCGTGGGCTAGCTGTGGGCACATTGGGAAAAGTGTGGGCTAGTTGTGGGCTTACTGTGAGCACATTGGGAAAAGCGTGGGCTAGCTGTGGGCACATTGGGAAAAGCGTGGGGTAGCTGTGGGCACACTGGACAAAGTTTGGGCTGACTGTGGGTACACTGGGCAAAGTGTGGGCTTACTGTGGGCACATTGGGAAAGCGTGGGCTAGCTGTGGGCACATTGGGAAAAGCGTGGGCTAGCTGTGGGCAGCTGGGCACATTGGGAAAAGCGTGGGGTAGCTGTGGGCACACTGGGCAAAGTTTGGGCTGACTGTGGGTACACTGGGCAAAGTGTGGGCTTACTGTGGGCACATTGGGAAAAGCGTGGGCTAGCTGTGGGCTAACTGGGCAAAGCGTGGGCTGACTGTGGGTACATTGAGCAAAGTGTGGGCTAACTGTGGGCACATTGGGGAAAGCGTTGGCTTACTGTGGACAACATGTGGGCAATAAATAGGCACCCTGCCCTGCCTATGAATACATGGAAGTAAAATATAGAAAATGATGTGCAAAACATGTGAATTGAATACTGAATTTCTTTTATTTAACAAAACCACATAGAACAACTTATTACTAAACAAAGGAAACAAAACAATATTAATCTCCTCAGGGGCACGAGTTGATATTATCTTCTGGACCTTCTGATTCTTTTCCCATCCTGTCACTGCAGATGTGGTGTCCTGGTTGCTTTTTTAAGGCAGCATCTAAGTGAAAACATAAAAAACACTATAAAAACCATAATTAAAAGACATTTTAACAGAAAGTCAATCATGATTAATCCAAGTAGGTAACTCGTTTTTCTGCATTCTAACATTGTTTTCAGCCCCAATTATTAAAATACTTCAAATACTTAGTTTTTTTATTTGCTAAAAGTCTAAGCTATATATAAGATATCTTTCAGTGCAAGATAACATTGGTGTAGTGTATATGAGTAAATGCATACTTGTAAATGTAAGCAAAGGGACTTTGGGATAATGTTTGTGCGGCGAAAACGCGTCGAAATGGGAAAAGGCTGTTGTGCGATAGACTCTACTAACAGATTAACAAGAATTCTGAGTTATCGTTTTACAGACTGCCAAAACACACAGAAAGGAGAAGTAAATGGATCGTTCATGCCAATGTCCACAGAGCACATGGGTTGATAAGTTGCTAGGGTCACTATCAAGCAGAGGTTTTACTTTTTACTTAAAAGTATTTTTTCAAGTACTTGTATTTTATCTGTATTTTTCTTTGGAAACATACACTCCAAAGCATATTATCATAATTTTTACACTTTTCAACTTTACATTTAATATTTAAGAACATTAACATACTTTTACTCAAGTAAAAGAACAAAATTTTTATGTAATTAGGTATTAAATAAATTTTAATATGCAATATTAAAGAACACACAGTATTCTATGCTTTAGAATGTAGTAAAGTAATGTTTTTCCCAATACAAACAGCCTATAAAAACATATGCTTGGAAAACGTAACTAATGTAACCAAGTATTGTCCACCTTTGTTATCAAGTCCAACTAAATTCAATTTAAGCTGATAATAGTCAGTTTTACTTGCATTTTCGCAGCACCTGCTATGAAAACCAGCCATTTTGTTAAACTTTTGCCACTCAACGGGGCGAGTTCCGGCGTGGTCACGTGGAAAAGTGACGTCAATGCATACCCTCTATAGACCCCTTCAAGGTTTGTAAACATTGAATGACTATCGGGTGCGCGCGCAGCATGGAGTCAAACTGTTCTAGTTTAATCTAACAGGGCTGAAAAATGATGACTTACCTGAAATGAAGTGAGCACTACCAACACAAGCCTCTTTGATCTTTGCATTGTCCCAGTCTGCACGTTTAATTGCTTGCAGCTGCAGATGTTGTATTTTTTGTTTTTGAGATTCTGCAGGAATCCCGAAAAACTTAACGGCAGACCTGGTGCGATTTTCCAAGCCCACAATGCAAGTAGACATTTTTGACGATACCGAATAATACGCAACTCAATCTGCTGTAATGACTTTTCTGACCCCGACATGCGCAGTGGGAACCACCTGTGACGTGAACTGTGAAGGGGTCTATTAGACCACTACATGTAATTTCTCGACTCACGATACGTTGAGGTCATCAACGTATGATGTGGGTTCTCGCAGCGCTTCATGAAGTCTAATAACACATAACAAAAGTACGACTGAGCCAGATCAGACACACAATAACTTCTTGTATTTCATAAATATAAGAAGTTATTGTGTGTCTGATCTGGCTCAGTCGTTACAAAAGGCAACATGTTAAAAAACAATAAAGATGGTAAAGAAGGTGCTTTTCCTAGCGAAACACTGCGTCCAGACGGACTGAAAATTGGAACTTGTTTAACATTAAATATTTATTGTATTAAAATAAACAGAAATATTGTGCTCTTAAAGCACAGCTTTTAAGATCCTTATCCGGGGCTGTGTTCCATTATTTCTACATAAACATGCATGGACATTTTGTTCTAAATGGACAAAGCTTCATAAAAAATGTATAAAAATGATTTTATTATAGTAAAAGTGTAGGTTTTTGATTTAACAACAACAATAAACATCAAAAGGAATGTGTACTTATCTTGTAGATGTATGGTAAATAAGTTGTACTTACTGACAAATGTGTGGTACTTACTTTTAGGTATCTACATGGTAATTAACTGGTATCATTACTGTACTTACCAGTGGTACATATTTGGTAGTTATTATGTAACTCTAGGTAAGTACTGGGTAATAACAGATACATACTTATTGTGTAGGTATACAATAACTAACGAGAAACATTACTGTACTTACAAATAAATGTACAATATTAGTATTTATTATTTACAAGCAAGTTAGGGTAAATGACAGGGATTTATACTGTAGTGTGTACATGAATGTATATGATAACTAATATAAAACACTACTGTACTTACAAATTGTATATACACAGTAAGTGTGTACTAGTGAATGTACCCAGTAGTTAATGCGTATGATAGTCAATGGTTGGGTTTGCCTCACAGTGACATGTATATGATGCTATATCTTAGATGGTAGGTCCTATGTAATACCTGTGTAAAAAGCAACACTTTATTTTACAGTCCTGTTTCCATACAGTTACCATAGATTTACTAGTGAATGTACCTAGTAGTTAATGCGTATGATAGTCAATGGTTGGGTTTGCCTCACAGTGACATGTATATGATGCTATATCTTAGATGGTAGGTCCTATGTAATACCTGTGTAAAAAGCAACACTTTATTTTACAGTCCTGTTTCCATGCAGTTACCATGGACGTACCAGTGAATGTACCCAGTAGTTAATGCTTATGATAGTCAATGGTTGGGTTTGCCTCCCAGTGACATGTATATGATGTTACATCTTAGGTGTTAGGTCCTATGTAATAACTGTGTAAAAAGCAACACTTTATTTTACAGTCCTAGTGGTGAACCATCGGATTTTCGATACGTTTCAAACAGTTATAAAGCCTCGTTTGCTAAAATCACATGACTTCGCCGGTTTGAAATGCTACCATCACTAGTCACATGTGGTGTAGTAGCATAACTTTATTTTCTTTAATGTATCCAAAGCTCGAATTTGATCGGAAAATTACTCACCCGCAGATGGTTGGCACCCTGCGCAGCCCCTTTCTGACTCCCTTTCCGTGTTTTCGGCCGTCATTTGTCATGTACAGTGGAAAGGTAAAAGTAACCACGCTAAATTTAAATCAGACTATGGCCGTTTTTCAATCCGAAGGCTGCAGCCTCCGTAGGTCGCATTTCCAGGCTGCATACATCATTAAGTCGTATTTCAGAATTTTAACAATTATACTATTGAATATTGTTCTTAGTAAATCGTAAATTGTTGTAATATGCTTATAATTTGTGAATGTAATGCTCGTTAACTTAAACTTGATGACGTATATGTGTAACCTCTTTGTAATATGCATGCCAGTCAAAACGACAGACTCGTATCCCTCGCAATAGGTCTACCATTAGCTGTAGTGGCTCACCGTAAGTTTTACCCATATAAGCTCAAAGATTGTGGCGCCTGCATTTACGTCAGGAATAATGTGGATAGTTGCACCTCTAATTTAGATCAGTGTCTCCGTCTACCAACCACACCTTTTTTTGCCACAGTTTATGCATCTGATGGAAAACAAACTGTGCCATTTCTCTTAGGTTGCTCTGTATTTTGCACTGGTTACTTTTGGCATACTTGTGTTTCATGTTTACATTTGTTTTACTTTAAATGCAAAATACACTTGTTATGAATGTACTTTAATAGAAAATACTTTTCCCCCCAAACTATTTGTGTCGATTTGCTATATAAATAACCAGTTTTTCCGGACCTACGAAAATAATGAGAGTTCAGATTTGGACCTTTGAATGTAAACTTTGAGAACCTCTGTCCTACATATTACAACAGCCACAGCCTTAACTGGGCACATATACTGTATGTTTGCCTTTGAGATTTTCTATTATAAATGTTTTGTAGTTAAAAATCATTAAAGTTTAATGAAGTTTGTGAATTTTGTGTAGGAGGGAAAATGGTCAAACAGAGATGTTTGACCATTTTCCCTCCTACACAAAATTCACAAACTTCATTAAACTTTAACTGCAAAATAACAAAAATAGCCTATACTGTTGATATCTATGGTCTTATCTGATTAAAAGCAAATGCATTCCATTCAATTGTTTGTTGGATATTTGACTTTTTCCATTTAGCATTGGAAATGTATAATCATTAACTATTTTGCGCAATAACAAGAAACACACTGTGGTGTTATTTTTAAAAGAGAACACTATCTTTTTAAATCTGCTGTTAATGTATACTTATAAGTTAGATTTTACAATGTAGCAATGCAGGATAGGGAACGTCTGCAAAGTACAAACTGAACACAATAATTATTTCCAATTGCTTCACTCTTCAAATTTTTATAGGGTGACCATACGTGCCATTCTTCCCGCACGCATCCTGGCCAGGATTTCGTGTGCAGCTTCCGGAAGTCGTATTTGTCGACTGCGTACGTCATAGAGGATTATTATTATTATTACAGAAAAGCAACCATTACATTTTAAGGTAAGAATGAAGGATGCCAGTATGCGTCCGGGAAGAATGGCACGTATGATCACCCTAATTTTTATAAAGTATATCTCAAATCTAATAAGTGTGTTATGTTACAGGTTCCAAGAAGAATATTTTGATATTGATTATATTCACAAAACGAAAGTTATTGAACTGCAACAATTGATAAACATCTTGAAAAGCCTTGAAAAAGCACATTTTCAGTAGCCACGTCACAGCGTTAATGCGTCACACACAAATGCGGTGTAAAAGAGATTGAACGCGCGAATGAGAGCGTGGGCAAGTCAAAGCAACAGAAATTGAGTATCACTTGGTCTCCCATGGTGCTGCCCTGAACCCAGAGAAGAAAAGAGACTTTTAGAAAGCTTGTGCACTGTAGTTCACAAATGCATACAGTAAATCCAGATTTACGCACAGTAATTCACAAATGCGTGTGGGAGATCCACACACACGAGAATTCACAAATGCACACAGGAGATTCACACAAGGGCTGCAATGATTATTTTCATAACCGATTAATCGGGCAGTAATTTTTTAAATGAATCGACTAATCAGAAAAAAACGTGGGCAGCCATTTTCATAAACGGACATTTCAACCTCTCCGGTTTCAAAAATAACTTTGTGCACATATGTCAGTTTTCAGAAAAGTGTTCATTGACACGTACCCGTGTAAATATGGTGTAGCGAGAAGCTTAAGCACACGTAAGCCAATCAGAATCCTGAAAACAGCAAGGAATCACTTCCTGTTCCTCTTTTGAACAAGGTTGCACTTTTGAAGTAGGTGCGAGCTCCGGCGCATTCTGTGACGTTGGCAGTTTACATCTCCACTCTGGCCGCAGTTTTTAGAAAGAATCATTACTATTTTTATGAAAACCCAACAACAATTAAATAAATACAAACTCACTTATATTAAAGGAAAATTAACCAGCGTTCGTTTGCGTTTTAGTTTTCATGCTTTTAACCAAGCTGGTTGGCTGGTCAGAAGATCGCCTGAATAAACGTGCAGCTCGCCTTGCATGAAGTCAAAGTGAGCTTGCGCTGTATTAAAAAAACAGCACCTGACTTTAATTACAGTATAAGTGCATAGCTTGAGTTGTATGAAGTAAAAGTGAGCTCGCGCTGTATTAAGAAACAGCACCTGACTTTAATTATAAGCGCACCGCTTACGTTGTATGAAGTAAAATTGTTTGGTCTCTTTTGAAGGATGAATTATATATGGTTTTACTACAGTCAAAACCAAAAAACATGGTTATTGTAGTAAAAGATCACAGGTGTGTTGGATTCAATGCAGTGCAATGGGGGAGAGAACATTCACTAACAAACTTCCAAGAACCAAGGAAAAGAAAAACAAACAAGGAAAAGAAGGAAACAAAGCTAGAAGGCCACCGTGCCCGTAATAAAACTAGGATCAATATCGGACCTTTGAATCCATCACTGCAGAACACGACATCCAGGGAGCGGGGTTGGATCTAGATCCAACTCCTCCCACTTTATATACTTTGTTCCGCCAAATGAACCAGAATATTTGCGTTGTTGCAGCCCGCAATTAGTTGCATCCTGTGGTCGCCAACGTTTGCTCATATCAGTTTAAGTTTACGTTTGATTAATAATATATAGTCGAGAATGACTCATAATTTAGTTAGTGTAATGGGAGGTAAGGGAGACGTTCCCGACAGGGTGATACCCAGGGTTCAAATTGGGCCGGGGCCGTCCGGGGCTAAGCTCCGGCACATAGGCTGAAGGTCTCGCTCTGCTCGTGCCAGTGTACCCGCTGCGCTTGTGCGTGTGTACTCGCTGCGCTGGTGCGTGTGCACTGACGCGAAGGGACTAAGGTGTTTCCATTCATTATGGGGTATACTCACCAACGCAAGATCAACGATTTGCGCGAGTAGATTACATACAAAGTCAATGCAAAGACGCAATCAGACGCGTCCTGGCACGGGGCGATGCAAATGACGCGAATTGGGCGGCGCACTTGCCGCGGAAACACGCGCTTTTCCTTTTAAATGCGTCTTCGCGCAAGTTATGCAACTCGAGCGAAAAAACTCAGGAACTTCAAGAACGCGCTTTCACACAGGATCATTTGACATTGTAGAGACGAGAGAGAGAGAGAGAGAGAGAGAGAGAGAGAGAGAGAGAGAGAGAGAGAGAGAGAGAGAGAGAGAGAGAGAGAGAGCGTGTGAGAGAGAGAGAGAGCGTGTGTGAGAGAGAGAGAAAGAGAGAGAGAGAGAGAGAGAGAGAGAGAGAGAGAGAGAGAGAGAGAGAGAGAGAGAGAGAGAGAGAGTGAGAGAGGGGGGGGTAATAATGGTGCCCACTTAATAGAAGACTAGAAACGTGTTATGGACTAAAGTATGTATGTCACTCATCTAATTACAGTATGTTAACTGGATAACACTTCATATAACTCATTGTATAGTTTAATACATTTATGTATTTTGATTACACAAATCAAACCTTACGATTGTTTTAGTTGCTGACCAGCATAGGGAATCTCTATTGCTAATTTATTAGACATGTTGATGATACAGTACTGTGTGTTGTACCTTTTCTTGTTAATTTAATCTTTTTGGGTAGCCTATCTTATAGAATTATTCAAGGAGGTTGATTCCTTTTACTTCATTTAAAGTTTGATCAATTGTGCATAATGACATGTGCAACAAATGGATATAGGGTGTCAAACTCATAGATTTGCATAATTTAAAATTCAGACACTCTTTATAAAATATTTGTGGTCAATCTCTGGCACAGATTTAAAGTTGAAACTTATCAAATCCTATCAGAGGTCCAGAATGTCATTAAAACACACCAGTAGCTTTGCTGTCATCAGTATTAAACATGTTACCCCTTAAAGTACCCTCCCTGCAGAGCCCCCCCCACATAACAAATCCCAATTTAACCCCTGGTGATACCACTGAAGGATATATTTGCGACCGGCTTCAAATCACCGCGAGAGCGAATCAAGAAATCATACAGAGGAGTCTGCTTATCAATCGTTCTCGCGTTACGTTGATGTCATCCGCATGCGGTTCCTGCGGTGGCGGCGTTGCATAAAGTCGAACTCACCTTAAAACTTTATTTATTGCTGTCAGTAGTGATTGGCAGACTAGCGCACATGGACTTAGCAGTTATCGAGGCCCCCCCTCAAAGCTTGAGGCCCTAGGCATTTGCATACTCTGCCTATAGGTAGCGCCGGCCCTGCAATTTACCCTAATAACACTGCAATTGGATCTTACCCCTTTGTGTGTGTGCGGATCATGACACTATTAATCTATACAATAGTACATTACATGAAATTAATTAAGTAAACATATTTCAGATTATTTTTAGATTCAATATCAAATATCTATTACAATGAATAAGCTCTCTACACTCTAAAAAAACAAACGGTGCTATATAGCACCAAAACTGTTGATTTGAATCGTAACCATAGAAGAACCGTTTTTAGTGCCATATAGCACCGGTGAAGCACCTGTGTAGAACCATATAGGTGCCATATAGCACCACTATAGCACCACATATGGTTCTACATAGCACTATATGGTTCTACACAGGTGCTTCACCGGTGCTTCACCCGTGCTATATGGCACTAAAAACGGTTCTTCTATGATTACGAGCAAAGAACCACTTTTGGTGCTATATAGCACCGTTTGTTTTTAGAGTGAATAATAACAAACGCCATTCACAGACTGACCTTTCGTCTGCCTCTTCATCATCATCACTATCCTGGGAATTGTTCTCAACTGGTGTCGTCTTCTTCATGGCGAAATGCAGAAACTATCATGAGATGGTTATAATCATGAGAATTTTTTCCTTTGGGACCCCCTATTCTTCTGTGCACTCTTCCACAAGAGTAACAATAGAATGAGCTGTGTGTGGTTTAACCATTTGCTTTAAGTTTACTGTCCTGAACATTGAAATAGCAAGCACTGACCGCAAGGAAGGAGGCTGTGAGCCCCTTTTAGCCCAGATGTCTATGCCAATGGTTACTTTGCGGGCCACAGACCGTCTGTTTTTGTATCTGACCTTTTCAGCTAGGTACATTTGGTCCACTAAATTTGCAATTTTAGTCTTTTTTTGGTCATTTATCTATTGTTTCCATCATGTTGATGAATTCCTCATCTTCTACTGTCCATGGAGGGTGGGCTGTCCGGGCTTCCCATTTAGCCTCCTCTTTGATGCATTGTTCCTGGGAGTCTGGCTTGTACTTTTCCTTACATATAAATTTGCTGGTAACACTTTACAATAAGGCTCATTAGTAAACTTCCTTAGTTAACATAAACTAAGAATAATTACTACTTCTACAGCATTTATCAATCTTAGTTCATATTATTTTCAACATTTCAATACATTTTTTAACATCCGGCTCTTTCTTTGCCCCCCCCCCCTCCCCGGATTTTATTAAAATATGTTCCCAAAAAAAGAATACCTTTATGTCGTGGAATTTTAGCCGCATCAAATAATACTCACTAAGAATGAAAGTCAAGGATCACACAGACACACTGTCGACAGAATTTTCTTTGTCTGAATTTTATATATTCTGCAGAATAGGCTCTCACTCCCTGGTGCTAGAAGTCTAAACCCAAGAGCCCCGATTACAAGGTTGAACACACATTTATAGTAAGATGCTGAAACATGTACAATCATCCGTTTCTACGTCATCTAGAAGATAACCTTCAGTTTGTCAGTGATCAAGAACATAAACAGTAAAACATCATATAGGACAGCACATGATGGTACATGATGTTTAAGTCATTGGACATTGTACTTGCTGAAAAGACAGAAAGAGCATAATTCGGTACGTTAGCAGAAAAACATGATCTCCATATGAATCACAATTTATGAGCTTATGATTGTAATTAAAAAATGAAAAATAGGATGAAAAATAAAACATAATAATATGAAAATAAAAGCATAATAAAAGTCCTCCACTACACTCCTCCCTTTTTATGATTTATTCATAACTTCATTTACTGTCATCGTTACGTAGCTCTGGTTATTACCCTTAACCATAGTGTACATATAGTTCTGTGCAGTTGCAAAAGCAAAAATGCACACACAGGATGATCATGAACCTCATTTTTGAAAGAAGAAAAATAGTTCGTTTTCTTGAAGAAATTGAGCACAGTTAGAGTTGGGGTCATGAGCCCTTGATGATTTTGGATTGAGCACAGTTAGAGTTGGGGTCGTGAGCCCTGGAGCACCGTTAGAGTTGGGGTCGTGAGCCCTTGTTGATTAATTTCCTCTGTAGGTTCGGGTTTGGTAGAACCACACGGTGCAGTCGTGCCAAGCTATCCTGCTTTCTTGTTCGAATGAAATTATCTTAGTGTCTAAATTAATGTGGGGTCTCACAGGTGTGGGTCATCAGCAGAACCTGAAATGGCCCCTCCCACCGTCTCGCCTTCCAGGATTTCCTCCTCAGGTTTTTCACCAACACGAAATCTCCTGGTTTGATGTTGTGCAAAGGTCCCTCTGTGAGGCGTGGTAGTGCTGCTTTAACCTGTTTTGAGATATTTTGAAAGATAGAAGACATAGAAATACAATACTGCAACATGTCATTTTCATTTTGAAGGGTATCACCTGTCGCCCTGTGTGGTTCCCACCCCATATGTGGGGGTCTTCCAAAAAGTATTTCAAAAGGGGACAATTTTGTTCGGTCTCTGACCCTCATTCTCATGTACATGAGTACCAGTGGTAAGCACTGAACCCAATTCAAGTTTAAGTTTAGACTTGATGGTGCCATTCTCTTGTTCCACTGCAGCTCCACTATGTGGGTGGTAGGCGCAGTGATTGGTCAAATTGATTTGCAAAAATGTACCCACATCTTTCACCACCTGAGCAGTGAAGTGTGCTCCATTATCACTGGTAATTTTGTTTGGGATTCCCCATCTGGGAATAATGTCTTTCAACCAGTGACGCTGCTAGCCATTTTGGTGCCCTAAGCATAATTCCTTTATAATGCCCCCCACCCTGACGTTTGTTTTTGCCAGTTTAATTTTTTATTACCAAACATATAACTTAATAGCAGAAAGTAAAATCTTCACAGCTTAGACAACACACACTACTCATTTGAAAGTGCAAACTTTTATAGAATAGCAAAATAGAAAAAATTACCAAACTTAAATTATCAAAATTGGAGATCTTGAACAAACCTCCACTCTGTGGGCTGACCTGCTTCTCTGACCGTTTGTATATAAAAAATGGGTGTTCTTACAGGTGAGTGTGGGCAGGGAACAATTATCCCTCTTTCCAATAAGGCCTGAAATAGTGGCCTTATTCCCTCAAGCGCCTCCCTTTTCAGAGGGTATTGGGGTTTACATGGTCTGTAGTCACTCTTTGGGGTGATAACTACTGGTTCACACCCTTTAATCAAACCCACATCATATTTATCTTTAGCCCACAGGTAATCAGGTACTTTGTCAAGAACTTGTTGCGGTAAATCAATACTAGCACACGTCATGTGTGCTGGCAAAATGTTTTGTAAATTTGAAATGTGCAGAAACAGCTTTCTGTATTACAACTCTCTCTCTCTCAGCAATGAAAAAAGAAACACAACTTCTCCTGTGCGCTGTTATCTGCTCTGAGAACTGCACGTTATCTGACAACATTTCCCAATCAACAGCCTCGCTACAGGCCTTTGCAAATTAACCAGCTTTTTCCCATGGCTGACTGGTATTTTTTGCAATGGAAACATGGGGTAACGAATTTTCAGCATCAAAAATTTGTTCTTGCTTTTCTGTCAATTTGAATGAGTGCCACACACCATGAGTCATTCCAGCATATATGGGTTACAGTTAAACCCTCTGTTTTTACAGAAAACCACTTCTCTTCCCACTCTCTCTTTGTTATGTCAACAACATGAGCTGTGCAATGCATGTTATCAGCTGGAATGACCTCGCTGGCTTGTGGCAATCTTATCTTCCATTCATCATGCAACTCTTCACTCTGAAAGGCCCATTCATACACATATAACAGAGACACACACATAGACGACATTCTGGGATCCCAACAAGAAATATTCAGGCCTCGGTTGTTACATAAGGTGCTAGCATTCATTTTAAACATCAAATCCCTCCCCATGAGGTTTACCGGACACGCATCAGATAAAAAGAACATATGCATAAACTCGTTACCGTCATGCATACAACAGAGTGGAGCAGTAAATTCTTCCCTCACTATGTGCCTCGTAGACCTCATAGATGAGTTAAACTGCCCACTCAAGGTGACAAATGGGAATTCATCTTTGCGTATGACAGAGTGAGTCGCGCCAGAGTCTACCATAAACAACAATGCCTGTCCCTCAACCATTATTTCTTCGAGAGGCAGTTTAGAGTATGCCTCCCGATCAACATCAAGCAAAGCAAGTTCTTCATTCCATAGAGCATTCCTTTCCCTATCACACACACATCAGAAAAAACAGAGTTTGCAAGCAGATAATATGGCATTTGAACTGCAGAAAAAACAAGATTGGACTTACCCCCTTCCGTCTGATTCTCTCTTTCCCCCTCCTGGCTTCAGTCCCCTTTTTCTTTACACCCCGCAAAGTTTCCCGCGCCCGCTTGGGATTCCGGTGTCTCTTGATATTTCAGGAAATGGAAACATTGGTTTTTCAAGTGTTCTTTCAGTCCGGAATACCAGCAAACTTTTTCTTTTGGATTTTCCGGCCACTGCTTTCCTCTCCTCTTCTCTCGTTCTTTCTGCTGCCAGTTTTCCTGGAAACTTTGTCCTTGTGAAGGGAAACTGTGCTGATTACGCCGTTGCTGGCCCCATTTGCCTATCTTGACAAAAGCTGAAGGTAGTTGTTGATCGGCCTTTCTCTGCTTCTTTCGTTTTTCTTCGTCATGCAGGCGTTCAGCATGTAGAGAATGTGTAATGACCTCACTCAGCTTTCCTGATTCCCATCCGATGCAGGTTTGCTTCACCTTCGTTGGAATTTCAGGCTGAAGTCCCCCGAGGAACATTTGCTTTAGGTAGGATTCCCAGGATGTTACCTCTCCTGTGTTGATGTTTTTATCTGAACTTCCTCCTCTTCCTCTTCCAAAGTGCTGTCGAGGAGGATTGGTGAGTTTAGCTCAGGTGGTAGTTCTTGTGCGGGTGGTTGTGGGAGTCTTCTTGGAGGGGGTTGGAGATCATCGTCTAGAAGAGGTACCTTTGTATTAGAGAAATGTACCCCAGGTGGGGTACGTGCAGGTGCATATGGAGGAGGAAAAAACAGAAAGTTAGGTTCATCATGTAATGAATCTGATGACTGATGACTGGTGTGACTTAGTCTGAGTCAGTTCGTCCTTGGTCTTTATCTTACTCTGTGCTCTCATTTCTCTGCCATCCGCAATGTTTTTTTCCCTTAATAAAGTAAGTGCTTTTACACTCAGTGTTCTTTTAGGAGGAAAATCATACCTTTTCTCCCAGATTTTACGCTTTCCAACGCCCCCGTGCCCTTTGATTTGATCACTCGAGTATACACACCATTTTCCAGATCCATTGACTTTTACTCTCTTTCGAATTACCCTGACCCATGGTCACGAATGAAAAATGCTTACCGTATTATCTATTCAGATGCCACCACAACGATTCTTTCCAGGATTCCGTCAGCTTTGACTCCAGAAATGGGGTACGGAGCCCGAGACCTCTTGTCTCAGGGGTGATCAGTCAGTCTCTCCCAAACCTTCTGGAGTCCTCAGCTTTGGAATCGCATCCTTGTCGCCATTATTGTCGTGGAATTTTAGCCGGATCAAATAATACTCACTAAGAGTGAAAGTCAAGGATCACACAGACACACTGTCGTCAGAATTTTCTTTGTCTGAATTTTATATATTCTGCAGAATAGGGTCTCACTCCCTGGTGCTAGAAGTCTAAACCCAAGAGCCCCGATTACAAGGTTGAACACACATTTATAGTAAGATGCTGAAACACGTACAATCATCCGTTTCTACGTCATCTAGAAGATAACCTTCAGTTTGTCAGTGATTAAGAACATAAACAGTAAAACATCATATAGGACAGCACATGATGGTACATGATGTTTAAGTCCTTGGACATTGTACTTGCTGAAAAGACAGAAAGAGCATAATTCTGTACGTTAGCAGAAAAACATGATCTCCATATGAATCACAATTTATGAGCTTATGATTGTAATTAAAAAATGAAAAATAGGATGAAAAATAAAACATAATAATATGAAAATAAAAGCATAATAAAAGTCCTCCACTACATTTATTTGGAGGCACAAAGCCCATTGTATTAAAAAAGCAGACACTGTTAAATCCCATGAATAAGGTGGTTTGAATGTAATTGCATTTGAAAGCATGAATATTTTGTTAAAACTTAAATGGTTAAAATGTTTCTATGTAAAGAAGTGTAACGGTTAAATGGCCCTGTGTTAAGGGCTCGTTATAGGTGTGCATAGGTCCTACGGCATAGCCGCGACGGCGTAGGTTCCGCGTCGGTTTTCATTTATACTTTTGCGTCGTCGTCCGCGTCGACGTGCAAACACACGTGCCAACCGCTGGTAGGCAGTAACCACGCGTGTAACCACAGTAACAGTACGACCGTCAAAGAAGAAGAAGCTTGGCAAGTTAACCCACAAACAAAGAAGAAACAGCAACTTGTTGTGGATGATTTGAGAAGACCAGCAATGATGGGAGTAAATAAACAGCGACTTTTGTTGCAGTTTGAGTTAAATCACTCCTCAACTTGGCTCATCGTTGTTTTCACCATTGCAAACAGAAATACCTATGACACCGTTTTTTTTACCTGATGGGAGGGGTTCTGGTGGACCAATCACAGTGCTTGCGGTCCGTGTAGAACTGACGGGCTGTTAAAAATTTTGCGAAGTGCACGTCAGGCTACGCAGAGCTACACACAGGTTACGGATAGCCTACACCGTAGAACTTACGCACGACTATAAATCGGGCTTTAGTGATGGCCGATTTCGAAGCACGCTTCATGAGGCTTCGAAACATTTACGAATCTTTTGTTTCGAATCATTGGTTCGGAGCTTTTTTCAAACTGACCAAAGTCACGTGATTTTAGCAAACGAGGCTTCATTAAGTCATAACTGTTTCGAAACTTTTAGAAAATCCGACGATTCACCACTAGGGGGAGTTGATCACAAATGACCAGTGTAGTGGACTCGGGTCAGTTTTATTATAAAAAACATTCATCCTTCTGACTAATAACACTACAATTTTGTATACTTTTTGCTTATAGACAGATTTAATAACAAAAATGTGCATAATTATAAAGGGAGTTCGTTTTTAATGATTTGTTTACCATAAATACAACTAAAAACGCAGAATACACTTTTAATTATGTCTTAATTAAGTTAAATAATGTATTTTTATTAAAAACAAAGTTTAAGAAAAATCATGCTATTACTTTGTAAAAATTGTAAAATGTTTTGACAGATCTTGTTGCTTTTACACTACTTTGACTAGCAGGTGTCGCCAGCGTGTATGGTGTTTCGAACTCTTTGAAAAACTGAATCAATTTGCGAAGCAACTGGTTCAATTGATTCGAAGCTTCAAAAAGCTTTGTTTCTTCCATCACTACTCTGTGTTACATGTGTTTGTATTAGGTGTGTTCGACATCGGCTGTGGCTGGATATAACCGATCGGCGAGATCAGCCGTGTGCAGGCGGGGAGGAGCTGAAAACGGAGACGTGAAGTCGGACACACCGTAGTTCCCGTAGTTTGCTGCATTTATGTCAGGCATGGCTGATCACGTGCCGTTTGCTTGCTTTATCGCAGTAAACATGATTTGTAAGATGTAAACAACATAAAAAGTGAATTATACTGTTTTGAATGTCCGTGTATGAGCATATTGGAACTGAAGAGGCTTACAGCATCTGTTTTTACAAGAATAAAGTTCAACATAAGCATATTATTTAAATACCAATGTAGTGGGGTCTACGTTTTTTATCCATTTTATTTTGATGAAGATGACACAATATAATATCGCAACTACATGAAAATTGCTTTAACTGTTATAAAAATACAGATTTGTGAGCATTCTTGGAACTGAGGGTGTGAAAATAAACATGAAATACACGTGATTGTTGTCATGTGGTGAATCCGACCAATCATGAAACAGCTGTGACGTCATTACAGCCCGTGCAGCTCCTCTTCGCGAACTGCGCTTGCTAACTCAGGCGGCTGATCTTGAATCGCTCTTGCGGTACTTGAAAACCATATGACACAGTCACTGGTACTAGGATTGCTGGACTGGGGGGACAGTCAGGATTTTTGGGTGGGCAGCCATTTCTCTACTAAAATTATTCATACACTAAAATGATGGATGTTTTAATCCAATATTATTTTGCATATGTCTTAAAACAAAGTGCCATTTATATGTCCTTTTGCACGTTTAAATTAAAGTAGATGCACTGCAAAAGTGATTACATTTATAATGATTTATAATGTTAATGATTAAACTTAATGTAGTTTAACACATTTAGTCACAGTTAATGAAATCAGGCAAGCAGGTGATATGAATGCAAAGCTGTACACTGTAAAAAATTCCGTAGAAATTGCAGCTGGGTTGCCGGTAATTTACCGTAAATTTAAATTTATGTTTTTTACTGACAACATTTTGTTCAAAGTTAAATGAACATTAAACATTTACAAGTCTTTGTCTTTACCGAATAAAACTAGAAAAACAGCATCAAGCAAAACATTCTGGGAAACAAAATCTGAAGCAAAAAACAGAAAAAGTTTGATGATGATTTCTGATTCCCAGAATGCTTTGCATGAGGCTGTTATTGTATAGTTTTATTCTGTGAATGCCTTTTCAATGTGATGTATGATAAGCTATATTTTCATTAATTCTTGACCCTATCAATAATTCTTTTATAATTTTATTTTCTATCATGACTTATTGTCACTATTAGAATTAGGCTACTATCTTATTATTTCTCTAATCTTTGTTGGTCCATTTATGTTTTGTCTTGTTGGTCGTAAGATGTATGTATACATAAATGTTACATGCTGCTGCACCAACCATCAAATATCACAACAAAGCACAACGCATTAAAGGTGCAGTGTGTAGATTTTAGCGGCATCTAGCAGTGAGATTGTAAATTGCAACCAAAGGCTCAGTCCACTGTTCACCGAAATGCATAGAGAAGCTATGGTAGCCATAAAAGAAAAACTTGTTTTTGTCTAAGACAAAATACAGTATTGACAAAACACGGTCTGTAGAGCAGTTTGTCTGTTTAGGGCTACTGTACAAACATGGCAGCACAAAATGGCGACTTCCATGTTAGGGGACCCGCGTGTATGGTAGGGTGACCAGAAGTCCCGAAAAATTCGGGACAGTCCCGAAATCTAAGCTGCTGTCCCGAATCCCGAATCCTGCTCTTATTGTCCCGAAAATTATCCTGAAGCTGGGGCTGGACACACCAAAGCTGTTATGCCTGCGGCCGGCGCATGTTTTCAATTGATTCCAATGGAAACTCTGCGTTTTTCAAATAAGCAAGCAGCTAGCTGGGTTTTTCCGTGCTAAAACCCGGCGCTCGGGGTTCAAAAATATTAAACTTTGAGTGAAACGCTCCAAGTCCGCTCGTCAATGTCAGTTCTCACAGGGCCGTCCAATTACAGTGGAGGAGGGGCGGGACATTACCACAGCAACCAACCGGCTCACAGCTGAAGTATCACAGCTACCAAAGCGCTCGGCTGAAAAACAGCTGGCATTCGCGTCCTCAAGGCTTTTCAGCCGCGTTTAAAAGTTTTGGTGTGTCCAGCCCCTCTTAATCATAAAGACAATAGGACCTTTTTGTCGCCTTTTTGTTTTATAGAGTAGATCGAAAGTTGCAGCAACCACGAGGACAGTTGAAAGTGCTGGCAGTGACAGTCAGTCGCGTCACTCGCGTGAAGGAGTCAGGTTGGTGGCGAGGCACTCACTGTGTTAAAAAATACTTCTATACGTATTATATAAATGTATGTACTTATATTAATAAAAATATGATTGGTTCAGTAACTTCAGTTTAAAATTAATTATCTTTTATTATTAAGTAAAATAAAGTAAACTATAAAGTATTTGAAATTCATTATTTTATTATAAAATAAAATAAATAAACTACACTATTATTAGATGAACACCCCCCCCCCCCCCCCCCCGTCATGTCAGACCCCCGTCCCGAATTTCAGCCAATCTCATCTGGTCACCCTAGTGTATGGAGATAAAAACGGCTCATACTAAGAAAATAAAAACAATACAGTTCATTATGTAAGGTCTTTATACACCACGGATAATATAGTTATGTAGATTATATTGCATTTCTGTCAAGGGATCCTCCTAAAAGTTACAAACTGCACCTTTAAATAATCTATATTGAAACATCATGAAAGAAATTTGACATGCATGGCAAATTCGTCAAAGGTTATCCTGTAACAGCACCAGACAAAATCATAAGCCCTAAAATACTGTAAGTGTGAGTTGCGACAAAACCAAAGACAAATCATGCTTTGTTCATAACACAGCAAGTTCGATATTATAACACAATGCAAAATTATAAAATACAACGTTTTACCTTACGATGACCTTGCGGAGTGACAGTTCCTCCTAAACTTAAAAGTCTATAGATTTTAATGAGATGAGTCTAAGAAAGGATAAGGGGCTATTTTGGGCATGTTTTACTATAAACAAGTTATATTTTAATATGTCTTGTGTTATTATGTTTATGTAATACTAAGTTGAATTGCTTCTGATATATATTTTAAAGATTTTTTTAGTTACCATCATAGAGAATAGTAGTATTTTTCCTGTGAGTTAAATACTGCTGAAGAGACCTTCAAAGTTTGAATAAGGTAATTAGACAATAGTGGGCGGGAGCTGTAGCAACTAGTGTTTGCCAACAGAAGATATTTTTGTTTAAAGAGACTTATGGTTGGCTGGACATTTTTTTTTTGGGGGGGGGGCAGAAGGAAAATCTGGGAAGGCAATGCCCCCCTTCATTCATAAATGTAGATTATTTAACCCCCCCACCCATTACTTAATATATTACAAATGACTTGAAATGTTTTTCCAAAGCCCTTAACAAGATGAGAGGTCAGAGTGCTATGAAGCTGCTTTATCTTTTGACATAATTTGATTTATTGTGATACTGCCCCTATATTTACTTTTATTTAATTTATTTTCCCTTTCTTTAAATCTCTATTTAAATTCATGTAAATTATAATTTTAGAGTTCTATCTATTTATTTTCTTATTTTTTTCTAATAATTTATTAGTTATACTATACTATGTTGAGTCTGTAAATTGTATCTACACAGTAAATGTATATTTGCCTTTGTTGTTTATATACTTTTGTATTCAATAAAAAATCATTAAATTATTGTAAATGTAGACTTGTTTCAGACTGAATATTTAATATTTATAGACCACCGATCTATATAAATGATCAGTGGTATAGACACAATATGATCGGTGGTCTATACATAAATATTAAATATTAATTTTACAGCACTTTTAAGAATTTCTTTATTTTAATGTAGTAGGAACAACATAAATATTAAAATATTAAATATTTTGGGGTTTTAATGCTCTTGATAATTTGCTAACGTAAGGAACAGAAGCAAGGTAAGGAAATGAGGACGCACAAATAAGAATTGAGAAGCACCCCCTCTTTGACCGCTCTCTGACGCATGGTATTTTCGTCAGTGTCATTTTCATTACCTTCTTCCCCATATAGTGGACTCAATTGTCATTTGCTATATAAGGAATAGCGAACGAGTGAACGAGGGAGTGGTTTCGGACACAGCTCTCGTATCTTTGCTCCACTTTAGCTCCACCCACCTATGATGTAAGAGAGGAAAGATACGAGGACGGCGGAGACGAAGGCCGTTTCTCAAAAGGGACGCTGCATCCTCCAGAGTTCGCATTTGTAGGCTGCATAGGTCATAAAGACTGTCTAGTTTCAGTATATAAACCATGGATGCCGTAAACACATTGCAAATGCCACATCCGGAGGATATGCATCCTTCCGTTTGAGAAACGGTCGAAGAATGTCTGACCTACATTGCGGCGCTTGATCGGTTTTCGGGTCGTAGATAGGACGTATAGCGAGGAGGCGAGGAAGCATATTGAGAAGACTCAATTACGCGCTAGGAAGTTAGGAAGCTGTTTGGGACACACGTTTGTACCCAGTCTGGAACACATTCATAGATCACGTCTCTGTTTATGGTATGTATTGTATATTATGTTGTATAAAATATCCAGCGAATATAGCGGCAATAAAAGCCTATTAGTAATACTATTATGTTATTAATAAGATAACATTAATAATTAAATAATACTTTAAGATGTGGAATATTTAAACAACGTGTTTGTATGTAACAAACAAACGTTATTTTGTTCAACATGTGCTCTGTTTGTACGCCTGAGAACAGCTTCACAATTTAGTGCATGCTTTTAATCATATAAGACAATAGATATCAACAGTATTTATTGTTTTTTGTTATTTTGCTGTAAAAGTTTGATGAAGTTTGTGAATTTAAATGCGAGGGCAAATGGTCAGAACAGTTGGTTCCATATTTGACGTTTGACATTTAGCCTTGGAAATGTACAAATGTCGTCTGCAAATTACAAACCGAACACAATAATTATTTCCAAATGCTTATCACTCTTTAAAAGGGGTGTGCAGCGGAGTCAGTGGTTGTATCTGGGATTCGGTAATATTTCAGTCCCCTTAGATTGTTTTCACGATACTTTGGTATGTCCTTTATAATGAATACAAATAACTATTGCATTTAATTAATTTTTATAATTAAGAAAAATTGATTTATGTCTTCTTACAGCAAGCATTTTGTCACGTCCCTAAGGTTCTTCGCTGAATTTGTACTTGGAAAATAATTAATAAAATGTGCACAGTGTCTATATTTTTCGGCAATAATGCAAGCATTTATTTGTGTTCTAATACTTCTATGCTTTTGAAATTAAAAAATAAAATGCAAGATATTTGATAGAAAACAAGTTATGAAGTAGGGGTGGGCGGTATGAGCAAAAATTCATATCAAGGTATTTTTCACTCTCCAGCCGGTATAACGGTATTACGGTATGTTGCCTTATGAGATAAAACATTTTGGATTCACACTGTAGTAAACCTTATTTAAATTACGGACAAAATTTTTATTTTTTAACCTTATGTTACTAATAAGTGAGGGATTGGACATAAACATGTTTTTTTTATCTTTTCCCATTTTTTCCTTTAAAAGTGCCATTGTGTGGATGGGTGGACTCATCTTCTTATGCATATTGTCACTAATATGGGAAGTATGAAAGTATGGAAATTGGTATGATCATTTGCTGGTAGGCTATGTGCCATATTACAATGCTTTACGCTACATCCAACAACTTTAAAGCTGTGTGCTGTGTATATCTTTTGTCTGTTTGATTTATTAATATACAAAGAACAAGATTTTCTTTTTGTTGTTAATATGAACATCTGATGGGAGATACCATCTCACTTTAAATAAGTATTAATCCCTGACCGCATTAATGAATGCAGTTTATTAATACAAGTTAGTTATATTAATAAATGTATTTATTGCATTTAATTGCATTTAATTTAATTAACCAGCAGATTCACATTGCCAAAAACACTCCACTCATACGTTTTTATGCGTAAATATGCACTATGTATTGTTTAATAGCTTCTCTAATTAATAAATCTGCATTAAGAAAACGAAATTTACCATTAAAGGCTGTTTTTAATGTGTTTGGTACGTTGCTTACGTTATCCGCTAAAGCACTCTGAAAGCGCTATTTAACCGTAACTCCTCAACCATTTGCGCTATCAAAAAAGGAATGGTTCCTAAAAGAAGATAAATTGCACTTTTTGCCAAATTATGGTTTATTACGGTAATTTCTTGCTTTCCGTCCTTCAATCGCTTTTACCAGGGCTGCGTTCAGCCCCGACAAAACGTTGCACAACGTTTATTAAACAGAAACGGTGATGCGTTGAACGCTCTGTTGTGATGACGTAAGAGTTGCAACTACGGTAGCTGAGAGGCCATTCTTTGTGTTCTTTTTTAAATGTTTCTGAAGCCTGATGAAATCGTTATAAATGTGTGTTTAATACTGTAAAAGACCCTCAATGTTATAGTCACTGACCTTGCCGTCCAGAATGAACGACAACATTCCAACTTGAACCCATTGAGCGAGCTGTCTCTTTACTACCACGTGGTTTTATACATCTTGCCGCTGATTGGACCGACATTTCTGACACACCCATCAAACAAGAGAAAACGCTTCTAAAACCTGTTGCATTCCGTTGCACACCGTTTCCAGGAAACATGTCGTTCAACCCGGAAACCGTAGCAAAACGTTGTGCACCGGTGTGAGATTGAACGTGCCCCTGGAGAGCGCGTGCAGGGCGCAGTAGAGAGAGCAGGTCTGAGTGAAAAGGGAGTAACACCGTTAGGGCTCAGTCACACCAAAAGCGCTTTAAACGCTTGCAAACGCAAGGCGCGACGCACTGCCTTTTTTAAAAAAGAGCAGTGCAGCGCGGCTTTTCATATTGCTAAGCAACCACCGAGTCAGCTGTCTTGTCAATCAAATATTGAAGCGTGAGCGCTCTTTTGCTGTTAACTGTCATATTAGCAGAAACTTTAAAAAGAGGGTGCTTGCTCTGACCTTGTTTGAGGATAAGAGGAGCACAAACACGCAGGAGAGAGTGAGCGAGTGGAGTCCGGTTCTTCAAAGCAACTGTAAACTTCCCTCGCCACAACGTAAGGCCCGCCTCTCCCCTCATTCGATTGGACAATGGAAGACACGAATGACGTCAGGCGCTCCTCCGCTCTCAGCGCTCCTTCAAAAACGCGTGCGCGGCAGGCGGCAGAAAACCGCAAGGCGCTCGGCGCGCATAAACAGCGCGCAAACGCGCCCTGCCCATAGAATATCATTCAAAAAAGGCGCCTGCAACTGCCATAAACGCTTTTGGTGTGACTGAGCCCTTAAACGACTTTGAAGCAGTGAGGTAAAAAAAAGCCTCCTAAATGTATAACACTGTTGACGCGCTGTTGGTGCCTTGGGGCTCGACAGTCCAACTGTTTAAGTTGATTTTCAATAAAGCAGTGTTAATTTTGTTCGCTTCTGGGTCCTCTTATGTTTCAGAACCTGGTAATGCTTAGGTAAGCCACGGGCTTGTTTCTCGCCAAACTCGCTGTATACAGATCACAACACCTGAAATATAGTCTTTGGCAGGATTTGCGTGCACTATGATGTGCATCCTCTTAAAAAAAATGATGATTCAAAATGGATTGAAGTGCGATCGGAGCTTTTCGTTTTGTGTTTCTGTGGACAGCGCATCTTGGGAACGGAGGTATGACTTTTAAGACTTGGGTAAACTCCCGCGGGGTCTTAAAAAATAACATTCATAAAGTTAGATTTAAGTCCTAGGATGAAGATCTGGGCGTTTTAAAGCCATAGATATAACTTTCTGAAGGTTAGTTTTTTTTAACACCACGCGGGAAACCTGATAAGTGCAAAAATATAATTTAAAATATGTAACGCCGGTATCAACGGTTTTGCAAAATCCATATCATGGCGTGACACAATACCGGTAATTACTATCATACCGGTTTATTGCCCACCCCTATTATGAAGTTACATCCCTCTGAACTCAACCCCGTCACGACAACCATTTTCCAGCCATAAGGCTTGTTCAACTTCATGCGGCGCCGCAAGAACCGACAGCCGGATGACGGCAACAGCTAGCAAAAAGTCGTCTAGAACACGTCTAAAAGACGTAATTGTTAGACACCCAGAAGATGTCCTCACAGGAGCCAGAATGAAGTTTTTTATACGTCTTTTCTGGACATTGTTTAGACGTCAATAAAAGACGTGCTACAGACGTAATTGTTAGACATCCAGAAGACGTCCTCACAGGAGCCAGAATGAAAGTTTTTTATACGTCTTTTCTGGACATTGTTTAGACGTTAATAAAAGACGTGCTACAGACGTAATTATTAGACATCCAGAAGACGTCCTCACAGGAGCCAGAATTAAGTTTTTTATACGTCTTTACTGGACATCGTTTAGACGTTAATAAAAGACGTGCTACAGACGTAATTATTAGACATCCAGAAGACGTCCTCACAGGAGCCAGAATTAAGTTTTTTATACGTCTTTACTGGACATCGTTTAGACGTTAATAAAAGACGTGCTACAGACGTAATTATTAGACATCCAGAAGATGTCCTCACAGGAGCCAGAATGAAAGTTTTTTATACGTCTTTACTAGACATTGTTTAGACGTCAATTAAAGACGTGCTTCAGATTGTTAGACATCTAAAGGCAGCCAGACTAAAAGTTGTATTAGAACCATACTGACACAAGAATCCAACTTTAAATGTTTTTTACTTCAAAACTGTGACAGTGAGTTAGTTCTCACTGAGAAAAATCCAGTTACTCATTGTTAATGGTTGTCGTGTCATGAAACTGCAGACAGACAGACCTAAATTCTCAAAATATATTTTTATTACCATGTTGTTCTGGTGGACCAAAACTTAACAGGCAGAACAGTAAAGTATAAATTAACACATTAACACAAAAAAGCTTTAAAGGCAAAATATTACAGTTATAAATGAACACAATAACACTTAAAAGGCAGAACAGCAAAAATATAAATTAACACTATTCCACTATAATACTCTATAACACAGCAGCCAAATGTGTTAATTATGTTATACTAAGGTCAAGATTCATTTATAACCACCACCCCTGACTCTCCTGGAGGGCGGGGGCGTGCTTCAGATGATCGGCTGCAGCAGACTTTATTTGGGCCTCTGTTGCAGCTGCATCCCACTTCATGACAGCAGCTACAATCAAAGAAAAAAATCCACATGTATAATAAATAAAATGCAAACGCTACTGTTTTGGTTTAGCTTGCAGCAGAGATACATAGTATACATAGGGGTGATTTCCAGGACAAGGATTAGCTTAAGCCAGAACTAGGCCTCAGTTTAATCAGGAAATATAACTAGTTTTAACAAACATGCCTTACTAAAAACATTACTTGTGTGCATTTTGAGGCAAAACAAAGGGCACTGATGTATTTTAAGATATGTCAGTGCAGGTTGTTTTTAGTTTGAACAGCTCTTACATTTATTTTAGTCTAGGACTAGTCTAATCCCTGTCCGGGAAACTTCCCCATAGTTGAAAATCGAGTACTCCAGAGGCGTCATGCCGTTCAAACTGAGGGGGCACGTGCTCCCTTGGTTTTTTGAGCCAAATGGATTTTGCAAGCAATCTCAAAATCAAAGGAGCGTCCATTAATCTGTTACTTGTCTTTTAATCTGTTTAATATGCACAATATGATCAATTCTGTGCTGCATCCTTGTCACTTCTTTTGCCGTTTTGATAATGTTACATTACTTTATTCTGGCAGCAGATGCTGCAGTCAGCACAGCAACAGACGTCAGCGTCTGAGCGTGCTCACAAGCTTTGCTGTTGCATATTGCTATCTGAGGAATTAAAAACGTGTAAGAAACGCTCACAACATTTCCAAACCCCAGTACGGTAATGTGCAGTTTACCTCTTTTGTGTAGAAAATGTATGGTTTAAAATGTGACCGTCTCGACATTAAATTAGTAGAGATTTTTAGATTCATCTTCTTGGTACAACGGCAAAGTTCGCCAGAGTTCACAGGGGCGTGGAATCACGCATGCTCATATGAGGTAAAATTTAATGCAAAAATCCATTCCTCTAATAATTTTATCTAAACATTTTTTAAATCATTATTGAACATTAAAATAAATCACACTATAAGCTATAGCTTTTTCATTTTTATTATTTAGGCTATATACCTCATGGATTTAAAATTACATTAATTTTATAGGATAATGCAGCTGTTGTGCCAAATGCATTAATGACACAATTAAACAAGTCATTAAAGGAATAGTCTACTCATTTTCAATATTAAAATGTGTTATTACCTTATCTAAGAATTGTTGATACATCCCTCTATCATCTGTGTGCGTGCACGTAAGCGCTGGAGCGCGCTGCGACGCTTTGATAGCATTTAGCTTAGCCCCATTCATTCAATGGTACCATTCAGAGATAAAGTTAGAAGTGACCTAACACATCAACGTTCTTTCCTATTTAAGACGAGTAGTATGTGAGCAAGTTTGGTGGTACAAAATAAAACGTAGCGCTTTTCTAAGTGGATTTAAAAGAGGAACTATATTTTATGGTGTAAAAGCACTTTTGGGAGTACTTCGACTCGCCTGAAAAGTCCGCTCCCCTTCTCACTCTCATAATGGGAGAAAGAGGGTGTTACTGCGCCGAGTCGAAGTACTCCCAAAAGTGCTATTACGTAGACCACAACACCAACTAAACGTGGATAAAATAAACAAGGATATCTACATCTGTTCTAAACTAAGTCAACAACGTATTTAAACGTTATCTTTAACATCTCTAACGTAACGTTAGCCTAACATTAGATAATGTAAACGTTAGCTTCTAGCTGCGTTGTACATCATGTCACTTAGCTTTATTAATGTATCTGTAAATAACCGAGATAACAAATGTTATTTGTAATAATGTTGTGCTGAATGATTCATGTAAATACTGTAGCACCAAACTCACCACTAGTTGACTTGTCACGGCCCACAGACCTCAATGTACCTAAGCAACGCAGATTCAGAAACATCATTCAGTCATGAATAATAGTCCTAGTGACCTGCCTGCAATATTTTGCAATGAAAGAATATACTCACAACTAGTTGACCTTTCACGGCCCACAGACCTACCTAAGCAACTCAGATGTAAAAACATCAGTCAGTCAGTCATTATCAATAGTGTTAGCTACCTGCATGCTGATTTGATAATCTAAAAATGAAAAGTTACAACTCACCACTAGTTGACCTGTCACGGCCCACAGATCTAGATGTACCTAAGCAACACAGATGCAAAACATCAGTCAGTCTTGAACAATAGTCCTAGTGACCTGTCTGCAATATTTTGCAATTAAAGACTATACTCACGCAACCCAGTCTCACGGCAAGTCGTGTTATAGTAACGAAAATTTTGATTAATTTATTCGTGTTTGATGACACGAATTTCCGCTGTTTTTCGTGTCTCTGGAGACGAATGTCTTTTTCGTCCTTCCCAGCACGAATTTCTATCAATGGCTGTTCGTGTCTGTGGCACGACTTTCTTTATCGCGTCATTTTATATTTTGTTTTCTCATCTTTGTTTTCTATTTTTTGACCATTGTCGCTTGGGGTTTGGGTTAGAATCTTTCTGCGACTTCCTAACCCAAACCCCAGCTCTAACCACAACTCCAGGCGAGAATAGTTTTAAAAGTGGACGAAAAACATGTAGAAACCACTGCAAAAAATAACATCCTAACGCAAACCCCGGATCTAACCCTAACCCCAAGCGACAATGATTTAAAAATAGGAAACAACGATGAGAAAACAAAATATAAAATGACGCGATAAAGAAAGTCGTGCCACAGACACGAACAGCCATTGATAGAAATTCGTGCTGGGAAGGACGAAAAAGACATTCGTCTCCAGAGACACGAAAAACAGCGGAAATTCGTGTCATCAAACAGGAATAAATTAATCAAAATTTTTCGTTACTATAACACGACTTCCCGTGAGACTGTGTTGACTCACGACTAGTTGACCTCTCACAGCCCACAGACCTAGATGTACCTAAGCAACGCAAATGCAAAATCATCCTCAGTCATTATCAATAGTGTTGCTTAACTGCATGCTGATTTGATAATCTAAAAATTAAAAGTTAAACTCACCACTAGTTGACCTGTCACGGCCCACAGACCTAGATGTACCTAAGCAAAGCAGATGGAAAATCATCAGTCAGTCATTTTCAAGTGTATATCTTAAAGAAAAGAGTTGTTGTTGGAAATTGTTCCTCTAGTAAATGTGTAAATTAAATTTTTCATCATGGTTAAAATATCAGAAGTAAATAAATGGAGGACTGTACGTTACTAAATTAATTTTTTATGCATGCAATCCTATGAACAAAAAGATGGCAGCACCTTAGCTAAAAATTAAATTAGGCATAATACTGCCTACGACAAGGCAATATTCGAACTCAGATCGCCGAGCACAGCACTACCCCCTAGACCAGCGGCTCTGATGAGTGGATTCATAAGAAATGTAAAGGCAACTTTTCAGATGTAAGAGCACAGCCACAAAGACTGATATTAGTCATGTAAGGAAAATGACTGCAAAAAAATAATAATTCCACTCACATAAATGCAAGTGGATATGACAAAAAAAAACAGGGTCTCAAAATCCTCTCGCGACATAAATGTAACGTTCTACAAATGAATGCACATCATCATCTACAGGATCCTATATAAAAGTACATGACATTTTAGTTATGCACCTAAGTATATCATATTAGCTTTACAAGTCATTTCACTTTACTGTTTTAATTTTTTTAGTTGAAAGTGTAATATATAAAAAATATAAAGTAGTAAGTTAAAATGGTTTGCACTGGCAATTTAACTAGTAGGGATACACGATCTTGATTTTTCATGGCCAATTTTTATACAGATATTTTTTTACAAGCAAATTGGCAGATTCCGATTTTTTTTTCTTATCAAGCATCAAACAAGAAAGAATGAAAGTATACATAAACAATATGTTTATTTGGTATTTAACAGGCTAAACTTGGTTTGGCTATTGAAAACAATAACTGTAACCATCTAAAATTAACAGCAGTAACTGTGCAATAGGCTACATTCAATACAAACATAAATGAGACCATGACATGGATGGTTAAGTGAGGGTTATTCGTCTTGCCTGTTTTGCATGATAGACACACTTTGATACTTATTGTGGCGGTTTCCCGGTCAGGGATTAGCTTAATCTAGCACTAGGCCTTAGTTTAATTAGGAAATATAACTAGTTTTAACAAACATGCTTTACTAAAAACATTACCTGTGTGCATTTTGAGGCAAAACAAAGGACATTGGTGTATTTTAAGATATGTCAGTTTATGTTGTTTTCAGTTTGAACAGCTTTTAAAAATGTTTTATTCTAGGACTAATCCTTGTCTGGGAAACCGTCCCAATATGTTCTATCAGGGGATTAACTTATCTGACCAAGGTTTATGCTTCACCCCAAATATATACATATATTATATTATAAATACACACACACGCACACACACACACACACACACACACACACACACACACATATATATAGTACTTCGGAGACCAATTGTGTTGAAATAACATTTAGACAATTTAGACAGGTAGAGGACAAATACTCACTTCTTTTGGTAATATAACTGCTCTGATAAATGATCCTGGCCACAGAAAGACAAAAGAGAGAAAGGAGTGATTAATCAGCATGGGGCACATATTTAATTTCATGTGAGAACATAACCAGGGCTGCGTTCAGCCCCGATGAAACGTTGCACAACGTTTATTAAACAGAAACGGTGATGCATTGAACATCCTGTTGTGATGACGCAAGAGTTGCAACTACGGTAGCTGAGAGGCCATTCTTTGTGTTCTTTTTTAAATGTTTCTAAAGTCTGATGAAATCGTTATAAATGTGTGTTTAATACTGTAAAATACCCTCGATGTTACAGTCACTGACCTTGCCGTCCAGAATGAAAGACAACATTCCAACTTGAACCCATTGAGCGAGCTGTCTCTTTACTACCGCGTGGTTTTATACATCTTGCCGCTGATTGGGCCGGCATTTCTGACACACCCACCAAACAAGAGAAAACGCTTCTAAAACCTGTTGCTCGCCATTGCACACCGTTTCCAGGAAACATGTCGTTCAACCCGGAAACCGTAGCAAAAGGTTGCGCACCGGTGTGAGATTGAACGTGCCCCTGATCTTCCACCCATTCCTCAATTTTCTGTCTTTGAACCAATCTGGTCGCTTTGCAAGCAGCTTACGTTAGTTAACTAGCTAACGTTAACATCTGGCTAGCAGACACGTAACGTTACATTTGGAGGAAAATCACTTAATATTAGTATTACCAATATAACAACATACTTACAAACTTCTTGATGGGGATTGCAAGTTGCAACACGAGGTGAAACTGCGCGAAACAGCATTCAGGTGCGGACTGCGAAGCATGCGGACTGCGGTGCAGTCACATATCCGTCCGCCACAGAACTGGAGAAACTTGTGTTCCGAGCATGTTCAATAAAACAAATCTTTTATAATCTCATGTTATAAAAGTTTTAAAATGTATTCAAAACAATGTCTCGTCCCGATTTTTTTATCAACATTAAGGTAGAACTATTTTTCACAGGGGAGGGATATGACGGTCTGAAACCGGAAGGAGTAACCAATAACCGCCTTTTCCACGAAAAATATAATAATAATAATAAACTTATCCAAAAACATGCTTAACTTTTTTAATAACATATGACTAAGCAGCATACATTAATTAACAAGGTAATAAAAAACAAATAACAACAAAACAATATGTAGGCTATAAAATAATTGACAAATTTATCTAAAATTAAAAATGCTGACATTTGACAAAGACAATGACGAATAAAAGACAATAAATTAATCTCTTTTTACTAGAATAAAAAAATATGTATTTAATATATATATATTTAATATATAAATTTAATATAAAACTTAGGATAGTCATTTTTTCTCTATAGATCCTGCTTTCCCCAGCTGACTGAACTGCCTAAAGTGTTTACAAGACCAAGGTGATCAAAATAATAAAATTAGAGAAGGTTGAATGCAGTGCAAAATCGTGATACTGACAGGGATACAAAAAACGTTATAGCCAAGATGCATACAAGGACACACTATCAACACCAAGCAGCTACGGCATAGCTATTACGGCGTTGTGACCCTTTTGGAGTGGGGGGATGAGATTTTTTGCAAAGTGTCTGCCAGCCGTTAGCAAGAAAACTTTAAAAACTGCTTAAAGTACTGCTTGCTGGCGAACTGCTATGTTTCAAGACATTACCCAGATATTACACAACAGTTTGATCCCTCATGCATCATGAGCTTACAAGATTCTAAAAATGTTGTAACAATGTGTGCATCACAGTGAGCTAAAACTGTAACCACAAAGTGCACTCACGGTGTGCTCATATATTAAGGTCACCACCCATACGGAAATGTAATATATGACATATATGTCCCTATATCAAAACCGATCTTGGCATATATGTTACATATATATGCAATATATTAATATCACATATATAGATCCTCTGGATATGAATATATAGGTTTAAAACATATATGAAATACTCATATTAAAATGTATATAAATACATATAATAATATCACATATATAGATACTCTTGATATATGAAGATATATGTTTTAAACCTATATGGAATACTCATATTAAAATGTATTTAAATACATATATTTAAAATATGTGTATGTATGAATTCTTATATGGGTTTGTATTTTACAACCATATAAGATGGATTTTTACATGATACTCTATGCTCCAACCATATGATATCAATATGTTTTATGTCTAGATTTCTAAAACAACATAGCCTATATAGGTCTGTATATATATTGTTTAAAAATTATTAGGGTCATAACATTATAACCCTGTCTAGTTTCAAACTGCATGCATTTGGCACCGCAATGCGGGGTTAATCCCACAAAAACAGGGCTAACCGTGCTCCCGAGGAGTGTTTCATAACCCTGGGTTAATTTCAGGGATAACGCTGCTTCTAAATTACAAGTGTGAAATGCTCCTTAACCTAGGTTAAAAGTGGGGTTTAGAGAGAACCATGGTTTTAATACAGGAACCATGGTTTTTGGTTTTAACTGTAGTAAAACCATGATTAGTGATTGTAAGGGTAGGGTTTAGGAATGCACAGTGTGAAATGTCAGATTATGAATACCCGGGGTTTTGTAGTTAAACCATATTAACCACAAATGTATCATTATCTCACTATAATCAAAATATAATAAACCATGTGAAAAAAATACTAGTTATTTTAGTAAACTGCAGTCTCAGAAGAAAAGCTGTCACTAGGTACAGATATGAATACATGTTGGTTCATGTGGTATAGTACTAATATGTACATTTAATTATACTAATACCACGCACAAATAGGGTGTAAGTTACTTTTTTAAAAACCACCTCAGTGGCATTTGTACTTTTTTTCTGAGTATGTACATTCCACTGACAATCCCCACTATATGCTTTATACTATAGTATGCTACACTTTTCAAAATTATTTTTAACCATACTATACTACATTGGCCTACTATTGTATAGCTTTAGTTATAATATTTAGGCTAAATCAACCTGCAGAAAACATGGTTATTATATGGTTATTTTCATTAGAGATGAAAGCAGTCTCTTTTCTGTCTCAATATGTGATAAACACTGCAAAAATTAATGTGATCGTGTCAATTTACCAGATCATAAAGTCATAAAGTAGCCTATTACTGGATCAGGATGATTTTAAAACACACTCGCACGCACGTATGCACACAAATACACACCGGACAGGGATTAGACTAGTCCTAGACTAAAACATTTTTAAGAGCTGCCCAAACTGAAACCAACTTGCACTGACATATCTTAAAATACATAAGGGCCCTTTGTTTTGCCTAAAAATGCATACAGGTAATGTTTTTAGTAAGGCATGTTTGTTAAAACTAGTTATATTTCCTCATTAAACTAAGGCCTAGTCCTGGATTAAGATAATCCCTGTCCGGGAAACCGCCCCCATATTACTCAATGTACAAGCTAGAAATTAAGCTCTGCACAGCACAGGTCTACTAAAGGGTTAATGGTGCCACATGGTGATCAACAGTAAAAATGACAAATTTGACCTCTTTGCAAAAGGAAAAACCACCAACATTCAAAAATGCATGATAACAAGGTTTCATTGCTCTGCAATCAAAAAATGTGGTTATAATGGAAGTCAATGGGGCAAAAACAGCCACTAACAATAAATGAGGAAGAAAACAATAATCAAAAGCCAATGTTTTTACTTTATATTTGACATGCCCAAGAAAAGGTTAAAAAAAATCCAGTCTACAATCACTTTTTGTATTGAAAATTTGTCATTTAGATTTTCCCCAAATCCACTTATGAACTTGGCAATTAAAGAGTTAAAATCATGGAATTTTTGTAAAAATTTGGTAGTTTTGATCAGTACTGACTAACAAATTTATGCAAAAAAAGTGAAAAAATAATCTGATACATTTTTACAGAAGTTTAATTTAGTGGATGTATTTAATTTGAACAATGCACAAGGGTTAAATTTGCACTGTGTACCCCTGCATAAAATAAAAACAGGAGGAATAATAAAACGAACACTGTAAAATACAAGCTAAACAGCGCCTACTTCAGTAACACACAAATAGCTTAAGTTGTTAGCCCTTCCCATCCAACGGCTGGGTGGATCAGTGGATAGTGGAGGTGACTTTCAACGTGAGGACCCCGTTTCGAGGCCCAACTGGACTCATCAGGTACATTACAAATAATAATTTGTGTTTCTGTGTTAAGTTGTGTTAATGGGTTGTACGTCCTACCTGTGGTCTGAAACATGCAAAAAGTAGATAAAAACCACGGTTCAAATTTAATTATTTTATGATATATGATAAGTATATGTATGCAACATATATTAGACATATATGTGAAGTCATGTATGTCACATATATAAATAATTATATAGATGACATATATGTCTATGTATGTTTTTTGCACACATAGACATATATTTGTGTTTTCGAATAGGTGTCATATATGGTTGTACATATATGTACATATATGTTTCTACTTTATATTCACATATATTACATTTCCGTATGGGATATGAGGTCACTGCACACTCACTATGAGCTCATACCCATAAAGCACATGGTATGAAAAGTACCATATGTTGCTCAGAGAACTAATATTCTAGCGTTTGCTATTTGGAAACATGTCGTAGAGACGTCAGCATTTAATTGCCAATGATATACGAACAATAAAAAAGTGAAAGAAACATGATTGTCTCTGCATTTAACCCCTCCAATGAGTAGTGAAGCCATCCATTGCAAGTCATGAGCATGCACACACACACGCACACACACACACCAACTATCACTGCAACACCCCAACAATCAATCACTTCCTGCCAGCTGTGGGAATCGAACCACCAACCTCTGGGTTACACACACAAGTCTGACTCTCTAACCTGACCACAATGCTTGGACAAAACAAATCTGTGAATCCTGGTCACTTTTACCTGTGTGAGCTTTCTTAAACCTTTATTTAGGCTTCTTGATGCCATAACGTTGTTGTTGACATTTTATATGGTATATACTTTACACACCATGTATATGGCTGTATGAAATGCTGTGTAGAAAGTGTCCTAAATTTGATCATTCCTATAATATTTATTAGAAATTATAGGTAAGAAGGGTGTCATTCTACTCTTGGGCCAACATTTTCCATACATGTGTGCTGTCCTGCTATAACAGAATGAGTGTGCCGTTACCCTAAAATTATGACCATAGTATGAGCTCACTGTGTGTAGAATGACTTCACATCATGACCACAGTATGAGCTCACCGTGAGCGCAGCACGACCTCACACCGCGACCATGATATGAGCACACAGTAGGTGTGGCTTGACCTCACATCATGAGGTTTTGTCACAATGTGAGGTCACAGCACATTCACACATTCACTATGCACTTAAATATGGTCACGATGTGAGGTTATGGTACACTCACTATGCGCTCATATCATGGTCACTATGCGAAGTCATGGCACACTCATTGTGCACTCAATACCATGAACTCAACATTTTAAAATCACAATGAGCTCACAAATAGCTCACACTGTGATTATCACAGTATGAGAATGGTGTGAATTCACTGTGATCTTGTGTGATCTCGCGTCACGTGTTGACTGGGTAAGTCAGTGCTTGCTACTCCTCACATAGGCTGCTTAACACATACAGGTGAACAAGTCCTTGCACAATGCAAAGCAACACATTTTTAGAGCTGCGCACGTCGAGCTACAGCATAGCTCGAAGGGGGCAATCGCAGCTACGCTGAGAGGTCTGCGGGAGTACGTCGTCGATTTGACGCAGAAACTTTTTTTTACTGTCATTTCTGGTTGAATAGCCATCGTTAACAAATGTCATATATTGATTAAATCTGGATGTCAACGGACATACAGATTATAGCCAATATCGACTTATTCTGGCTGTCAATAGATTGTGGCCAAATTGGACATTTTTATTCACATCATTTATCAACTAATTATGGATGTCAATGGACGTACAGATTATAGTCAGTATGGACGTCTGTTCTCGACTTATTCTGGTTGTCAGTGGACGTTTAGATTGTGGCCAGATTTTACATCTTTATTCACGTCATTTATCAACTAATTATGGATGTCAATGGACGTACAGATTATAGCCAATCTGGACGTCTTTTCTCGACTTATTCTAGCTGTCAGTGGACGTTTAGATTGTGGCCAAATTGGACATTTTTATTCACGTCATTTATCAACTAATTATGGATGTCAATGGACGTACAGATTATAGTCAGTATGGACGTCTGTTCTCGACTTATTCTGGTTGTCAGTGGACGTTTAGATTGTGGCCAGATTTTACATCTTTATTCACGTCATTTATCAACTAATTATGGATGTCAATGGACGTACAGATTATAGCCAATCTGGATGTCTTTTCTCGACTTATTCTAGCTGTCAGTGGACGTTTAGATTGTGGCCAGATTGGACATCTTTATTCACGTCATTTATCGATTAATTATGGATGTCAATGGACGTACAGATTATAGTCAGTATGGACGTCTGTTCTCGACTTATTCTGGCTGTCTGTGGATGTTTACATTGTGGCCAGATTGGACATCTTTATTCACGTCATTTATCTACTAATTATGGATGTCAATGGACATACAGATTATAGCCAATCTGGACGTCTTTTTTTGACTTCTGGCTGTCAGTGGACGTTTAGATTGTGGCCAAATTGGACATCTTTATTCACGTCATTTATCAACTAATTATGGATGTCAATGGACGTACAGCTTATAGCCAATCTGGACGTCTTTTCTCGACTTATTCTGGCTGTCAGTGGACGTTTAGATTGTGGCCAGTTTGGACAACATTTCTCAGTGTCATTAATCGACTTATTCTGGCTGTCAATGGACGTTCAGATCATGGCCTGGACGGACGGGTGTGATATCAACCTGTTTTGGACGTCCACAGACGTCGCATGCTCAGTGGGCCGCGAACATGACTCAAGAAATCATATTTCGTCTGGCTCTCGCGATACTTTGACGTCATCCGGCTACACAATTTAAATGTAAATAGGTATTAAATAAGTTTTAATGTGCAATATAAAAGAATACACAGTACGATTATGCTTTAGAATGTAGTGAAGTAAAAATTTTCCCAATACAAGATGCTTGGAAATGTAACTAATGTAACTAAGTTTTGTCCATCTCTGCTATCAAGTCCAACTAAATTTAGGATGATAATAGTCAGTTTTACTGGCATTAAGAGCACATTAAGAGCAGTAGTCATTTTGAGCAAAAAAAAAAAAATGAACCCCGAAGAAAGGGCATTAACATGGCATTTTCTTTTGTAATGACCCACTGATTGTTACTTATCTTATTATGAACTTTTATCTGCTGCAGTTTTGTTTCATGTTCCAGTACTGAGGAAAACACTATAGACACTACTGCAGGGGTCTCCAACCTTTTTGTGAGCAAGGGCTACCACAATGGATAAAACAATCTGGAGGGCTACTTTTTTATAGTCTACTCAAAACTTTTTTGTTTTACTTGTTGATGTGTTTAAGTATTGTTAACATACGTAAACAAAGCTAGGCTTATATAAAAAATCTGTAATAAATAAATATTACAATATTACAAACGCTTGCTTACCTTAAAGGTAGGGTACCACACTTTGAAAAATGCTAACGGTAGCCGACTAGCAATGAAATCACGATCCCCCCCTCCATTCAAATCGCCATCCAAAGTCACGCCTCTTTCAAAACACGTGAACACGCACAGATCAGACGGTCACATCTCATTTCTCATTCAGCAGTGAGAAAACTTTGCAGTACAAAGTCGAATAACACTTCCAAAATAACCAAACAACTGGTTTACATCAGATTTAGTTTAAGCACACGTTCGGTTGTGTAGACGTAGTAACTATATTGTTACGCTAATCCGTAAACGAACACAAATTTCATAAGCAACACAATTTTTCATCATAGTAGAATATCTGAATCCATCTCAATACAAACATATCGCGTACCTACCTTACCAAAATAAACAGTGCAATGACCCTTTCAGACCCTTTGCCTCCTGCAGCTGTTTCATCTCGTGGTAAAGCAGTAAAGTTACCGATGTTAATTTGGGTTTTTGCTCTTTCTGATCCAGGCAGTTTTTGCTGTTGTTGTTATAAAAGATGTCTTTCGTTGTGTGCCTCCTGTGTAGGTTGTCAATTCAGCAGAAAAGTTTGCTGTTCCCACTGTTTACAGACAGGAGGTGAGCGCACGTGAACGCGCCGATGACGTATGGTGTCTGCGTGGACTTGCTGCGCGGAGGGCATTCAAATTACGCTTACGTATAAGGGACATAAATGGAAACGTCCGTTCGGACCGAAATCTATGATTTGTTGAACATTTTTTGGTCCTACGCCTTTCACAGATGACATACATTTCTACAAGTACATTTAAACAACTTAACACAGTGATTGCTATCAGGATGTGAGGAGACTTTTAACCAGCATAACAAAAAATGTTTCAGGATCAAATCTGTTACCCTACCTTTAAGTAGAGCATGATCTCATAAATTGTGGGTAAAGTTTTAATTTGTGATGAGAACTTTTGAAATATAAAAAAAAATGTGTGTGGTAATGGAAATGACAGGGTGGTGGTGGAAATGACAAGGTGTTATGGAAATGACAATGAATTAATGTGAACATAGAGTAACAGTATAGATATCTCCCGCTCTACCCACTTCCTAATTGTCAGCTGATGACTTTTGCAAACTTTTTCATCAACAGTCTGGGAGTAGGAGATGTTTATAAAGAAGCTGAAAGCAACTTTCAGTAAAGTGTAAGACTCATTCATAAGTGCTGACTTAAGTGCCGCAAACTGAGAACTACAATGATTTCAACCTAAAATGGCCACCCTTAACCTCTGAATCAGCCAATAGAAAGCCAGCAATGTTATACAGTCACAGCAGCATGTGACACCATACATTCATGAAGACATTACAATTATATTAGTATATAAATATATTAATTTAAATTTGCTTCAAGAAATGTTTAACAATATTACAAATAAGTACATACATTTATTTTACAAGATTTTGCACCATTTTGATTAACATATTAACATGTTAATTAATTCAATTCAATTCAATTTTATTTATATAGCGCAATTGTTAATTGTTGCAAAGCAGCTTTACATGAGAAGATGTAGAGGAGAACACAGAAAATCAATAGATAATATAAGAAGTAGAGATAGCGGCTAAGGTTAAACCGTACAAGCGAGCATATTGGCTAAGGTTAAACCGTACAAGCGAGCATATTAATAATGTAACGTATACAGTAAAGTGCTAAGTTAAGCCAAAGTTGGCTGACTCTCCCTGGGACGAAAAAAAAAACCCCTAGGAAAAAACCCAATGGAAAAACTCCTAGACGGACAAAAACCCTTGGGAGGAATTAATATATATATATATATATATATATATATATATATATATATATATATATATATATATATATATATATATATATATATATATATTGGTCGGGCATCGGCTGGTCATCACGTTGAAGGACAGCCAGTAGATCAGTGGTGCGATGACCTTCACAGCAACAGGAACTGGGTCTGTTTGTCTCAATGTCCTCGGGGTCGAGGACTAGAGGAGACAAAAACAGAGTTCTATTAGCGTAGGGGCCGTTCGCATGTAATGCAAGTGTCATACATCATAGTGGTTTAAGTCAGCTCGGTTCCAGACAAGCTAACTATTGCGGGAATAGCATATTACCCATATGAGGTATGTGAGTGCTTTGCTCTAGACAAAATAACTACTGCAGGAAAAGTACATTTACTGGACATTTTATGTGAATGCTTTGTTAAAGAAGAATGTCTTAAGTTTAGATTTAAATTGATCGACTGTGTCTGATACTCGAACAGTATTTGGTAAATCATTCCAGAGCTTAGGGGCTAAGTAGGAAAAGGATCTACCACCTTTAGGCACTTTTGCTATTCTAGGGATAATTAAGTGACCAGAATTTTGTGAGCGCAGTTTACGTGATGGATTGTATTCCGATAGTAGTTCTTTAATATACGAGGGCGCTACACCATTTAAGGCTTTGTAGGTGATTAGTAATATTTTAACTTGTATGCGATATTTAACTGGTAGCCAGTGTAAAGATGCCAGAATTGGACTGATGTGGTCATACTTTTTAGATCGAGTAAGCACTCTTGCGGCGGCATTTTGAACCAGCTGTAGCTTGTTTACCTGATTTGCATGGCATCCCCCGAGTTACGAGTTACAATAGTCTATTCTAGAGGTCATAAAAGCATGGATAAGTTTTTCTGCATCTGATGCAGACAGCATATGGTGTATTTTTGAGATATTTCTAAGATGGAAGAATGCTGAATGCTGTGCGGCAGACGTTGGAGATATGACTATCAAAAGATAGATTGCTGTCGAACATCACGCCTAAACTTAACCGTGGAAGATGGCACCACCGTGCAGCCATCTATGGGCAACTTGTAATCTGACATATTATGTTTGTAGCGATTCGGTTCAATAATAAGTATCTCTGTCTTATTGGAGTTTAGCATAAGAAAGTTATGTACCATCCAGTCCCTCATATCACTAATGCAGTCTGTTAGCTTAGAAAACTGGTGGGTTTCGCTAGGATGCGACGAGACGCAAAGCTGGGCATCATCCGCACAGCAGCGAAAACGTATGTTATGTTTCCTGATAATGTCTCCTAGAGGTAACATATATAACGAGAATAGGATAGGGCCTAGAACTGATCCCTGAGGTACCCCGTATTTAACGGGGGAGTGATATGACTCTTCCTCATTTACATAAACAAAGTAATATCGATTGGTTAGATACGATCTAAACCAGGCTAACGCCTGACCACTGATGCCAATATAGTTTTCTAGTCTATTGAGTAAGATTCTGTGATCTATTGTGTCAAAGGCTGCACTAAGGTCTAGTAATATAAGGATTGAGATTTCACCACGATCGGATGTTAAAGGGCCATTTCACCAATAGGAATATTAATCTTAGTGGAAAGTGGGTCATATTAGTAGTTAAAATGTAGCATAAATGTAGAATTTTGTGCCTATTTGACAGAGAAAGGACAGAATGTGACTTTAGAGCACATTTGTATGAAAAACTACAACTCCCACTATGCGCCACAATGCACAGCTCTGCAAGCCACTCCCATTAATCGGAACACGGCTCAGATATGATATTGTGTACATACATGCCACGTTAGTAAAACAAAGAAAATAGCCACCACCACTGTGTCTGACAGACACCAATCATGACATACTTTTAAACGTGATGTTACATTGTGTTACACACAATAACACTCTGGTCTGGTGTGTAGCAAAGTCTTATTCAAACAGTAACGTGAGGTGTCAGATCCGCAGTGCAAATGTCTTTCCAACTTAAAAAAGGGTATGCATATTAAATGTTTATTTAGTTTTACCAATTTTCTTTTTGTCTCTTGTTTACTGTAATTACATCTGTGTAATATCAGCCTCATTGCTTTCACATAGACATATAAAATACCGCTCAGATATGCTATTATGTACATAAATGCCATGTTAGTATAACAAAGAAAATAGAAACACTCACTTTAATTAGATGTCCGTTTATCCCTGCATCCTCCACACAAACGCGTCCCCTGCACAATATCTCCACAGACGCGCTGCCTCAGCTCTTGGAGCTTGTGCTCGTAAGCCGAAACACGTCTTTTAAATAAGCACGCGCCCAGAAACATTAACAAAACAAACGTTTATATCCTTATCTGATCCAGAAATCTTAAACCGAAAGCACACAGCGCGAGTCTGTCCAAGCTCATACTCCGCAGCGCGTTTGCTCGTAAGCCGAAACGCGTCTGTGAAATAAACATGTCCAAACGCGCCCAAAGTTGCTCGCCTGGAAACCTTTACCAAACGAACATCCATATCCTTATCTGATGCAGAAATGTTATAAAGAGGGCACACAGTGAGAGAACAGGCAGTAGTCTGTCCAAGCTTCTCTACGCAGCAGAGGCCGATGGTTGCTGCGTCTTCCACGAGCTCCTCTACCCAGCCGAAGCCCAGGCTCCGGCTTCTCCTCGAGCTTCTTCCTCCATCTGCCTGAGCTCTTTGCTGTATTGTGGCTCATAAAGGTGCAATGTACAGCGGATTAGAGCATCACGCTTGCGAAATCACCCTCTTCTATATCATATTAATTAACTTCCGCTGTTATTGTAACATGAAGTCTGACTCGCTCCACAACGTTTGTTTAGCTTAGCTTAGCATAAAGATGGCGGCTGATCGGTTTTTTCCATCTGTGTTCGTATATTTTCGTAAGTCCCACCCACTGATATGTAATAGGCCTGTAGCGTCAGTGGGTCCCACCCATAGCCCCCACCTTGGAAAAATGAGGAATGAGTGTCTGTAGTCTTTCACACTCAACAGAGATACAGGATTTCCTTCTTTCAATGACGCAAAATGACGATTTTTACATAATTGAAAGAAGGAAGTGCCTCACTGAAATGAGTATTTCTCCCCTCTCAGGGGAAACTGAGGGAATGATGCACGACCATTCAAAAACATGACTGGGGTTCTAACAGTACAAAGCTTAATGCAAATGGGTGAAGTTTCCCTTTAATAAGAGGTTATTTGTAACTCTAAGCAGCGCTGTCTCTGTGCTATGTTGGGGCCTGAATCAACTTTTCATATGTATTATTTTTTTCTACAAATGTGCTTAGCTGGCTTGCCACTACTTTTTCTAATATTTTAGAAAGAAAAGGTAGATTTGAGATTGCTCTAAAGTTATTAAGATCTCTGCAGTATGATGGTCATACCATGGAGCTGGCGGTTTTTCTGTGATTCTCTTATTTTGAATGGGAGCAACGGCATCCAACGTGCTAGAGCAGACGTTGTTCAGGTTTTCTATTATAATATCCAGATCTTCACGGTTATCTGCTACATGTTTCATTTGAGACAGGTCTGGAAGAGTGCTAATAAAGCTATCTTTAGTGGTGGAAATTATTGTTCTCGCTAATCTGTAGCATGTTGTAGACTGAGCGGTCCTATCTAGAGGTATTGTGTATGACACAAGGCAATGGTCTGAAACGGCATCACTCTGGGGTGATATTTCTATGTCATTAATATTGAGTCCGAGTGACAGAATTAAGTCTAGTGTGTGATTACGAGTATGCGTGGGCCCTGACACGTTTTGTTTAATGCCGAGAGAATGTAGAACATCCATAAACGCATGTCCTAATGCATCTTTTGGATTATCCACATGGATATTAAAATCACCAACGATAAGAGCTTTATCTACAGTGACTGTAAGCTCAGATAGGAAGTCTGAAATCTGTTTGGTGGCCCGGAGGCCTATATATGGTAGCTAAAATGAACGAAAGCCGTTTGTTGTTACGATCAGTTATTTATTTCCATATTTAACAGTATTATTTCAAATGAATTAAATTTAAGGTTGAATTTATGGTTTACTTTGAATATTTTATTGTATATTGTAGCTACACCACCCCCTCTCCCTTTTAGACGAGGAACTTGTTTATATAATAGTCTTGTGGGGTGGATTCGTTTAAACTGGTGTAATCGTCTGCTTTAAGCCAGGTCTCTGTTAAACAGAGTGCATCTAAGTTTTGATGTTAAGAAGGCCGAATTTTAACATTTGAGTTTCATCTGTTAATGTATTGTGTTCTAATTTTATGTTAATAAGATTTGTACGAGATGAGGTAAATGGTGCTCTGTATTTATTTGTTCGAGGAACAGACACAGTCGAGATGTGTTGGTACTCTGGTAAAAAAGGCTCTATGTGGTGGGATATATGTGATCTTGACATGTCAAGGCAGCTAACAGACTGATGGGTAAGCCACAAGCTGTTTATAAGAAAAGACTAAAGTTTGCAAACATTTAGATAAAAAAATACTTTGATGATCAAGCCTGAACAAGATGATCAAGTTGAATTTCTCCACTTAAACACAATTGTAATTTTTGCCATCTTTGTCACTTTCACCTTTGGCTTGCTCACTGCTAACATTGCTAACATTATGTTTTGGGTCAGGGTTTTATACTCTATTAATATCACTTTACATGTAATGATGTCACTGCAATCTTGTAGATACTTCGCAATTTTTGAGGTTGATAATGCTATAGTAGATTTTATTTACATTTTATGGTATTTTATTTACCTATAATAAACTGTAAAACCAAAAGCGTCTATACTTAAAAAAAACTTACTTCAATTAGTAACACCTAATATTTAAACATTTTAACTTTAATTATTTCACTTAAACTCAGAAAATTTAAGTTGAAAACTTACTTTCACTTTAATTTTTTTACAGTGTATATTATGCAAATTTATATACCTTTAAGTATGCTGTCCTGATAATTCCATAAAAATTGGTACTGTGCAAGCACTTGAAAAAGTTTCACTTATATACATTGTATACTGTATATTATATTGTGTAATATAATATACATTGTATAAAAACCCTATACTCTTTATATTTCATGTTATATTCATTCCTATCTACTGTCTATATTCTACTAACATGTATTTATTGTACATTTTCTGCTCTGCAACAAAGCAACAATATTTTTTTTTCAAAAGTGCTATAGAAATACATTTGAATTAAAGTAATTCTAACACATTCTTTGTTGTAACGTGCATGATCTCCGCCTCTCTGCTGCCCTCTTGTTACTCTAGGTCAGTGTTTCTCAAACTTTTTCAGCCCAGGGACCACTTTATCTTCCAGTTTTTTTCTGAGGACCACCTAACAGAATCCCACTCTAACACGCCCCCAAAAAACAACAAAATAGGAAGGATAAGCTAAATTTAAGTTTAATATGCAACTGTTTCAAGTCAAAAACTATTTTTTAAAGAGAAATGCAATGCTATGTTCAGAAATTATTATACAAATTTTATTTCATTTGAACAAGTAAATGTGAAATGAGTTACAGCTTAATATGAACAACAAACTGCACATGTGAAAAAAACTGCAATTAAACATACTATAACAGCCTAGGTCCCACTTAATGTCATTCCAAAGAGCCATTAGTTTAAAACTGAGGTGGTGGGTATATGAAGTCTATGGTTGTAACTATTGTAACAATAAAATGCTGAAAAACAATGTTCCCCTTAATGTCCAAAATCACTGAAATTACAGGAATTTAACACATGAAACAAAAACTAGTACATTACAAAACTAATAGATCTGTGGATTTTACTGCTTTCAGTTGACGCTTGATCCTTCTTTTGACTGCTCTTTGGTTTAGCCACCGATCCATTTTTACGTTATTAAAACAGAATAGCAAGAACTGATATCACAGTTTTGCAAGTGCATTAAAAATCTATTTAAATAAGTGACGATTGTATAAACACTTGCCTAGTTTAGGTCATCTTTTGGCGGACCACTGGGGCGACCACACTTTGAGAATTACTGCTCTAGGTTAAGAGACCTCTCCAGCTCTCTTAAATAATTTAGGAGCTGAGACCTAGTTTTAACACTTAGGAGGCTTTATAAATCAAACTTATTCTTAAGTGTAAGAATAAGAGTAAAATGACGTCATTCTTAGAATTTTGACACACTTAAAACTAAAATTTTACTCTGAGAGGCTTTATACATATGGCCCAGGGCCCATATGTATTAAACATCTCAGAAATGCTCTTAAGAATAGTCTTAAGCTATGACTTAAGTGTCAAAAAATTCTTAGTAAGGAGTAGGACCAGTTTGAGAATAGGAGACATTTATAAAGAAGCTGAAAGCAACTTTCGGTAAAGTGTAAGACACATTCTTAAGTGCTGACTTAAGTGCCGGAAACTGAGGACTACAATGATTTCAACCAAAATCGGGAGTTTAAGTGGCCCGAGACGGGCGACCCGGAGTGGGAGAGGATCACTCTTCAGGAGATGGTGATCCGCTCCTTCCCCCCGGTAGAGGGTCGGGTGGAAAATCCTTGGTTTTACATGTGTTCCACCGGCTGTCCAGCCTGTACCCACTTAACCACACATAAGAGTGCATTCCTCTTCCCTCTCCAGGTCTCCGGAGGATCGAGAGAGCCGTGAGCGGGCACACACCAGCTCACCCTACCTCTCCTCTATCGCCAGCGAGTGTTTTCTGGAGTCTGCGCTCTCCGCGCAGGAGACCAGACGACCATCACCCTCACCGGAGTCTGCGCTCTCCGCTCAGGAGACCAGATGACCGTCACCCTCAGCGGGCTCAGGTCAGTGTCACACACACACTCTCTGTAGATGTTTGTGCTCGCAAGGCACACGCACCGGCAGTCACACCTGCCCCGCTCGGCTGCCCACCGCGGGTAGTTCAGTAGTGCCGTTAATTCTCCTCGTATGGTCCCTGGGTGCTTGGCTTCAGTTCGCAGCCCGTCTCGTTGGGTTTTACGCACAATCCGCATCGGTTACGAAATACAATTTACCGGCACACCCCCAAATTCTCGGGCATTCGTTTCACTACAGTGAAAGCGTCCGATGCACATGTACTGCGTGCAAAAGTCGATGTCCTGCTTGCGAAGGACGTATCAAGCCGGTCCCTCTTACCGAGATGATGATAGGGTTTTCCAGCCTTTATGTCATAGTACCCAAAATATGCGGTGGATTACGACCGATTTGATTTACGCACTGGCTCTACAAATGAGATCCTTCAGGATGATAACGCCGAGGCACGTATTTCAATGTTCAGATTGGTTTGCAGCCTTAGACCTGTAAGACGTGTACTTCATGTGTCCATCTCCCCTTGTCTTAGACCGTTTTTTCGCTCTGCGTTCGGGGGCTGGGCATATTAATACTAAGTACCAACATTCGAGCTGTCTCTCTCTCCCGTGTCTCCATGAAAGTGCTAGTCACGGCATTAAAACCTCAGAGAGAGAGCGTTGTTCGCATTCTGCTTATATTTACGTCAACTTATAATAGCTCGTTCTTGGCAGACGTGCGCGAACACAGAGATTTAGAACATCTCGCTTGTTTAAGTCGTCAGGTCAACTAAGTTCAGTTCGAGGGAAGAACGCGGTCCCTCTGAAACAATTTCAGAAGCTCCTGGAGCATATGGCAGCCGCTGCGGCTGTGACACTGCTCGGGCTGCTCCATATGAGACCACTTCAACGTTGGCTTTACGATCGAGTCTCGAGGAGAGCGTGGCGCACCGGCATAAACCGTGTAACCATTACACCTGCGTGTCATTTCAATTTTACCCTGTGGTCAGACCCAGCATTTCTGAGGGCAAGATATGCCCCTGAGTCGGGTCTCTTGGCATTCTGTACACATACAATGCCCCCAGCATGGGGTGAGCAGCCACGTATGACGGGCTTGCAGTCTCAAGGGTGTGCATAGCCCCCAACTGCCACGAGCGGCGGGCTGCATATCGGGGACTCGTACGTTCCGCTACGGAGATGCGAAGGAAGGATGTATTAGCCGGCACCGACAATATTGCGACTGTTGCGTTATCAACCGTCAAGGCAATTTTTGTGCTCTCGTCACCTGTCGCATCTCACTTGTCATCTCCTCCTTTGGAGTTAGAAGCATCTGAGGTCCCTTCGTGCCATTTACATCCCGGGTTCCCTCAATACAGCGGCAGACGCGCTTTCCCGAGCTGCGCACCCTTGCAAATGGCGACTCCACCCCCAGACGGTTCAGCTAATTTGGAAGAAGTTTGGTCGTGCGCAGATAGATCTGTCGCCTTTTTTATTCACTAACTGAGGGCAGCCTCGGCGTGGATGCGTTGGCACACAGCTGGCCGCGGGGGATGCGCAAATACGCATTCTCTCCAGTGAGCTTAATCGCACAGACAGTGCAAAGTCAGGCAGGACGAGGAGAGCCTTTTACTGGTCGCGCCTTACTGGACGACCAGGAATTGGTTTCCAGAATTAATGCTCCTCTCGACATTCCCTCCCTGGCAGATTTCCCTGAGGAAGGACCTTCTTTCTCAAGGGTAGGGCACATTATGGCACCCGCGCCCCGACCTGTGGGATCTCCATGTATGGTCGTTGAGCGCGCGCAAGGTTTAGGTGATTTATCGCAACCAGGTATCTAACACCATCACCGCGGCACGAGCACCGTCCACAAGACGGGCTTACGCGCTTAAATGGAACCTGTTCGTCACCTGGTGCCTTCACAACGGGAGGACCCCCGAGAATGCCCCATTAATATCGTGCTTTCATATCTTCAACACCGTTTGGAGCGTAGACTGTCGCCATCCACCATTAAAGTTGATATCGCCGCTATATCTGCTCATCACTCGCTTAACAACGGCAGATCGGTCGGCCAGCACGACTTAGTTATTAGGTTTTTAAGAGGCGCTCGAAGGCTGAACCCTTTGTGCCCTCCCTCTATTCCTCCCTGGGACCTGTACATGGTGCTGAAAGCCCTGCAGGGACCTCCGTTCGAGCCTTTCCAGTCTGTGAGTTTTAAGTTTTTATCAATGAAAACTCTCTCCCTGCTAGCATTGGCCTCCGTGAAGAGAGTAGGGGACCTACATTCATTCCCGTTGACGTTTCGTGCCTTCAGTTTGGTCCTGCTGTCTCGAGCGTAACACTCAGACCCAGACCAGGCTACGTGCCCAAAGTTCCCACCACTCCCTTCAGACGTCGGTGAGCTTGCAAGCACTGCCCCCGGAGGAGGCAGACCCAACCATGGCTTTGTTGTGCCCGTACGCGCACTGCGACTCTACGTGGATCGCACGCAAAGCCTCAGGACCTCAGACCAGCTCTTTGTCTGTTATGGTGGTCAGCAGAAAGGGGAAGCTGTCACTAAGCAGAGGATCTCTCATTAGATAGTTGATACTATCGCCCTGGCTTATAATCTGCAGGGTATTCCTTGCCCATTTAATTTGAGAGCACACTCCACACGGAGTGGTTCCTCGCTAACAGACATCTGCAGAGCTGCTGGTTGGGCGACACCTAATACGTTCATTAGATTTTACAGTGTTCATATCGAGCCTGTATCCTCTCGTGTTCTTTCCTCACCAGGGGGAGCACGGAGAGCAGACTCTCAAGTCGGCTTGCAGCCTCCGACTGATGCTCCATAGCAGTGTCAGTATGGAAGGCCATCAGAACAAAAATGCGTAATGGTTTGAATTGTTCTTCCTCCGCTGCCTTGGCAGCCTATGTTGCGGAGCATTGGCTGTCAGCCTCTCACTAGCTGTATCCTTGCAAACCTACGTGTCAGGCTCGGGCTCCACATTGCGTCCCCTAAGCGGGGTTCCTTTGTGAGTATTTTTCCGTGGGGTTAATCCTACTAGCCCACGTTTCCCTTAGCAGAGCACTGCTTTGCTTACACAGCCACGGCTGTCCTATATCAACTAAGGTTGTCTTTCGCCCACCATTAGCCCTTAAGAGGGGCGGTGGCTTCCGCAGCGTTCCTATCTCGCTCAGGTAGGGCGCTTCCCAGTCGCTTGCACTTCTGTGGGGTTAAAGGAACATCTAGTCCCCGGCCTTCTGCCTTATCCTATTCTCCATTCCTTAGGGGGATTTGGAGGGTTTTTTGCAGACACTGGAAGAAGTCAGCTTCTAGTGGCGTTTTGGTAGGGATTCCCAATTCGTCGGTCACGACGTGACGTCGTAGTTACCGACCTAAAGGGAACGTCTCGGTTACGGATGTAACCCTCGTTCCCTGAAGTTTTATTGTCCCATCGCCACAGGTGCTGCTCCCTGCTGTCGGCAGGTCACATTCTCCCGGCTTTCTCAGCGAAAAGAAGTTAATTTCCATATTTTCACCTGCTGCTTATATACGCACCTGGCCGGGCGGCGCCAGCATTATGCAAATACCTCAATGTCAAGTTCATTGGCGTTTTAGTAGTTATCGAAGCAGATTGGGCCCTCTAAGCGAGTTCCCAATTCGTCGGTCACGACGTGACGTCTCCGTTCCCTCCTTCAGGGAACGAGGGTTACATACGTAACCGAGACGTTACCAGATAAGTCATATTTTTAAACTGTATTTTCATTGTTGGAATGAAAAAGTCTGGGTGTGCGACAATGAGAAAACAGTGAATTTGACACCTATTAGAAGTTAAAAAAGTATGAAAAAAATCATAATAAAATTTTTTAAGGTGGTCTTATTGTAAGTTTGACAAAGAAAGAGGAATTTGTCCAAAATTATATGTATTTTTAAAAATATGACCCAAGTACATAAAAGTGCCCGTAGTCTAAGAATCACATGGATTTAACGGAGTGGAGGTTGGATGAGCAAGTTTAGATGAATGCGGTAGATATAACCCATTTTTTAAGCACTTTGATTTTACGATTCCTGGAGGAAATCATTGCCTTTGATCAAAGACAATGAGAGCTAATATTGGGGCATAAAGCCAAATTCGTGCTAAATTATTATTGATTCAGTCAAAAACTCCAACAGCTTTGCAACCAGAAGCTTTAGTTACCTGAAACTCCAAACTTTTGGGAAAACTTGAGAGCCCTGCAATGTATTTTAAGCGTTTTATCTGAGAATCATGCTACAACACCAGTCAAAAATAACTGTTATCCTACAGTATATGACAAAATTGTTATCCGGTATGACAAAACTCAGTTTAAATCTTAATCAGTATTTTTGGCTACCTATAGAAATGGGCAACCTTTGCCTTCAACTTCCAAATATGTAAATCCATGCTAAATAAACATATTTACATATATCCACATTATATATGTTATTTTATCGTTATCCCATATGACACGGGATTTTACTACATAGTGTGCTAGTAAGGAAAAGGGTATGTTAATCACATTTTATGAAAGACATACTTACATTTCACCATTGTTTGGGGGTCCTTCAGGGTCTTCCTGATTGTGTAACATGCTGTCATCGTGTCAAAATAAAATTCACAAAAAATTGCTCCAGTTTCCTTGTTATTCCGGATGACATTGGCTGACAACCAGTTTTGGGATAGAGTGCTCCAGGGCATAACAAACTGGATGTCATATTCTTTGTAATATTTAAATATATTGTAGTCAGGACTCATACAGTTATGCCTGTGGCAGAGATGTTAGGATTTATTAGATTTTTTACAGTTTGTTTGGCTTTTTTGTATGTCACTCTACGGTTCGGACAGTTATGACATTATGTGACTATAATGCATAATAATTCCAACACTTTGTAATACCCTCAATATAACTCCTTCTAGAGATTTTATCAGAGTATCATCATATTTGGTCAGTCTCATTTAAAGGCCTCTGCGATACTAAATTGCAGAGATCTTGTTTTTTCGTTGGAGGGTGTGTCCTTGGCGGCCTGACAAATTTTGGCGTTTCACCATGAAACAGGAAATTGTTCTAACTCAGACATAGAATGCCCAATCTGCCCCACGCTTCACATCAGAGTTGTATAGACCGTTTCAGCAGTAACAACATAAACAAGCGGCTGCACGTAACTTCCGGTAAACTCCGCTAAGAATAAATAACAACAAAGTTCTTTAAGCGTAGTTTATTTATATAACAAGCAAAAAAACAACACATATATTACATAGGAAACCAATACATTTGTTATTTTCGACGAGGCATTTGTTCAAGAGATCAGTTTAGCAACTAGTCAGACTTTAAAAAAACGAAACCGGAAGTAAGGTTCTGATCCAGACGTGTATCACGTGCGTCCGATGAAACGGTCTATAGTACTTAAGTATTTTTACTTTCTACATAAAAGTACATTTTCAATTATTCGTATTTTATTAGTGTTTTTCTTTGGAAAATGAACATTCCAAAACATATTATCATAAGTTTTACTCAACTACCTGTCATAATTTCAAGTTTTTGGTTTATATTTAATATTTAAGTACATTAAACATCTAGTAATTTTTTGTACTTTTACTTAAAGCGTAACTTAACCCCAAACCAACTTTTTTTAGTTAATGATCTGTAAGAATGGGGCTTTATTAGTGCTGTTCATTGATTTTAGTACGTTTTTGACATTAGGATATAAAGTGTTTCAATACTGCAATATATGGTTTAAAAAACGTCCGAGTGCTGCCCTCTTCAGGTTGAACGGTGGCTACTGCAGTTGAATTTTCCTATTGGATGGTGGGTCCAAAAAATGACTCGTGACGTAAGCAGGTTCAAGCTCAAAGGGGAAATTTCAGGACCCAGACATTTTGAAAAAGTTTAAAAAAAGAAAAAAAGAAAGTTAAATAAATAAACTCTCTCATCATTTTAAGGACAGTCTATATTTATTAAATATATATCATTATGGGATTATTGTGTCAAATTAAATGATTAAGGGGTCTACAAAAGCAAGGGACAAACATTTCCACCTTTTTTGTAGAATGACCCAGATGTGTTTTTGATCTAGATTTAAAAGTGTCTACTGTTGCAGCACATCAGATCTCTTCTGGAAGCTGATTCCAGCTACAGGTGGCTGGAATTAGCATATATATGCAAAACTGTACTTTCGCGTGCATGCTACAATGGAAAATGTATATCTCATTGCAAAGTTTTTTCATAGCACATTTTCAGTACTGTGGAAAAGTCTTAGGCCACTATCTCGATGTTTTAGCAAAGTTTTATTGTCCATCCATATTTATTTTTCACTCTTTTTTTTAAGATACACACAGAAAGTACGTACACAATATGTACACAAAATTAAAAACAAAACAATTTTCAAAACTAAATGTCTTCTTCAGGTCAGTCGGTATTTAATGGTGACCTCTTTTGGCACAAAACACATCTTGAACTTTTTTTGTGGAGACTGAAGTTAGGATTTAATTTCATTTAGGTTTAAAAGATCCTGCAGTTTCCTGCTATTGCTCAAGCGGAAGGGGAGTTTACCCACCATACAGACTTTAGCTTATACTTTTATACTGTTTTTAATACTACGTACAGATTTAGATTTTACATTTATGTTATTTACTGGCAACAGTTTGTTCAAAGTTAAATGAACATGGAACATGAAGTCTTTAAAGGAACAGTATGTAGGATTGTGGCCAAAACTGGTATTGCAATCACAAAAAAGACTATTGTTGTCAGCGATATAAGTATTTGAAATGAAAATTATTTATTAATGTCTAGTGACATATCAGGGCCATTTTATGATTAATTGATATACATTTCTTACATACTGTTCCTTTAAGTTACTGGCAACCAGCTGCATAATTACAGCTAATTTCTTACAGTGCAGTTTTGTAACAACATAAGAGTGAGTAAATGATAACAGAATTTTTATTTTCGGTTTTCTTTAAAAACGCCCATGACTCCTTTTCAGTATCTGAAGTGGCAAGAATTAGGGCACCCTGCACTTAAGGAGGACCCTGATTATCTTTGGCCAATACATAAATATAATGTAGGACTACTAAAGGACTGTGAACCTGTTGTTATACATTAATACAAGAGGACATAGGGGGTATAACCCCAGCTTTTGAATCATTACTAAAGGAATGTGTGATAATTCCATGTCCAAATTCTCCTGTAAGTAGGCTACTCTTATATTTCCTGTAAAAAATAATCAGGGATGCTGGCAAGCCAGAAGAGATTGTTTACAGGTGGAGATTTTTACAAAACCTGAGGGCAGTAAATGCAGCTGTTTAACCATATACAATTCGATCACAAATACAATAACAAGTAAAATGGTTTTCGGTGATCAACCAGGCAAATGCTTTTTTAAGTGTCCCCATTCATTAAGATAGATAATGAAGGTAAATTATATACCTTCTCTTGTATTGCCCAGGGCTATACTGAGGCACCAAAGACTTAGGCTGAATCCGAAATCGCATACTTACTGTGTAGGTACTGAATTTCATTGGGTACCTACTTAACGTGCGCTAAGGCAGTATGTACGTTCGCGTTAAGTATGTACAGCATTCGCCATGTTGACGTTATCATGTGACATATGACGTAGTAGACTTGTTCGAGTTCATGTGGAACCACAAGAACTGACAGGAGGTTGACATCACAATACCGCGAGAGCAACTCGAAATCAGAGTTCTCCGTGTGTTTTCTGGAATCGCTCTCACGGTACTTTGATGTCATCCAGCTGTTGGTTCTTACAGCGGTGCATAAACTCGAACAAACCTAATAACAGACATGAAAACGTATGCGTGTGTATGAGGGACAGGTGCACTAACACCTGATTGCATCAGTAACTTGATCTGTAACAGTGTTACAGATATATTACACATTATTTTGTAGGGGACAAAATAAGTAAAACAAGCAGATTGTAATTTAATATCTATTGTCAGATGACAGCTGTGCTTGAATACAAACTATACAATGCAGCCAATGTGATTATATACATTTTAGTGAAGCAATCTCTTGTATTTACTTAAAACGACAGGAAACATGAATAAAAAATGAATGAATAAAACTATCACAATAAACTTTCCCATATGAAACAAAAGTTTATTCAAATGTATTTTTCTAACAAACCATCACATATTTACTGTCAGCTCAACACAGCTGTGATAATTCTACAGCTTTATTTTCATGAATCAGCTGAGCACTTTAATTGCGGTATATCCTGGGTCTGTGCGTGAAGTCAGGGTGCTGAGGGACAGCCCTGTGTAACGTATCAAAATCACCCGATTGGTTGGTCTCCGGTCGATTGCTTTGTTTTCCCGTGGCATCATGGGAAAGCTGGGATAGAAGTGTCCATCCGATGCACGCTTCAGAATAGGGGCGGACTCAGTAGGGCATCCGGGGATTTCTCGCCTACTGATTTTATGGATACTGAGGATTCGGACGTACTACTCTGTTCACGTGCTGTTTCCCCTACTACATTTTCAGTAAGTAGGCGGTTTCGGACAATACTTAAGTACACGTGCCTCTGAATCTCGCGAGAAATAGTCCAAAATCCCGCTAATTCTCGCCTACCCTTTTACGTATACTGAGGTTTCGGACATACTATTCGTTCGCATACTGCTTTTTGCCTACTATATAGTCTGGCAGTATGCGATTTCGGATTCAGCCTTACAAAGCTTTCCTAATGATTTGCATTCCTAAACTCAAGGTCAGGTGTCTCCAACCCTGCTCCTACACCTGTCTGTAATTATCAAGCAACTCTAAACACATTGATTAGCTGTTTCAGCTGTTTTTAATTGGGGTGTTCATAACATTTTAACCCTGCTTTGTTTCACACTGCATGCATTTGGCACCACAATGTGGGGTTAACCCCACAAAAGTAGGGTTAACCCTGCTTCTAAAGTGTGAAATAATCCTTAATCCCGAGTTAAAGCAGGGTTTAGAAAAAAAAACAGGATTAAGCTCAGTGTGAGAAGCCCTATAATGTAAAGCATAACACAAACAATGTGGTGTTATTAACACATTAGTCCATATCAGGTGTCTCCAACCCTGCGCCTGGTGAGCTACCATCCTGCAGACTTCATTCCAACCCAGCTCCAACACACATGTCTGTAAATATCAAGCAACCCTGAACACCTTCATTAGCTGCCTCAGCTGTTTTTAATTGGGGTTGGAGCTAAAATCTGCAGGACGTAGCTCACAAGGAGCAGGGTTGGAGACCCCTGGTCTATATAATAAACTTACTTACTGCCCTTATGTCTGTTGGCATGTAGGGCAGCAACCTTTTTTTACGTACTGGGTTGTTAGCCCTGTGCCCAACCTGGAGGACCAGTGGATCGCTCTTTGTCAGGCCTTTACCCTTCGACCTGTCCAGCTTTCAGTAATGTACTATTTGCACGGGATTAGTATTATCTGGGGACCTAGTGTGATTTAGAAATTATACCTACGTCTGAGTTTCGTGTGGCCGGTTCGCACGGATAAGCAAAGCCTGTAATTTCACTTTTTTTGTGATTTCAAATTTACTGACTTATCTCCCAGATATAATGTTGAGGCTTTGCATAACACTATCATGCAACAACGCGACACGCTGTAAGAGGTACCTTTACCCAATCGTTTCGTTAAATCATTGAATGTGTGAAATAAAGTGAAACTGAGATGACAGAATTAGCGTCCTCTGCCTCTAGACTACCCAGTCTCAAAGATTAAAATTACTTTAATCTATCTGATCAACACAAATACAAGGCGCCAAAACATAACTGATATCAGCATTAAAGCCGCTTTTAATAAAAACACGTTTTTTTCTTTGTGTATCAACAACTTCTGCTCCGTGGACGAGGTATGTAGCTCCCTCCAGTAGTAAACACGAAGCACGAGATCTTGTTTAAAAAATGGGGGTTTATTTCTCCAACATGTCATGTCAACCCGTGAGAACTGGGTTAAAGGAAAACAAAAAATAAAAGAATACTAAATAAAATGAATGTATGTCTTGAATTCAGATCGTGTCACTATAGTTACACACTTAGTTAAAGGATAATTCTGGTATTTAACACTTTGAGTCTTATTTCTGGTTTGTTTTGGATGAACTACAGTGATGGACACAGAAATTTTGACAATGGGTCGTGTCTTGAGTTTTTGACTCGTTTAGAAGCGTCTCTTGACTGCTTCAGAATGGAAGTCAATGGCCATGCACAAACATGTCATTAAAACAACACTTAATGTTCATTTTCAAAACTGTGCTACTCACTGAGTGGTTCGTGATGTTTGTGATGATTAAAAACAAGTTGTGTAGCGAAATACAGTTTCTGTCGTGTTTTATTTGGCATTTTGTAAAATTCCATTAACTTCTCTTGGAAGACTCATTGCTAGCTGATTTATCACTCCGCCGCCGGGAAACAAGCTATATGCATGTGAATTATATCACAAGTTAACACAAGTGATTCATGTGAAACATATCACAAGTTAACACAAGCAATTCACGTGAAATATCTTAAGTTAACACAAACGATGCACGTGAAATATCTCAAAACCGGATATAAAAGAAATAGGGCTGTCAAAGTTAACGCGTTAATAACGCGTTAACACAAATTCATTTTAACGCCACTAATTTTATTAACGGAGATTAACGCAACGCGCAATTTCTGTTTGACCCTTGGTCCAGCCCATAGTTGAATGAACAGAGACGCAGACAAATGTGAACCTGTCTAAATGAGTCGAAAGTTTTCATAGAAATAAGAACATTAAGCAAATCGTCTACCAAATCCAATGCTCTAAATGCTCGTTGGACATCTGATATGATCTTTATTTATACGTCTGAGAGGTGTAACGTTACCGTCCTCCTAATGCTTAATCTAATACAAAAATGCGTCTCAATTCATTTTGGTTTCGCTTTTATGCATGACTTAGAAAATAGACTGCAGGACTTGCTTGATGTTAAAATAATCATTAAGAGAGATAAAGTTCGGTATCTGATTATTGTTAAAGAGTTATTAAGAGCGACAAGACTCAAAAGCGATCCCCTCACGCTGACTGACTGATATCTGAAGCGCGTGAACACAGACGCGCGAGTGCGCGACCCGGATATATAGACATCTACACAAAATTACAGTTTTACAAATATCTGTTTTGATAAGAATTCACGCAGGTAGGCTCTATAATCTGTTATGTTTTAAGTAAATGTTTGGTTAACTGTTGGGTAAAACTATCTGATGTGTAACATTATATTAGATCACTTAGATTTTAAGCAGTCTGTCTCAATGTCAATCAAACAAAAGGAAAAAAAAGTTGAACATACATTGATGATGTTTTTGCTTTGTGTGTGCTAAATCTATTAGTTTTACCAGTGATTTTAAGGTATTGATGTGGTAATATAATGTATGGATGTGGAAATGTTTGTGGTAATTTGACTCTTTCAACTTCAAACAAGTGTAGTTCTGTCATATTTTTTTATATTTCAACAAATCATGCATTGTTCTATGTTTTAATAGAGAATGTCAAAATATGAACAACTATTTTTTTTAAATTTGCTAATTCCGACTCAACTTGCCAGCACAGCTCACAAATGATGCAGCAGCAAACAAAAATGGAGAAAGAAAAATCTTCTGAAAGGGAAATTCATATACAAAACAATGGCTGGTGAATCTGTTAAAATGTAAACAGGCTGTTGTTAACATACATTTGCATAAAGCATCTATATATGTATATATGATTAGAATATTAAAAACCTGAAAAGTGTTAAATTAGGGTAAATTTAGAATGGATAAAAATGTGCGATTAATTTGCGATTAATCGCAGTTAACTCATGAAATCATGCGATTAATCTAGATTAATTTTTTTAATCTATTGACAGCCCTAAAAAGAAACATACCTCGTAGGCTGCTTTCTACTTAAGAGGGGCTAAACTTAAAATCTTCTTCCTTGTCTCCTTTCTTCTTAGATAATATACATCCAGATGTTTATATTCTTAATATTACTTAGCTTGACGAGCTCTTGTCATGCTGTTTTAGCACTTTACTTCAGGCGTTGTGTCCCCTATAATTACGTGCGGAACACCAGAAAGGCGTTAATTAGTTCCGCCTAAACAATCTCCTATTATTTCCAGGTATGAATCAAAAAGACAATAACAAACTTGAAGGAACAGTATGTAATAAATGTATGTAATAAATTGATCATAAAATAGCCCTGATATGTCACTAGACATTAAGAAATAATATTCATTTGAAAAACTTGTATCACTGACAACAGTGGTCCGGACAGAATATTGTCATTTAAAAAGTGGAGTTGCAGCCCTCAACTGATGTTTATGTTGTCATTTTGTGTATTGGCCACCAGTTGTGTGATTGGAGTACCAGTTTTAGTCACAAGTTTTGTGATTGCAATACCAGTTTTGGCCACAATATTACATACTGTTCCTTTAACTAAAACTGTAAGGCAGTTACAAGGTAACTGCAGCACGTAACACAAATGGCTCTATTACTAACTGACTGAACACTTGACTCTCGCCTGGGCATTTAGATATGCAAGTTTTTCATCAACAATATCTGCGTGAAACATAAACATGATGATCATCTACCGACTCGACTGTTTCAGCACATCCTCTACGGAGAGTCTGCTTTATTAACTGCTTTCCGTTTGCTCCGCGTGAGCTTAATGTTTTTGTTCTGTACTTTTTTACTCGCATATATTTCTACATATTTTCAACCAAGGAACACACAGAATATAAGTTATTATGGATAGCATAAGCTTGTTCTGAAATGATGAAAAAAAGCCAAATGACTAAAAATGATCTCTCCAACTTAATTTCATGGATACAAATTAAAAATGTCCTATATTAGGGGAGACCGGGGTTGGTTGTCACAATTTTTACTCATGCATGAATTGCTCATCTTCAAAAAAATCTTTCAGCAGTAATTCCTAAATGAAATGAAACTTTGGAGTCTTGGCTTTAAATGTGTATACTTAGAATGTATTTGTTAGAATCTAATTCTAAGCAGGTCTAGAGGTATGAAGTTTCGTTGAATCTGTAGTAAAGAGACGAGGTCTGAGGTGAGCAGCAGAGAGTTCTGATATATATCAGGGGCCATGAAAGACACTGACACCGAGATGCAGTTCAAACATAGACCAAAGTTTATTAGACAGGCTTCAGCTTATATAGTGTACAGAAAGGAAGCACTGGTCACCTGATAAACATTTGATAATGTCTAGAAGAATCATGTGGGCAGTTATTGAGCAAACATGTCTGGAGAACAATCACATGATTGGTCCCTTCACAGGAACGTCTGGATACGGATACATAAATAATAATGCTTAGACAGTTGTATTGTGTAAACGGGGAAAGGGAGATTAGAACAGGGAAGTCTGGTCGTACTTCATGACCTGGACTGACCAGCCCATGTCTAGCTTTTGTGCATAGTCAAGGGAAAATGTCACAACTCAATCTCAACTTAGTAAATGCAAGATAAATGAACCGTATCATTGCTTCATTAATCATCCGAGTATAACAATAAAGAAATATACAAGGTTCTATGAAAATATATCAAATATATAAATGTGGGGTGTGGGGGAACAACAATTAAATTCTGACAATGGCCCCTTTGAGACACGTCAGTGGATCACATCTGATCCCACACACCCATATCAAAAAGAAAAATTCCCTTGTGTTTGAAAATAAAATTTTGCATCACAGGTCGTTTGGGTCCACCTTCTATACATCGAGTTATCACTAATCCATTTACTCCAGATACATTATTTATGACATATAACAGGGTTATGGGTCCACATCTGGAAAGCACTGGTTTCATATACTTTAAGAAAATACTTTTCCTAATTGCAGAAATCAAATAGTTACAATTAGTTTATTAAATAGCAATTTCCTAAATAACCCTTATTTTCAAGAAACCAATACCTTTATTATTTTTTTTTTTCTATAGACTTTCAGATCACTATCATTCAAAATAAACATATACCACAGCATATGATCTATGATCGCTTTTGCAGGGCCAGTTGTGTGATGTGTTCGTTGTCTTCCAATATTCTTTGCTCTGCTTCCACAATGTGCTCGCTGAAGATGATGAAAACTTTGGTCACAATACATGGTTCGAATCCTCTCGGCAGTGGAGCTTCCATCAAGATATCTCACTCGTTGTTCTCCGTTGTTTTCCATTACTAGTAGTCGTTGTTTGGGTTCGTCTCTGGTGTCCTGATCCGTGGCAGAGTGGTGCTTCAACCCTGAGGCGTGAATCCACTGTAGCTGGTTGTCAATCAGAACTCCCATCTTTTGTCACAGCCATCACCTTGTCTGGGCCGAGGTTTTTTGGCTCTCATACCCTCGTGGGCTTCAGGCTCCTATTTAGAACAACCTGTCCTGGAGCAAAAATGTAAGTTGGTTTTTCTGAGGGGAGAGACAAAGAAAATTAGCACAGATAGAGTTCAATTTCTCAATTATGGACACCACATATTCTTCTTGTATCACCTCCAGTCACCTGGGGAAGAAATGCCTGCGCGGCCTTTTACCCACAGGGTGGGGAATGGCCTACCCATTAGTATTTCAAATGAAGACAATTGTTTGGTTGAAGATGGAGTCATTCTTATTTCGTATAATAAAGCAGGTAGCAAATCTACCCATTTCTTTCCGTTTCTAACGCAGCTTTGGTTATCCTATGTTTAATTTTCACGTTTAATATTAAAATGCCAATCAATAGACAGCGCTTTAGCAAAGAGCTAGTTACTTTAGACACAAAAGGTGTCTCGTCGTCGGATTCAATTGTTTTCGGTATGCTAAAACGAGGAATAATTTTCAATTGTCAAAATTTTAACTACAGTTTGCGCATCCTCTTTGTGATAAAAAAAGATATTTCATAATTTCCAATCGGCAGTATGCGAATGAAGTCAATCTGATCATGTTAATCACTTGCACAGCCATAGCAAGGTCTGTTTTGACATCATACTCAAATAGTCATTTAATGTGAGCTTGAGCTGCTTCCTTGGCAGCCTCATCTGCTCTTCTTGTTTCCCACAGCCTAGTCATCATTTCCTGATCCATGATCTTTTACTTTCACTATTGCCATTTCAGACGGTAGCTGTACTGCTTTTGTCAACCGTCCTACCAAATATGAATGAGCTATAAGCTTACCATCTGTTGTCTTGAAATCTCGGGCTTCCCATGTTTTTAAAATTTGTGGTACAGATATTTAGAGTCGCGTAGATTGTGGCTTTTTTCTTTCTTTCATTAGCTCACAAACTCGTATTAGAGTTACCAATTCTGCAGCTTATGCTGAGTTGTAATTTAGAGCAAAGGGTTCAATAACCTCACCAGTATCTGACACCACAGCATAACCACACAGGTAGACACCGTCCGATGGCTTTGTATATGAGCCATCCACATAGATCTGACCCCCCCATCTAGGGGCGATTCCATTAAATCGGCCCTAGAGGAACAGGAAGTAGTCAATCCAACAATGCAATCATGTTTTAGATCGTGCTCAGTCATGTCTACCAGTCCCAAAACTGTGGAATTAATGGTAGAAGTGGGCTGGATTGTTACATTTTTGGTTGCCAACAGCGTAGCCTCATACCCATATCGCCTCTGTGCCGTCCTGTGTTGTGTAAAAATGCACCAACTTGATGTGATGTGTAGAGTCATTGACTGTGACAGCACCGTTCTCTCAGCCACCTGTACAAACAGAACATCAGCAGCCACTGCATAAAGACATTTTAGGCATACCTGTTACTACATTATCTAGTTTTCTAGACAGATATGCCACTGGCCTATAAGTGCAACCTTGTTGTTGCCAAAGGATACCCAGAGCCACACCCTTCGCCTCTCACGCATGCAGGTGAAAAGTCCTTGCATAGTTCGGATGGCCCAGAGTTGGGGCCGTAGTAATGGCGTGTTTCAGTGCCATGAAATGAGTCTCTGCTTCATCAGTCCAGCATATCAGTGATGCAGGCGATGCCTTGTGATCAATCGTGCTCCGCAAATGTCCGTCATGGGCAGCACACTCAGGTTTCCATGAGCGACAACAGTTTATTAACCCCAGAAAACTTTGGAGCTGTTACACAGTTTGTGGGAATTTCATCTTCCGGATCAGTTCAACCTGATCTGTGGAGGTTTTTTCAAAGACCTGGCATTAAGACGTGACCAAGCTACGAGAACTTTTGCTTGACCCACTGGAGCTTTTCTTTTGATGCTTTGAAACCAGCGTCCACCAAAATATTGCAGACGATAATGGAGGCTTTCTCACAGTTCTTTTCAGTCAGGGCAGAGACCATGATGTCATCGGCATACAGCAGACAGCAAACCCGAAAATAGGAAGTTGATCTTTTTTTTTTTTTTCAATGTCTTTTTTCCACTGCAGCGGAGAGGACGGATGGTGAGTCAACATACCCTTCTTAGTTCTTGCGCCCCCTATCCTATAAGGCTAGCAGTGGCTGTGTGTCTGGATGCACTGGAACAGAGAAAAAAAGCAGCACACAAATCAATGACAGAAATACTTATGTGTGCATGATATAAAATTTATAACAGTCGGCACATCTGGAACAATCAGAGACAGAGGAATTATCAGTTTATTGAGTGCTCTTAAATCTTGTGTAAGACATTATGTCTTTCCATCAGCATTCACCACCGGGTTAATCGGTGTGTTTTATGGCGAGTAGGTATGAGGACACCCTGTTAAACAAAATGGTGAATAATAGGTTTAATGCCATCTTCCTTTTCTTTTGACAAAGGATATTGTTTGATGTACACAGGTTTAAGTTTAACTTTGTATGGTTTCATATCAATGAAACCTGTATCATTGTTTGACTGAGTTCATAGGCATGGGTTAATCAAGGTGTCTACATCATGTGGTATGCGGGCGGCTACTGGGTCTTGGTCGGCCTTCTCACTTCCTCCCCCCATAGGCAGAGGATCACTGTATGTCTGTAAACATGACATAAAAGAGAAAACAACATGAGAATCATGAAATTCCATTTTTAACTTATGCATAATGTCTCGCCCGAGCAAATTAAGACAAACATCTGGTATGATTTGAAATTTGTGAAGAAAAAATGGTTTGACACCTGGAGCTCTTACCTCCAGAGGTGGTGTAATGGGTCAGAACATTTCATTGTGTTTTGTTATGCCAGTTTGTCTGGTAATTACTGTCAGATAGTTTCTGATGCACTTGCTTTGGCTGTTGCATTGACTGTCTACGTGGTGGCGCCCTTGGAATAAAATTGCACCCCCTTTTGAACGACAGTCACATTTCATGTGGCCCCTTTGTCCACATAATAACACATTATATCAAATCTCAGTTTCCTTTCCGGTGCTTAAGCAAGCTTTTTCCCGTTCGATGAGACTTGCACTGAAAACATAGCATGTTCACCAGATGCATCAGACTCACAAATCAGTCTATTCACATTCATATTCAACAGATTTCACTTACCGGTACCTACGATTCATATTGTTCAACAGCATATTTGTAACAGCGCACTCAGACTTTGTCAATCGGTAATCTAGAATAAACTCATAATACTTTAAAACCTGTGCAAAATTCAGAAGCAGTTTCATTTGGCTTTATCTTTCCGTTTAATGCAAATGATAAATACTGGCAAATGCCAAATCGTTTATCTAGAAAAACGAGCAGCTGATCAAAAAAGCATATCATGATATTCATGATCTTCCCGTGTGAGTGGATTGCGAGAGGCTGCAGTCCCCTCACCTCCAGTCACATGGTTTTCCCGAATCAGACAGCGGCACGTATCAGTTATGTTTTTTTTTTTTTTTTTTTTTACATCGCTCTCCAATTTTCAACAAAATAGCACAAATCTGCCCCTGTGACGTGTGCATACCTCTTGTGAGATTGCAAAACATTCACGTATTTTACAGCAATTTGTGGGGACGATAAACTTCGGCTGGTACTATTCGACATAAAATATGGCAGCGCATCTTGCGTTGGGGGTTTTCAATGCAAAGTTATTATATTACTAACCGCTAAGTGACGTACAGTTCAACATAAAAACCTTTATTATTTGTATACATAAATTCATCAGGCTTTTGCCTGGCCGTGGCAGAATCACCCATCTTCAACACAATGTAAACAAATAATAGCAGCAATAACAAGCAAACAGCAATAAGCACAAATAAGCAATTGACAAACACCCGGGTTTTCTGTGCTCCTCTACTCAGCCTCAATACATTTACGTATCGTTTCGTTCTTTAGAAGTTATATATTAGTTTGGCAAATTATTTGAAATTTGCAAAAATCCAGTTTTCATAAAATGTCATAAATGTTATTCATATAGTTTTAATAAATTTCTTTGATAGTGGGCAATGCTCGTTTTATATTCAATTCAACGTTTCGTTGATGATTACTCAACAATAACGAATAACAATAACACCGCGATCTCAAATATACAGCGAGCTCTAACTGTATACTTGACCTCGCTCCGTACGCAGTCAATGCTGCATGTGCTGGTAATCTCGATTACCGCACCCGTGAAATTTAATTGACAAGAAATCACTCGTTGTCAATTTCTTTCTTTCTTTTACTCGTGAGCGACTATCACTTCGTTACTAGCAATTAATTCGTAAATCAATTAGCCAACGGTGGCGATTTTTGGGCCACCTGCCCCACGTGGGCCGAGTGAAAATGACCGATCTTGTCTCGAGCACAAGATATGGGTCCTACTGGGACTCTACAGGGGTAAGCGCTGTATTTCAAATTTATTAGAAATATCACGACACTTACCCCTTTCTGTAGGTCCTCCCCGATCTGCGGTGTTCAAATTTCGGTCTCCGGTTCTGTCGGGAGGAGGCTCACCCCCCTATCCCGGACGAGCCCCCAACTGTTAGAATCTAATTCTAAGCAGGTCTAGAGGTATGAAGTTTTCGTTGAATCTGTAGTAAAGAGACGAGGTCTGAGGTGAGCAGCAGAGAGTTCTGATATATATCAGGGGCCATGAAAGACACTGACACCGAGATGCAGTTCAAACATAGACCAAAGTTTATTAGACAGGCTTCAGCTTATATAGTGTACAGAAAGGAAGCACTGGTCACCTGATAAACATTTGATAATGTCTAGAAGAATCATGTGGGCAGTTATTGAGCAAACATGTCTGGAGAACAATCACATGATTGGTCCCTTCACAGGAACGTCTGGATACGGATACATAAATAATAATGCTTAGACAGTTGTATTGTGTAAACGGGGAAAGGGAGATTAGAACAGGGAAGTCTGGTCGTACTTCATGACCTGGACTGACCAGCCCATGTCTAGCTTTTGTGCATAGTCAAGGGAAAATGTCACAACTCAATCTCAACTTAGTAAATGCAAGATAAATGAACCGTATCATTGCTTCATTAATCATCCGAGTATAACAATAAAGAAATATACAAGGTTCTATGAAAATATATCAAATATATAAATGTGGGGTGTGGGGGAACAACAATTAAATTCTGACAGTATTGTAACAGGAAGTAATTAACCATCAAAGACACTCTGACACAATGTGACAACCAACCCCATCACGGGTATGGGGTTGGTTGTCCCTATAGTGGTTCAATAGGATTTCAGTGATAAATTGGGATCTGAAAAGATAATGTGTAATTTTTTTGTTTTTTAAGCTAGAAACTTAGGGTTGCCAACCGTTCCGTATAATACGGAATCGTCCCGTATTTGACACATAAAATTCTTGTTCCGTATTGAACTGATACGGAACGCAGTTTGTTCCGTATTTTATGAAAATTAATTCAGTGCAAATATATGACAGACACATAGCTTCTAATATGTCAGCCATGAACGAAGACCGCGTCATTTGTATAAGAAAACCCTGACGGTGCGGTCATTTCTCCCTCTGTTTGTCTATGATCAGCGCAGCGTTTTTAACATCTTGCAGCCCCATCAGGGAATGCCCTTTTAATTGGTCGTTTCAGTCATTGTGATGTCACGTATCATAGCAACGATGACGACAAGTGTCAACAGCGGGAAATGTAAAAATGACTGCATCCGAGCAGCCGGCGAAAAAGAAACGAGCACAAAAATATAAAATTGAATGGGAAAATGATTACCTGTGGCTGGAATGCGTGAGGGGCAATGAATACAAGGCCAATTGTACCATATGCCGTCGCGTTTTTTCTGTTTGTCACGGCGGAGTGTGTGATATAAAGCAGCACGCATGAGGAGATAATCACAAGAGGAGTGAGAGGCTGCGGGCACAGGATGGAGCTTATGTCAAGGTTCATTGTCCGTCAGTCGTCTCCAGAGGCTCATATGGTATGTAGTTATGTGGATTTTTAAAACTCAAATATAGTTGATAAGAAAGTGATAGGCTAAACCTGTACTATCTCTCCAGTGCTCTCCCTCTTTCCTGTGTCCCGCTCCCCCTCGTCTCATAATGTGTCAATCATTTCTGATGGGTTTCTTATTAAATAATTATGGATTTAGATAGCTCAAGGTTTAAAAAGTGGTGGGGTCTTTGAAGAGGGCGTATTATAAACTTAACAAAACCATGGTTCATTGTTGGCAAAATGATCATGATAGCCTTTATATTTTACATCTATGTGGTTCAGTCTTGTATACTTATTAGGCATAATTTGCTATTAATTAAATATTTAGGCCTAAGAAGTTGTATGAAATATATTTATACAAATTTATTAATTAGTTTCCACTATTTTCACCAGAAGTATTCATTTAAGGGGGGTTATTATTTTTTTTCAAACACCCCCCCCCCCCCCCGGCGTTCCTTATTTCCATTTCAGAAAGTTGGCAACCCTATAGAAACTGCAAATAAGTTTTAATATGAATCCACCCCTATGATAGTTGTTATTAATGCCCATTATGTTTAAACAAAGGGATTAAAGTGGGTGATCAGTTACTTGAATAGGCTTTATGCCCAGCTGCACTATAGACCATTTCAAGAGATGCAAACAACACTGGTCCAGAAGCACCTCCTATTTCCGTTTTTTAACACTAGATAAACGTTGGGATAAAATAAACCAACAGAACATATAAACCTGAATTAACTGAAGTTAAACAAACATCTTAAAGATAATAATATATGTGAAATAAAAAAATAACTGTCACAAACTGTAACAGGAAGTGTTTCTGGACCAGCGCTGCCCACATCATTTGAACCGGTCTATAAACTTCAGCCAGCTCATTGTTTCCTGTCTGCCATTATTGGACAAACCGATCAATCCAGGTGTGTCTGATTATTGTTTTTGGGACTACTGAGGTCAGGCACACCTGGACTAATCAGCCCGTCCAACAATGGCAGACAGGAAACAAGAAGCCGGCCGAAGCCCAGGAAGTAGTGCAGCTGGGCATAAAGCCTATTGTCTACTGTGTTGAGAAATAAAAAGAAATAATTTTTAGTGTTAAAACCTCTTTATTTAATGCTTTATTAGTTTATTTTAACAGCAAACAAAAACAAACAAACAGACCAACAGTCTTAAAAGGTCTACATGTCCAATATTCTTATGTGACAACCAACCCCGCAAGCTATGTGACAACCATCCCCAACTGACTTCTTGACAAACATGATTAGCTATCTGCCACACTGCTTTAACTTGATAGCTAAAATATGACTCAAAATAAAGCTACTACTTTTAGCTTTTTAATGAGTGTTTTGTTTTTGAATGACTAATATCCTACAAGATCTCAACACAAAAACAACACCAAATGAAAATTTACTCTGACCCATAAAAATAAAAAAATGTCTCCTAACATCAGTGTTTTGTGTCTGCTCAGCAAAATTTCAAGTGCAAATGAGTAAGTTATTAAAGGCTAACAAATTGATATCAAAATTGTACCACAGTGGCAGTGCCATGTTGTATGTCTGGAATAAGCAGTGTGACAGCCAACCCGTGAGACAACCAGCCCCGGTCTCCCCTAGTATGTATTGCCTTCTGTATTGCATTCGTTCTGTACACGTGCACAAATACTGCATAATTTAAATTTCTTTAAGGCACTGCTGTGTTCTGTATTGACATATGCTTTGTAAATTTGCACATAACAAGCCTAAACAACCTCAGTGCATCTCGTTGTTCTGGATTTAAATTATAATTTTATTTTAATAAACAAAGGGTTAGGTATACCACGCTAGTGAGACACGCAAAATCACCGCAAATTAAATTCCAGCCCCACCTAAACTTAGAGATCGCAAATACTGACAGTTCTGCATATTTTTAATATTAATCATCAAGATGGATGAAAGAGACTGATTAGAAGTTTAAAATCAGAAATAAAGTAATAAAGCCCTCAAGTTTCACCATGAAAGCCAAAAATATCGTAGGGATGTGTCTCTGTATGTGAGCTTCACAGCTGCAGTGCGAGAGGCGCAGAAACTGAGAATTTTTTTTAAGGCGCACAGGTAACAAATGCTGGCCAAATTACAGAGATGCCAATTCGCACGGGACTAATATTATCAGAGGACCGTGGTGTTCGGCAAAAGATGGTAGGTCATTTGCGGAGGAATTGTTACTTTACAAATTACAGACATGGCCGATTCGCACGGGATTAAGATCACAGACAACCTCCGTAATTATTACAAATCACTAGAGATCACCAGGTAATACTAATCTGTGCTAATTTGTCTTTGACATGAAAAACCATTTACTTTAATTATAAGGCCAAAAAAAACAAACCCCCTAATGAACATAGGTTACATTTTATCTCATTAAATTCGCATGACTAATAAATTATATTTCTTTTAGGCTCTCTGATAGCTGATGACTCTTTTACAGTCATGACGGCTTTATGTATATTTAACACCAGACAATATAGGACAGTTTTCTCACTCTACAAAGGCAGCAGACAGAGCTTGTTGCACTGACAGAGGCCTGTAAACTGATGACCACAAAATAAGTATTAGTAGTGATAAAGAGGAAATGTATTAGTCTAGAATATTATTATTAAAAATACTTGCTATTCCAACCAATCCTGTGTGTTATAAAACTTTTGCAATGTGGTATTACTTATTTCCTTTTTAAGTTTTGACCAGAAGTGTGAAAATCGAAAGAAGAGCATTCATGTGATCGCTCTTGCGGTACTTAGATGTCATACTGCTAGATGCATATAGCATACATTATTCCAGACCCCAGATTGACCCCTGTTTTACTGAGAATTTTATCTTTTTTTATTTAATCTTTGAAAAGCATTTTAAACAACCAGGATTTTCAGTTTCTATTTTTGTTTTTCATTTGTATTGCTTATGTATTGTTGTTGTCTGTACGTTTAAGTTTGTGCAATCTTTAGTATGATTTGTACAGGTTGGTGGAATATGTACACACATAATGTGTGTTTTGTAGATTCGTTATTTGAGAATGTCCACCTTGTAAGCCCAGTGGAAATTATGCCATACCTTTGCAAAATAGCAAGTGCATACCCAGGTCAGCAAAATGTCTTAAGGGGGTGATATCCTGGACAGGGATTAGCTTAAAACGGGACTAGTCTTTAGTTTAATTAGGAAATATAACACACATGCCTTACTAAAAACATTACTTGTGTGGATTGTGTGTAATTTGAGGAAAAACAAAGGGCACTGATGCCTTTTAAGATATGTCAGTGCAAGTTGTTTTTAGTTTGGACAGCTCTTATATTTATTTTAGTCTAAAACTAGTCTAATCCCTGTCCAGGAAACCACCCCAAGAAGTAGGGTGTGCAAAAGAGGAATTACAAAATGTTTTGCATTGAAAGTTTAACTCTATTTATAAATCCTGAGGCAACTTAGGAGAGCTTTGAGCTTTGGGAGAGATATGTACTGTGAGCATTCCTCCCAAGATCTTGTTGAATTCTCGACATTTGTTAAGACGAGTTTGCAGTCATTCAGCATTTTTTCCACAACACTACGCAGCCCCGCATATAGTCGTACACAACTTATCACATCTCATGTCTTAAACGTGCCTCCGGTTTCTATGGTGATAACAACTGGCTCTTGTTTTTATAAAGTCACGACCACACGTTTCACTTTCTTTCCCCCATTTTTATAATATCTTTCTTAATGAATCGTCTTTTATATCTAAAATGTTTGCACTGAATGAGCAATTATAGCTCAAACAGTTCTTATGTAAGCTGACTCAACATATAAAAAATGCAAAGCTGTAATCTGTGATCACACCTAAATATTTAAGACCTGATTTTACCCAATTTAGGCCTTCAGGCAGTTGTGGTCTCCCATTTGACCACTTGCCCAGTATAACCGCTTCACTTTTTTTCCAATTAACACTTGCCGAAGATAGTTCTTTAAAATCAACAAGTAATTTTGACAAAGCCTCTATGTCATTTTGCCCGCTAATCATTACCATTACATCCTCAGCATATGCAGATAAAACAAGATTGTTATCACAATTTGGCAAACAATACCCTGAAGTTTAAGTCTTATTTGGTGTAAAAGAGGTTCTATTGCCAACGAGTATAACATACCCGACAATAAACAACCCTGTCTAACACCTCTAAAAACATTAAAAGGGGCACATAAACCACCGTTAACCTTCAGTATACTCTGAACGCCACTATAGAGGACTTTAACTCATTCACCGCCATTGACGAGTTATCTCGTCATTTATGAGTTCATATTTAACTAATAAATATGCCTTTTTGGACGAATTTCAAAGTGAAAGTGCAATACCGCTTTTATCCACCAGATGGCGCCAAATCAAATTTATCAAAAACGGAAGTTAAAAAGAGTTAATGATTTTTTTTAACTGCCTTTATGTTTGATAGTCATTCTGAGTCTGATCTCTAACATAAATTCCTTTACAAAAACGCAATTTTTTAAGCTTTTTGCTCAAAATGTTGTATTTTTGAAGAGAAATATCCATATTTCAGTGGTTAAATTAAGTGGAAAAAGTAAATATATAATGAAATGTTTTTTCCCCATTTTGTTTGTTTGTTTGTTTGTTTATTGTTTGTTTGAAAGCAGAGGGTGTGTTCTTTAATTTGATATAATTTGTATGTTTATATATTTATAGAAAATAATTTTTCCTGCAAGGAATTTTGTGAAAATTTTGTTAAAATCACAAAAAGGCAGATGGGCAACTTTTCTCAAAAAGGCTGGCGGTGAATGAGTTAATGTGATTAATAAAATCTTTACAAAAACCAAAAGCTTCTAAAACTCTCCACAGATAACAATGCTCAACCCGGTCAAAAGCCTTCTCTTGATCAAGCGAAATTAGACCACAATCCAGGTTAAGCATCTTGGAGATATCAAACAGATCTCTAATCAAAGAAACATTGTCAAAAATCGATCTACCAGGAATGCAATAAGTTTGATCAGTATGGACTACACACTCCATCACCCCTGCCAACCTATTGGCCAATGCTTTGGAGAGCAGTTTATAGTCGGTACAAAGTAACGAAACAGGTCGCCAACACCTAATATCTGTTAGGTCGCCTTTCTTCGGGAGGAGGGTTAACACTGCTCTCCGGCAGCTCAAAGGTAATTGGCCTTCCGCCAAACTCTCACTCAGTACATCCAGCAAATCTTTGCACAGTACTGAACAGAAAGACTTGTAAAAGTCAACTGGTAATCCGTCGAGTCCTGGAGCCTTCCCAGACTCCATACCTTGTAAGGCTTTATACACTTCTTCTATTCTCAAATCACCTGAGATTTCGGTGTTGGCTTCCTGCGACAGCTGAGGCAAATCATCAATAAAAATACTATCATCTTTAAAATGATCCCCAATCTCATCTTGATATAAATTCTCATTAAAAAAGCCGCTCTCCTTCGAATGTCTGCAGGGTCCGTTAAAAAAGTGCCAAAATCAGAACGTAAGGCATGAATTGCCCTACTCTACCCATTTTTCTTTTCTAAATTAAAAAAGAATTTTGTTGAAACATCCATCTGGTTTACCCTCTGGAACTGTGACCTGACCAGAGCCCCTTGCGTCTTAGTTCCCAGCAAATCAGCTAACTGGGTCTTTTTGTTTGCCAAAATGTCTACAAAATTGCGATCACCATTTTGTTCAGCCAATTTTTGTAAATTTAAAATTTCAGTCTCCAAGATGTTCATATTAAAGTTAGTCTCTCTAGTGACGTTTTGCGTATACTGTACACAAAATTGTTTTATTTGGGCTTTGCCATAATCCCACCACTGCCTCAATGACTTAAATGAGGCTTTTGTGTTCCTAAAATCTGACCAAAACAATTTAAATGTGTCTTTAAAATATTTATCACTTAACAGGCTAGTGTTAAACTGCCAATATGCACTCCTTGGCTTTATAGAGTTAACAAACACAAAACACTGTACCATGCTATGATCAGAGAAACCCAATGGAGTGATCATACATCTCCTTACAATGTTACATTGGTGCTTAAAACAATAAAAACCATCCAGTCTAGAGAGAGAAATCATATTATCACGCACATGAGTCCACGTATACTGTCTCTGTGTCCCATTAAATTGCCTCCAAATATCACATAAGTCATGCGTCTTAATGAGTTGGATTAAACGATTTCGAGAAGGCATATGAGGCTCAATGTGGTTCCTTTCCAGATTTGACATTGTACAATTAAAATCTCCACCCAGGAAAAAGTAATCATCACCACAAACATTCTGTAATGTGGAAAATAATGAGTTAAAAAATAAAACTCTTTCCACTCCTGACGTTGGAAAGTATACAAAAATGAAAACAAAGGAAAATTTATCAAAAGTGGCTCTTACTCTTAAAAGTCTTCCCTTTACTATTTCATCCACCTGATAAGAGGATGGAGTAAATTTTTTAGCGAAAAGAACAGCAACTCCTCCACTGAGTAAAGTATTATGACTTAGGACAGAGACCCCATCCCACTTTCTTGCCCAATCGATAGCATTGCTTAAATCACTATGCGTCTCTTGCATCAAACAGACATCAAATTTTCTTTGTTTAATCAACTTTTCTGCTCTTTTTTTAATTTCTCTGGCTCCGTTAACATTCATTGTTGCAATATTAACTTCACACATGTTCAGAAAAATAAAAATAAATAAAAAATAACACCATTCTACGTGAATACATCACATCAAAGGCTAAAAAAACTAAACTTTGTCTTCTCCATCATTAGTATTGTCAGCAGTGAGCTTCCTTACTATTTACTTCAATCTGTACACTTCTTTGTTTGTAATTAAACCCTCTGACATTAACAGTATAGTTTTATTTACAAATTGCTCATAATCAGAATAGAACTGATTTACATTTACCCCTCTCTTATTTTTGGTGGCTCTTAGAAAGAGTTTAATGTCATCTACATCATAGTTGCAGCCAGAAAAGTCATTTTGTGAAAAACTAACACTTGAATCAGAGGACTCACTTCCACTCCCCATTTCTTCCTCATCAATAGCATCTTCCACATCAGCTCTTTTTGCTTTAATCATTTGAGAATCACCAGTTTTTTTCCTTTTTATTGGAACTTTAAAAGCACTCTATTCCATTTCTAATACACTTTCATCATCAACTAATCTAGGCTGCAAACCCAAAGAAATGTTACTGCTTTCCGTTATGTCTGCCCCTGCGTCAGGCCGAGTTTTTTGAGTTTTTGCAATTTCAGCGTTCAGTGGTGTGTTTTCAGCATTTTCAGTTATTAAACTATCTGTTGTTTCCCGCACAAACATTTAATCGGGTAATCTCATCTCCACTGTGTTCGCTTTTGCGGCAGGTGGATTTGCATTTGACGGTCCAGCTTGAACCGCATCACTATCACCAGCCACCGAAGTGTTTTTCCTCGGACAGGCACGAATTAAATGACCCACTTCCCCGCAATTGAAACACTTAAACGTTTCCGCTGTGGCATAAATGACGTAATCAAACTCGTCTACTTTGAGATGTAACGATAAATCAAGGTCCCTTATTTTCTTTAAGGATCATGTAAACAAAATGTCTGAAAGAAACAACATGTTTCAAAAGCGAGAGTTACAACCAATTGGGATCATCTTAATAGGCGAAACAATTTTACCATACCGTGACAAGATTCTCACTAGTGTTTCATCACTAATGAATGGTGGTACATTTGACAGTAGCACTTTTTTAGATGGCATGGATAATGGAAGTACTGGGATAAAAAGCCCCTCAATGACTATACCAGTTTCAACAACCTCATTTGCTTTGTCAACAGAACTAAGAAAAAACACATTAGCACTGTACATTTTCGAAGCGGACATAATGTTTTCATGTCCAACAACCTCTCCTATAGCTATACAACAATCCTCTACGCTCACTGCAGCCGCTACTTAAACACCATGGCGATGCATGAGTTTACTCAAAAACTGTGACCGCGGGGGCCGCCCAGGGGCGAAAATCTCATCTAAATGTTGGGGGGGGGGGAAATAAACAAAAAAATTTTCAAAAAAAAATTATTAAGGGGAAACCAAAAAAACAGGCCAAAATTTACATTAAAGGAAATGTGTACAGAAAGAAAAAGTTTCTCTCTATGAACGGACACAAATGTAATTTTAATACACATAAATTCAGAGGTTGAAAGAGTAATAAAATATTCAAGTAAAGTTACTTTAATAATATTTTACTTAAGTAAAAGTAAAGTTACTGGTCTAAAAATACTCATGTAAAAGTAAAAAGTAAGTCATTTTAATTTCACTCAGAGTAAAAAGTTACTTTTTTTTACAGCGGGGAGAGGTTTACTTCAAAAAAGACTCAAACTAGTTGTTTTTTATTGTAGGAACATCTATACAATTAAAGTGCAATAACAAAAAGTTAAAGGGACACAAGGCAAGTCTGAGTATTATTTCTCTACTAGCTCCCCCTAGTGTCTGGGAGTAAATGCTTTCTATATCTGAGACTTGACGAGACTGAAGGACACCGGGTCGGATACAGCGAACTTGCAAGTGGGGTATTCTTCCTACAGACGGTAGGGGCGGGCAAGAGAGTCTTCATTCGTCATGTAATGAGTCATTTAACCATATACAGACTTACAAAGATGATTTATTAACATAAAAATGCTGCCTTGTGTCTCTTTAATAACATAAAAAGCTTTTTTATAACTAAGAAACAGTTATGGAATTATTTAATGATTTTTACAGGTGAGTTATGCACTTTTGAAGCAAAAATAATATGAGGTCAGCAGCTAGTAAATACAATCATTATAGTAAGGTTGTAATTGATGTATTGCTGGTAACATACATTATTTTATTAAACTATATACCTAGTTTAAATGAGCATATCATGAGATGAGTGCCAAAATATACTTTTATCCTTTACACGTTTATTGTAGCTTCCCTGACCTGTGTACCCGATGTCTTTTAATCTCTCTCTCTCTCGCTCGCTCTCTCTCTCGTCTAATTACCTGCGCATTCCCGAGGACGTTCTTAAGTTGTTTGACTTGACGCGAAGCTGCTAGACCTCGAAGGATGCGCATGTAGTAAAAACGCGTCGTGCAAATTAGCGCTAAAAACCCGGTCGGCAATTCAAGAGCTTGAAACAATCGCTTTCGCGTCAACGGCCAGAGGTTTCTAAGAATTGAATTGAGGGTCTGCATTAGCCCGCGCCTGTCTCGTCCCTCTCCATGGCTCTTTCTGCGCGTTCCCCCGCCCATCAATCAATCATCCGTGGCGCTTCTTGCTTTTTTGTTTTATTTTTACTCAGTAACGGATATGATTTAAAATGTAGCGAAGTAGCCTACAATACTTTAAACAAAACATACTTAAGTTAAAGTAAAAGTACAGATTTTAAAAACTACTAAAAAAGTAAAAGTACACACAAAAAACCCCAATTACAGCAACGTGAGTAAATGTAATTTGTTACTTTCAGCTCTGCCTCACCTCTTCATGAATGCATAACAAGTTTTCTTGTTCGTTTATCTGCTTCTGTTCTCATAAAACGAAATATGTTCATGTTTATATGTCCAAATAGACCAGTTTTAACACATGTGGATAAACTGATAAGTGGTGGGAAACGTTGGTTTGTAGGTATATAGCTGATTAACGCGTCGGCTTCGTACACTTCTCAACCACCCTCCTGTGTGGCGCTGGCAGTGGACCAAACCACTGTGAGGCAAGGGAGGGGGAATCCAAATGTTTTTTGTTGTTGCTCCGTTTGCATTTGTATTGTTTTACTTCTTACACAACTATTTTAAGTATTATAAATCATTAAATTATTTTCAATACATATATTTTAATGATATTTTAGGGGGGGACAACCCTCAGATAGGGGGGGTCCTGTCCCCCCCGACCCCCCCGGGATTTCCGCCTATGGGGCCGCCATGCTGGCCATATTAAATACGGTAGCAAGCGACCCAGCCAAACAGAAAATGGCTAACAGCAAAAAGGTAAACACCCAGCAAGAAGAGAAGTAAGAAAAGGCGAAAAAAACTCACTCACACACTCCAAACCACACTCATGCAACTCCACTCGCGCTCAACAGTCACACCGGAAGTGAGAGAGAGAGAGAGAGAGAGAGCTTCAAGAAGCAGGTGAGAAATTGTACTGCTAGTAAAGTCAAAATTGTTATTCTTTCTCTTGTAACATAGCCAGATTACAACAAACATATTTAGCCTATTTTTGGATAAGAGAAGGCAGAAAATTTTCAAAGTTCTATTACTCAATACCAGTAACACTTACAGTGATTCTGACAGTTCAGGAACAAACCACGTAATACCAACACTTTGCATAATAATCTCCGCCTACAGCCTTGCCCGCCGGAGAAACGAAAATTATGACCTCCCCACAGCTAGTTAGATTGTAAACATCATATCACGCTGTGTTTTCAGTTTGTGTTGTTTTCACTACTACAGTATGAAAATATATGAAGAATCTGTGGTTAAAATTACTTTTTCAAGGAGGGATTTACTAAACGTTTAGCTGTGAAGAATCAGTGGTTAAAATTAGATGGTTCAGTACCCACTTTATTTGGAACAACATGCGTCTTCTACAAGACAACACAACCTGTAAGTATGATTATAGCTACACACCTGCTTAAATGAGTGTAAATTGTTAGTTTCTATATTCGTTTTTATTGCTTGGATTAATGATGAATGATGTCGTTGTTTAAACTCTTAATATACTGTCAGAAAGTCATGTTAGCAAGCGGCTAACGCATGTGCACTCATGGTTTTGCTATGACCTGATTAACTTGCATAAATGAGTGTAAAATGTTAGTTTCTATCGTCGTTTTTATTGCTTGGATTAATGATCAATGATGTCGTTTTTTAAACTCTTAATATACTGTCAGAGAGTCATTTAAGCAAGCGGCTAATGCATGCTGCACTTACGGTTTTGCTATGGCCCAGTTAGCTTACATAAATCCTTAAATGAATGTAAAAACGTTAGTGTCTGTCGTAGTTTTTATTGCTTGGATTAATGATGAATGATGTGTATTGATGTCGATAATGTCTTCTCACTAAATCATGTTAGCACTAGGTCAATGCATGTTGCACTATTGTTGGTCTGTGCCAATGATCAGTTGACTAATCAGAGCAGAGTAGGCTACTGAAAGTTGGGGTTTAGGCAGAGTCATTGAACGGCTTCACACAAATCATTTGGGGATCTCTGAGAAATGGGGTAATACTAAATTTATATTTTGAGAAAATTGGAGTGTTTTTGACCTTGCATGTATTTAAACCTGTTGTCCAGGACTTATAAACACTGATAGGAGGCTAAAAATTATCATCTTACTGGCTCTTTAAATATACTGTATATAAAAATACAATAGTGATTTTGCAATTATTTTAAAAGCATTTTGCTCCCCATTTTTGGCCCCACTTTAGAAATTAGTGATGAATCAGTAAATATACAGTACTGTGCAAAAGTCTTAGGCCACCACCACCAGACTTGTTTTAGAAGTTTTAATGTTGTTTTAATTTTAATGTTTAGAAGTTTGGAATGGGGGTTTACCCTGAATGTTTGGCAAATCAGTTTACATTTTATACAGTTTTTAATACTGTATACACATTTCCGGTATTTTCTAGAGACATATTCTATTAAAGAAAGAGACTGAGAAACAATTATATATAATCACTATAACATTGCAAAAACAACCAATCTAATTGTGGCATGGAGGTCTAAGACTTTTGGACAGTACTGTACATCTAATCCATTTAATATTTTGGCTTTCTTCCTCATTGTAATATTACCTACTCCAGAAAAAAAATGTAAGCCAGGAAAATTTCCCAAATTTGGTTAATATGACACAGAATGACCGAGTAGTGTTTATATAGAGGTGGATATTGTTAGTAGATCTGTCTATGGTAGCTTTCCACATATCCATCCCTCATCTAAGCAGCCTTCTATTGTAGATGTGTAATCATTCCAAAGCAGGAACTGAAAAAGAATTGACAATGCCCTGGAACAATGCCATAAGTGGGATTTTAACAACTCTCCTTGGGACACAAGTCTCAGTCGTCACGCCACAGTATTCCTGGAACAACACAAAATCGAAAAGTATGCAAGGTTCACGGCATAAAGTCTTTAAAATTATTTTGGAATCTTAAAGAGATATTTAAACGTGTTTGCAATTGTTGTAATAAGACTGACATGACACCTTCAAAATCATAACATGACACGAAGGAGATTTTATGCACTTTATGACTACTGTAATTCAGTGTCATTCGCGCAATTATGTAATTTTTTATGCAAATATGACATTGTTTGAGATGTCTTGTTATGACAACTTGACATAAACCAATACATCATAACTTTTATTAAATTATGGAATTTAAGAACTGACCATGCTTTATGGGTTAATATTGTCATGTGGTTGGTTTTGACATTGGCTATTTTAATTGACATGCATATTTTTCTGGCCACTTACCAATTATATAAATTAAATTTGTCATTAAAATGTCATTAACTGTTAATACTCCATTGTTTAATTGTTTCAAAGCAGATTTACATTTATAAAAGCAAGCTAAGATTAAACCGTGCTAGCGAGAGAAGGAATAATGTAATGTATAGAAGTGAGTTCTAAGTTAAGCCATTGTCAGCTGATTCCCTAGGGGTTGATAAAACTTTATACAAATTTATGGGATTTAAAACTTTTAATATAAATGTGTGTGCGTGCGTGCGTGCGTGTGTTATATGTTATTCTTAGTGTCCTCGGGATCGAGGATAAGAAATACTCTGTCAAATAGTTTTATAATAGTGTCATGAATATTTTGTCTTATGAACACCCCTTTAAGTAAATTGTTACCGAATGATTTACTGGTTGCACAACAGTCTGTTATTGTGGAGACATTTCCTTACCCCTATACATGACACGACACAAAGCAAAACATGATTTGTTGCTTTACGTGTCATTCATATGACCTCTTGGCCGGTCCATGGCTAATGCGGCCATGCTCCCAGACATTCAGTATGAATTTTGGCTATGCAGGGCTTCTGGGAAAATGCTGGTGTTTTTCCTAAGTGACCTAACTCAGAGCTGTAGATGTTGAGACCCAGGTGGGAAGGAGAGAGATCAGTGGTGGATTGAGGTAAGGAATTTTGGGCATATTCGGCCCAGGAGAGATAGCGGCTCCAGCTGTCCTGGTACTGATGGCAGTAGGTACGGAGGTGACGACTGATCTCCTGAATTTTACACTCAGTCTGACTGTTGATTTGAGGATGATATCCGGAAGACAAACTGATGAACTCCCAAGAGTTTAAAAAGGCTTTTCATTCCTTCGAGATGAATTGTGGCCCTCGGTCTAAGATAATATCTTGGGGGATGCCAAAGTTAAGGAAGACATGATGGAATAGGGGCTCAGCAGTCTCGAAGGCAGTAGGAAGTTTGGGTAGAGGTATCAGCTTGCAACCCTTGGAGAACCTGTCTACAACTACTAGGACACAATTTTTTTCCCAATTGGTTTGTTCTGAACAGAAACCGTATTTTAACGTTTCCGGTTTTCGGTTCAACCCTAAAATTGACGTTCCTGAACAAGTTAGAACAAAAAAATTAAGTTCCTGAACCAGTTAATAACGTTCCATGTCAGCTGTGGGACATAAAAATAAGTAAGCTGATCATTAGGACATTAAACTTAAATTATTAGTCTAGATAATTTTCCTTAAGTCTCTATCTTGTAATTAAACATTAAAAAAGGCTGCATTATGTAAGCGGCATAACTGTAATTCTGACATGCCTACATTTGTTGAGTGCACTTAAACACGTGCAAACACATAGACGGAGGACGAATGCCAAACGGCGCTTCGGGAAGAAGATGCAGCATAAACAGTCACTCAACATAAAGTGAAAATTTTAATTGTTTTTCAGTGCTTTATTCACCAAATGTATTTTATGGACTACAGTATGAGACACAGTAGCGCTACTCCCCCTCAAGTTTATACATCAAGAGTTCTGATCTTTGAAGGGCGTAGTTGGATGGACACATTCAACCGCATGTGCGTACAGAAAATTGCTCACTTTAGCGTCTCTTAGCAGTTAAATTGTTTAAAATCACTTAAGTGTTAACATTTGAAAGCCTTTGAAACACGTGCAAATGATCAACTTTCACCCTATTTAAATTTGCGTATTAATCCGCAAATCGCATCAAAGGCCGAACCGTGGGTCGTGATCTGTACGGATGACGGATCAACTGCGATCCATTACACCGCTTATTAGTAAAAAACAAACATCTTGAGATACTTGCTAGCCTACAATATTTACCTCTTATGATTGAGCTGGTGGCAAACTCCTCATTTCTCAGATGAGTCAACAAGCAGAGCACTGAGTGAAGTGAGCGGCATCCAAAAGCTCATTACACAGATGGACAGGCACACAGGTGAAGTAAGCAGGTGTTTCCAGAGGAGCGGGGTTGTTGAGAATCTACTGGTTGATTAGCTCATCGATATCCCAGATGATTGGATTGACGAACATGGCTGGAGGGAGTATAGGTTCTGTAAGAAGATCTTCAGAGGTTGACCCATGAAGCCGAGATAGGATGTCTGCTTTCAGGTTCTTGCTTCCAGGTCTGTATGCAAGTAAAATTGAATTGAGTAAAGAACAGGAACCAACGAGCTTGGCGAGGATTTAACCTTTTGGATGGAGTCTGGGAGGATTCCCCTGCCGCTGTGAGAGGATGGCTCCCACTCTGGAGGATGAGGCATCTACATTGACGAGAAAAGGAGATCTGGATGAATGAGGATGGGGCAGAAAAAAAGGCTTCTTTGAGGAGGTGGAAGGAGTCCTTGGCTTCGGGACACAGAATGAGATTTTTGGGAGCACCTTTTAAGAATGAGGTAAGTAGAGCACTAATATGATGAAGATGTATCTACATCTTCGTAAATTCAGTTTTTGAAAAAGTTGCATGGAAATGAAGTTCCCCGCAGATCTCGAGTCAATGAGGGCTTTCGCTGGTACACAAATACATCAGGTTAACAGATATACTGGAGTACGATTTAAAGCTTCAATGTTTGGGGTGAGTTGAACTGAGCTTACCGTTGGGCGAGGAGGTCGAACTGGACAATTGGCGATGACATGCTTTTCTCCTCCACAAAAACAGGGCTTGTTGTGAATATGTCGTTGACGTTCAGAGAGAGAGAGAGAGATGTGTAGAGTTCACTTGCATAGGTTTGGGTCCTGTAGGAACTGGGAATGAAGCCGGGGGCAGAGGATTTGCAGCTGTGGATACTTTGTCATAGGCAGACAGACGTTGAGATACACAAATGGTTTGCTGAATGAGTGTCTCCAAACCCATTGAATCTTCATAAACCACTATTACTTGTTGAATATGAGGATTGAGTCCATGACGAAAAGCTGTGACGAGGGCAGTTTCATTCCAACCACTGGCGGACGAAATTTCAGTAATATGTACTCACAGACAGTGTTGGGGGTAACACATTACAAGTAACTTGAGTTACGTAATAATATTACTTTTCTGAAGTAACGAGTAAAGTAACGCATTACTTTTTAAATGTACACATTAATACTTGACACATTAAAACTTGAGTTACTTTTTTGAAAAAGTAACTCAAGTTACTTTTTTAGTTTAATTAATTTGATTAAAAAATATGTACTGAATTAAACTTAACATATGCACTCTCTGTGCCTGAGTGGAAACAGTTTGAGTCAGAAACTGAGATGGCAGGCCAGAGCTAAACATTTTTGTGATGAAATATGCAATTTCTGAATGCAGAACTTTTCAGTCATAAAAACACCTGCAAGGCCTGAAAGAGATCAAGCTTTAGCCAAGAAAAAGTAACGCAAAAGTAACTAAAAGTAACATAAGCATTACTTTCCATGAAAAGTAACTAAGTAATGCAATTAGTTACTTTTTTTGGGAGTAACTTAATATTGTAATGCATTACTTTTAAAAGTAACTCTCCCCAACACTGCTCACAGATAGTTTTCCTTGGAGTAGATTGTAGAAAGAATCATGCACAGAGAGATTGGACCTTGTCTGACTGATCAAACTCTTCTTGAAATGCTGAAGAAAACTGGATAGAGATTGGATTACTGAGGAATTTGAATTTCATAATGATTGAGCGCAAATGAGCACTTGTCCCGACCGCATAGAAATTATGAATGCCACTCGTACAGTATCGTTGGAAAATTGATGTGATTGCATTTGGGAATATAGTGATACCTGAAGCAAAAAGTCGCTGCAATCCTAAGCCTCGCTGTAGAATGACGCTGGTCGGGCTATGGGATAAGCAGAGGAACCTAAAGAGGCAGCGGGGTTTTGAGGAAGTAAATGTAACCGGGCTGAGTGAAGGATATCTTCGGGTATTGTAGGACTGGGTGGAGATGGAAGTAATGATAAACGGACTGCTTGAACCAATTCCGCAAAGGGTTGGCGAACCGGGTTCCCTTCGTTTTCTGTGGTGCTTTGGATCTTGGGTCTGGTCTTCTGTCACGTCTGGAACCAGAAAGAAGACTGAAAGTACAAATGTTCTTTATTTGAAACACACACGGTGAGTGATGGTTAAAGGCAGTTTGTATGAGCACTGAGTTGTTACAAAGTCTTGGATGAAGAGTACAGGAATTCCAGGTAAGTGAAGCGGGTGAGTCTAGTGTTCTTGTGATGAGACCAGACGGGGACTGAGAGTGAGTGTTTTAAATGAATATTCTGATGGAACACAGGTGGTGGTGATTAGGATTCAGGGGAATGTGAACGAGTGGGAGGAGTGAATAATCATGTGGATGTTTCAGGTGATGGGATCATGAAAGTTATCTTGTAAACTTGAAGCTTACAGTAGTTGTTATGCTAGCTGTTTCCAAATTCAAAGGCTGCGAAATCCGAAGGCTGCATTCTAAGGCCAATTACGTCACAGCAGCACGACTGAAGGCTAGTAAGGCCATCCCAATTCGTGTTTAAAATGTGACTTCAGAATGTGGCCTTCTTTTTCCGGGATGCGAAGGATTGAACGAATGGACCCTACGCACCCGAGGCTGTCCCAAGATTCATTGCACACACCTGTAATTGCTGAAAATACAGTAACTGCTGGATATTTAAAAATAAACATTTAAAACCTTGTTAAATAAAAGTGTATTTAACAGATAAAAGTTTCTTGTGCCTGTTTTAGTGTTAAAAGTTATGTTTTGTATTAATATTATTCTGTGTTTGTTGCGTATATTTCTATGGTTTATTATTTTAATTTACTGTTGGTTAGTTTAATCTACACCAAAGTGTTGTAAGGGGGAAAACATCCGTTTAGCCCAAATGGCGGAAACCAAACAGCTTGGTGAAGGATTATTAGGTGTTCTGTCTGTTAGAGAATACCTCGTTATTAATTGCAGTGTCAACAATTAAATGAGAAACACGGAATAAAGTCAAACATTAACTATTTATTAGCCAGGTAGGTAGATCATAATTCAAAAGCCAATTCACAGTTCAACTCATATACACTCTAAAAAATAGTCCAATAGTTAACCACTGTCACGACTGGGTAGGAGAGACAGGACTCAAACGCAAGGTTCCAAATAAATAACATTTAATAATTAAAAACCCGAGGGCTGACAAGGTGAATACAGAAACTCAGGAACATGAACACAGGAAACAGACAAGGGAGCAATGACAATAATCCGGCCCTGAGTGTGACACAAACACTGGTATAAATACACAAAGACTAATGACACACAGGTGGAATGAATGATGTGATAATTAACAAGTGTCCAGGTGATGAAAATATAGAACAGACACAAAACATGACACGGATCACCGTGACAACCAGTCCTGGGTTAAAAACCACCTAACATTTTTTAGAGTGTATAAAACATAAATCCATAAACATTTGTAATCAAAAGAAAGCATACCTGGCAAAAATGACAATACACAAACAGTGTAGGAGATCTGACTACAGATTCCTCAAATAAAATAAAATACATAATGCTGTTTATAAAGAGAAAGCATAATGAGGTTAATTTCTAAATATATAAAATCCCCCTGAACCCTTTGCAAACTTCTCTTAAAAATCCAGAGAGAACAAAGCATTGTAATGATGATAGGAATTTGGTGGTGATTGGACCTGTGGACCCAGTGGGCACCACCTCATTGAGTGATTGGTTTACATGTCCAAGGTGGAAGATGTCTCTTAACATTGAGTGAAGTTTTCTTAATATATTGTTACATTTTAACATTGAATTCTTTTGTTATATGAGTGAGACCAATACCACATGCACTGAGACATTTCAAATGATATCAAACAAGACCAGTTTCAGATTCTCTGTGCATGTAAAATGTTACATTTCATACACAGTTTATATGTGAGATTTAAGGTGTTCTAGGCTTAAACAATGAGGAGAGGGGGAGACGAGAAAAAGATCCAATCTTGGTGAAGTGTGACTCTTTTGTCTCTGCACAGTTTGGTAGATGTGAACTCTTTGAGAAGGATTTCAGATGTTGAATTCAACAAGACTGAAATATTTAAAATTTATATTTCATATTTTAAATTATATTTATTATTTTCTGGTTTAATATTTATTTTATTAAGTCAGAAATGTCTCTGGTGTGTCCCACTGACAGGTGCGTGGATGTTTTCAAAAAGTGTTTTCAATTCTGGCAGTTGCTAGGAATTGTGAGGACTCTGCCATAATCTTGTCGGTAATTATATCTAGTTTTGTATGGCAGGGTCCTAACAGTAAATGTCTCGTGTGGGAGAACGTGGTTTTGGTATTGTCATATCAGACCACGCTTTTCTCGTGTCTTGTGACTTTTCCCCGCTCCCTTGTATTCTCTTGTCATTGTGACTTTATCCCCGCTCCCTTGCATTTTCAAGTCTTTGTTTTTATGTCTTGTTTAGTCTAGTGTTCTGTTTTCATGTGTATATATATATTTATATATATTTATTTATATATAAATATATTTAGGGTTTTGTCTTGTTTGTATTGTGGTTGTCTTGTGTTTGTATGTGTGTTACAGGTTCACGTGTGCTTCCTCACAGGTGTTCCTGCTCTGTGTGATTGCCTCCTCATGTCTTCCTCACCTGTTGCTTGTTATCCCGTCATCATGTCTGTGTATTTAATCCCTGTGTGTTTAGTGTGTCTTTGCAAGTTCGTTTGTCAAATTTGTCAAGATTGTCAAACATGTCAAACATTGTCAAAGTTTGTCTATATACTCGTCTGTCACGGCGTATGTTCTCGCCATTTCTAGCTATGCTAGTTTCTAGTCTTGTTTTGTGTCTGATTCTAGTTTGTGGATTTATTTTCCCTACCCCAGTCTGAGCTCACTGCTACCTGAGAGTTTTCCTGTGGACTCTGATTACTCGACGGCTCTCTGGACTGTTTCTCTGCTGCCTGTTACGGACTGTCTTCAACCTCTGTTGGATTTATAGACTGGTCTATCACTTTACGGCGGAGACTCATCGCGGCATTGTCGCTGTCCCCTGGAGAGGTCCTTCATCACTGGAGCTGTCCAGCTTCTCTCATCAGTGTCTCTAACGCTCTCTCTCTCTCCCTCTGCCCGCCGCAGGATTTATCCCTGTCCCAGTGGCTTCCGTGACGCGGCGCTCACGGGAGCGGTCTACGTACCCTACCCCGTATCGGGGTCTCCATACTTCCTCCCACCGTTCGTTGTCTGGCCGGAGCCCGAGCGTGTGTGGTTCATCGTTCCGGTGCCTGTGTGTGTTCCCCGTCTCAGCCGTCTGCCCTGGTGTGGCTTTATGCCCAGACGTGCCATTGTCTGTTTGCTGTCATTATTGTTTAAATAAAACCTTCTCTTAACTGCATTGGCATCCTCTGTGTTTTGTGCCTGACAGGAATAGCTAAGACAATTAAAAAGTGTGCCATATTTTAGGTAACAATACCATAATAACAGATCATCTAAAGTTTGATTTGGTGACTTACACACCCAACTCAGAAATTGAGAAACGACATATGAAAAAAAAAATGCTTTTATACATAACATTTCTTTGTCGAGTATCTTAACAAATACACATCAAAACTTTTCTCAAATACCTGTGTATGTTTGTGGTTTGACTAGTTTTATACTGCATTGTAATGGTGGGCAGCCTATATTTTACATGTATCTGTGTATTATGTTTCATGAATTACCACTTGTACACTCTTAAAAAAAAATAAGGTGCTTACAGGATCTTTACAGCAATGACATAAAATAATCATATTTGGTTCCTCAAAGAACCATTCAATTCCAGGTTCCTTAAAGAACAATTTCTTTCTTACCTTTTTATCATTTGAAGAACCATGTTTTTAACTCAAAAAACCTTTTGTAAAACAGAAATGTTTTTTGGAATGTTAATGATACTTTATAGAGTTTATAGGTTTTTATGGCATCGTGAAGCACATTTGTGTTTATCAGCCTAGAATTAATGCATAGGATGTTCTATGCTAAAATTTTTAATTAAACTTTCTGCCCTTCCCCCTGTATCCTAGGCTTGTTCTTGGTCCTCCATGTGCCTTCCAATGTATACAATCCTAAAATAACCTCTGGTATGACTGGCAAAGGAACAGAATTAACATGAAGGTTCTACCATCAACCATTTCCTCAGGTAAAAAGAAAGCTAACTATTATTAGAGTATAAATCAATATGGTTTACAACAATAGTATTCATTGTTTAGTTAAGACCAAATCACACCACCAGCGACTTCTTTATATGTCATTGGTTTCAGCTGTCGCATTTATTGTGTCAAGCCACCCCTGATCAACAGACTTTCTGTGTGTGTGTGTGTGTGTGTGTGTGTGTGTGTGTGCGTGTGTGTGCGTGCATGTGTGTGTGACAAATAAAAGAAAAAAAATTGCATTTCCCAATCATTTCAATTGGGGTCATTTTTATCCTGAAAGGGACTAATTAAGTAACATTTTTACACCTCTTTAGAATGACCAAATGAAGCCCTTTTTTTATATGAATCTTGACAGATAATCTGGAAAGTCACAAAATCTTATGCCACTAAGATGAAGGGAACCATGTTTTTAAACTAAAGAATAGTGGCTTGGGGGTTAGGATTGACCCTAAGGGTCTTATTAGGTTTAAGGTCACGGTGTCACGCACTGTACATTCTGCAGCTTTCATGTCTTTCATAACATTACATAAAACAATAATATAGCATTGTTCCTTTCGAAAAGTTTTTTTTCATTGCCTATATATGAAAACTTCTTAAGAACAACTTTCTCTAACTCAACTTTGTACATTTATCCAGAGCCTGAACTTGATGAGGGATGCTGTGCGCTGTGTTGTTGTAAGGGTTTCGTCTTGTCTTCTGTTTGTTTTGTTGTCAGGTTTTTTATTTCTGTAACATCGAGCTGCTTACACAAAGCAAGAGAGAGATGAATCCATATGCAAGGAGGTTTATTTGGAAAATCCCAAAAGGGCAGGCAAACAAATCCAAATAGGGCAATCCAAAAATGTATTCCAATAAACAGGCAACAGGTCAAAATCTAGAACATCAAAACAGAAACAATGAACAAGAGACAGGAAACAAGATACAATAACCATGAACGCTTGGTAAGGCAAGTGTTACTCTGACAATACTTCGCAGTGATATGTTGAGTAGGAAGTGGCTTTATACAGATCAACCGGAAATGGAACGTGAAGCGTGACATGACCAGATTACAAAATAAAAGACTGAAAACAGAACAGGATTTAAAAATAAAAGACCTGACAACAAAACAAACAGAACACAAGACAAAACCCTTTCAGTTGTCAAGTCCTCTTCTTTTTTGCGGACTTAAGATTTGGGCTACTTTTAAAGAGCACCTATTTCGTTGCTGATATAATACAATGTTTTCACGTGGTTTAAAAAAAACATAATTTTTTACACACAGTACATTTTTGTAGATCCAGATTTACCTGTCTTCAACAAAATCTCTGATTTGTTACAAAGCACATCGATCAAAAAGAGCTGTGTCAATCTCTCTGTGATTAATCAAGAGAGCTCGCAAATCTGCCTGTTCGAGAGGCTTTCAGGAATGTGGATAGATCCCATGATGGAACAGTGTGCGGTCGCGGCGGGTTGAGTCTGCACGTGCCTTTGAGGAATTTAATGACAAGATCATGCTTTCCAACAGATTGACCTGCTATAGGAGCGTGTTTCACTGCAATCGCTGATACGTAGACTTTAAGCGTTGAGGGTGCCCGACCGTTGTCCATTAACTGCAGAAAGGAGAAAATGTGTTCCACGCCACAGTTCTCCGGGTTAAAGCTTTTCACTGTGCACCAGTCAGAGAAAACAGATCATTTATGAGCATAAAGGCGCCTAGTAGATGGGGCCCTAGCTTCTGTTAAAGTGTTTAGCACTTGTCCTGAAAGGCATGATGGCTGCCATTCAGAGACCATACATGTAGGTTCCATAACTCCGGCTGTGGATTCCATATCGTACCTCTCCCTTGAGAGAGGTCTTTCCTCAGCGTGCGCCACAGGTAACTTCCGCTTTTTCTCCGAGTTTACTGGTATTTGATACATGTGAATGATGTCTTACTGGTAAAAAGACAGAACGTCACTGCATGTGTGAACAGCACGTTTTTGTATTTACTGGTAAATGCATTCTGGTAAATTCATGGTAATAACAACAAGTATCTCCTCAGCCTCACGGCCGCCTTCCGCAATGTTTGTTTTCACTCCGCACGTGAACAGTGAATTGGGCGTGCACAAACCTCATCAACTAGATTTATCGTTGTTATCGTGAGGCGAGATATTTTCATCGCGAGTATAGTTTTTTGGTGGTATATCGCAAACGATAAGATATCCCCCATCCCTAGCTGCGACATGATCTCATAGTGGAAATTTGGCTTGGAATGAGATCCCTGCAAGTCGCTGGCGGTGTGACTGGAATCATTGGCAGTGAATCAAGTAACGCAATTACAATTACTGAAATTTAAATTAGTTCGTTACTCGCTTTACTCTATTTTGTAAAAAATAGACAAGACATATCTGACATAGCAGGACCGTAGTTGGCGGCGCAATGATTCATTACACTTCATCATAGCTGACAGTGCATATAGAATAAATATGAAAAATCTAAATGGGACAACATACCTTTGTTTAAAAATTGTGCGCATAGTCATAATCCAACCGGTCTCATGTTTGTAAATTATCTTCACCAAGCAATCGCAGTATGACATCAACCTGCATTTGTAATCCACAAAGGTAATAAATCTAAGAAATTTTCATATATTCTTAGATGTTTACATAGGCGCTCAGAATTTCGCGAAGAGAACTGAAATGAGACGGTCTAAACTTCGGAGGACCCATTATTTGCCTCATCTGCAGCACAAGCATCGTGCCTGTCAGCAAGACACAGCGGAGACGTTTGTAACTTATTTAAATAAATATGAAATCAGAAAAATTATAATGTATTTTAGAAAATATGACATGTTGACATAATTGTCTCCAAATTTTTAAAGAGACACTACACAATTTAAACAAATTATATATTTTTGTAAACATGCAGAATATTTGTCTAAATGGTCTAAATGATATACATAAATAAACTAAGTTTACATATTAAGATAATTTCTAACAAAAATATTCAAAGGTTGAATCTAAAGCAAAATAGGCTCCTACAGTATGTGATATATTAGATTCTTACTTGTAAAATAGCCCATCCATATTATTTTACTGCTTGACTGTTCAGTACTGTTCATATTTACATTTAAAAAGCAGACATAAAAGTAACTTAAAAGTTACTTTTCTAAGTAACTAATTACTTTTGATATACAGTAACTGGTAGAGTAATTCAGTTACTTTTAAAAGAAGTAACTAGTAACTGTAACTAATTACTAATTTTCAGTAACTTGCCCAACACTGATAATTAGACACAGATTATCTACACTTGAAAATATCCCCTCACTTATATCTTTATCGAAAGTATTAATGCAGGGGTCTTCAACTACTTTTCTTCGGGGGCCAGATTTTAAAATTGTAAATATGACGCGGGCCAAACTTTTACCCCTATTTTTACTTTTGATATATTTTTTACTTTTACCATATATGTGTGTGTGTTGTTGTCATTTTTGTTACTTTTGTTGTAGTATATTTAAAAAAAAAAAACATTAAAAACATGCATTTTCAAAAAAAATGAAATTAAAAGCCTTTTAATTAATGAAAACTCATATTTTCTTTATTACTATTTAAAAACAATTGCAGTTTAACATGTAAGAGCCAAATGTTAATAGTAAAAGTGTAAAAGATCAACCCTCCTAAACATATTTTGTTTATAACTGTTTAACTTTCATTAATTGTTACATGTCAAGTATTCACAACATATAGCCAGTCTTCTCCTAATGACTAAAATTGCACTACATGTTTTCTTTTTTAATATTTTATAGATATATAGGCTAAACAGCCTTTCCATTGTACATTACATACAGATATAACTGTCGGGATTTCGCCCCCTATGGTAAAGTAAAACAAAAAATAATTAATAATTTTATCTTTGCACACAGTTTGGATTGTAACACACTGAAATACATCACTTCCGGTCGCCGCGTCACATGCGGTGTAGTCGCATAAGTTTATTTTCTTGAATGCATCCAAAGCTCGAATTGGATCAGATAATTACGCACCCGCAGATGGTTTGCACCCCACACAGCCCCTTTCTGTGTTGTCTTGTACAGTGTAAAGGTAAAAGTAACCACGCTGAATTTAAATCAGACTATGGTCGTTTCTCAAAAAGGCTGCAGCCTCCGGAGGTCGCATTTCCAGGCTGCATACGTCATTAAGTCTAATTTCAGAATTTTAACAATTATAAAGTTGACTATTATTCTTAGTTAATCATAAATTGTTGTAATATGCTTATGATTTGTGAATGTAATGCTCAGTTAACTTAAACTTGATGACGAATGCAGTGTGCATATGCGACCTCCGGAGGCAGCAGCCTTCCGATTGAGAAACGGCCAAAGGTTACCGGCGGGCCGGATAAAGATGATTGGCGGGCCGCACTTGGCCCGCGGGCCGCCAGTTGACTAGCCCTGTATTAATGTATCTGCCTCACTATTGTCATGTTAATTTATCAACAACATTTGTAGCAATTGAATCAAGTAGAAATATACTTAGTCAATACTGCATATTTTCACACTGTAAATTTCGTAGTTCACAGGTTCAAATTGCTGGCAGTTTGTCTAGTGCTGATTTTTCTGTGGATGGTAAGTTCATTTAATGCTTTAAATATTTGTTATCTTGAATTATATTGTGATTAGTTGACTTCAATATAAGGGGTGGGGAAAATCGATTCTTCAATTAATCACGATGTGGACGATTTTGGATCAATTCACAAATGTCAGAAATAAATTCTTCAAATTTAATTTACAAAACAATAATGTGACATTACCAGAACCAAATGTTGGAACTCTACTGAGGGAGCAGTGATGCACATAAACAGCTTGAGAGCGAACACCACACATGCACCTACAGTGGAGCTTGCACAAGCAGTAGAGATAAAAACAAATACATCTAGACTAGCCCTGTCTCACTAATTCTAAACTGCAAGATAAACAAAATACACTCTATGTTGCCAGATTGGGTGGTTTTGAATTTAATTGTGCAAGTAAAAAGTGGCTTGGGCTGGTGTGCAAAATTTGGGTGGTTTTGGGATCAGATGGGCGGGTTTGACGTGTGCATGTATTCCATCTTGACGTTACTAAACACACAGCCACTGCAGGTGTCTTTGTTGGTGACACGCCGATGATGAGCCCATGTTTAGCCAATCACAAGTGATGCCAGCCAGCTCTCAGTGTCAGCGGAAAATCAAAATGTCAAAATCAAGATGTCAAAATCGATTCTGAATCGATTCATGAGGGTACAAACAATTCCCACCCTTATTGAATATTGATTAGAAATATACAAGTGAATTAAATAAAAGCAAACTTGTCACATTTGTAACAAATTATTATGTTGAAGGGGTCATGTGATGGGGGTGTTGGCATTGCCACTTTGTGGGTTTGAGCAAAAATGTGTCGTTTTGGGTGTGTTTTTTAAAATGCAAATGAGCGCATGAAGTGCAAACACTGATCACAATGATGGTGGTTTGTTGTAATTGAAACTCTATTGTGCTGTCAAGTCCAAAAATGTGTCGTTTTGGGTGTGTTTTTTAAAATGCAAATGAGCGGATAAAGTGCAAACACTTATCACAATGATGGTGGTTTGTTGTAATTGAAACTCAATTGTGCTGTCAAGTCCTTCTTTTCTCTCTCTTTCTCTCTGCATTAAACGGCAGTGCAGTGGTTGGAGAGTTCAGATTAAGGAGGTGGTATTATTCTAATAAGATATCCTTATGACATTATAATGAAAGCCAAATTTCAATGACCTATTTTTGCTCACACCTGCAGGGTGGCAATGCTGGCATTTTCATCATATGACCCCTTTAATGCTATATTTTCTTGCCAATGTCACCTTTGGCTTGGTCACAGCATGTTTGCTGAAATTTGGATTAGGATTACGATTAATAAGGTCACTTATTACGCTTTCATTTGATTTCATTTGTGTTGTCACGGTTAAACGCCTAAACCGAAGTGAACTTCTGGGGCCTCGTTTATAAAGCGTGCATAAGCACAAAATAGGGCTGAAAACGTGTACAACACTTCCCATGCAAAGGTTGTGACCTATAAAAAAAACTTGACTGGAAAATGTGCGCATGCACAGGACTGCATGTAGTCACGATGGGGCAAGTTATTAATTTATTAGCAGTGCAGCATGTAATTGCCAAACAAAATGCTGTGCACAGAAAAATGAATGCAGTATTTTTAATGCAGGCACTAGCAGCAAGGACATTAAGACAATGTCGAGCCCCATTTATAGTAAAGACCAGTGTTGCCAACTATTTTCAATGGAAAGTAGCTAAAGCTTGCTTGGAAAGTCGCTAAATGTCGCTAGATTACGTCACTGCGTCATTAGCATAACAGTGACGTCATCACGTCGTATTTGCATTCTTACTACATTGGCTTTTTCAATTTTCTCTTTCTCTATGAACGGTCACAAATGTAATTTTAATACACATGAATGAATAAAAATGTTTTCTCGTTCATTTATCTGCTTCTGTTCTCATGAAACAATCTTCATGTTTAGCCTATATGTCCAAATAGTCCCGTTTTAAAACATATGAAGATAAACTGATAAATTATGGGAAACGTTATTGCAGGTAATATAGCTCATTAACGCGTCAACTCCGTTCACTTTGTCTGAAGGTGCTGCTGCTCAGCTCACTCAAATACATTTAGTTTTGTACAGTGATTTATTTTATTGAAAGACCATTTATTTACATCCCACCATAAATGCAAACCATCGGGCTTCCCGCACGCACGATTATGCCGTCTGGATGCGGAGAGATGAACAACATCTCCTGCCCTGACTGCAGCTGGGAGAGACTCTGCTGCTCTGCTGCGTGAGGACTAGGCCGCCTGTGAGTGCTTTGGGATGGGGGTGGAGCCCAGAGAAGCAGCGGTAGCTGCTCGTTGAGAAGAGTGAATGATACGTGCTTTCAAGTCAAAAAGTCTCCAACAACGCCATAAAAACTCGCTAGATTTGTCGCTAGTCGCTTTTTTGAAAATAAGTCGCTAAATCTAGCGACAAAGTCGCCAAGTTGGCAACACTGGTAAAGACAACGTCACGGAAACAGTTAGATGGTCAGTCCCGCACTTTAAGATGCACATTATTGTGAAAAATAAATCCAGCAGTGTTATTTGTGCTTGAGTGATGATAATTTTATACAGGCAATTTCATCTTCTTGTAAAATCCAATCTTAAATCAAAAATCATTTTAAACATTTAACCAGCGCTGTCTAACCGTTCACAATAAATCTAAATACGCTTAATAATGACAAAGAAACATACCATACACTGAAACTGGTTTTACAATTGACAAAAAGATTGTATTTAAAACTGTTGTATACTCACATTCATGCAATGACGCACAGAAAAACACATATATCTGTATGAATGCTGCTGTTCACAGCGCACATCTAGCCACACTATGCAATAATGATGATAAACAGATGTGCTAATATTCGTCTTTCCAACAATTTGGCCAAACATAAAATATAAATATATAACAATAAGACAGTATTGTCTATGACTCGACAAAAAATGCTTGACTGAAAACTTCTACACTCCTCAAATACATGAAACACAGTTTCCTGGTAAAGAAAATGCTGTACATGTTCGTAAAATTAGTTTTGCTACTCTTGCTTTACATACAAGTAGTTATGACAGAGATGCTCCAAAATGTTATAGGCATTTCATTCACTGAAGAGGAGGGGTAGGTTTGAGAGTTTGTGTCGTACATTTTATGCTTTATATTTAAGGCGTGTACTGAATTTTGTCTTTTAATATCACTGTCTTACTCCGCGTAATGCAGTGTCTTTATAATGTTTTACTATTGACTATTAACTGTTTTCTGTGCCCCTACTCCAACCCTGCCTCACTGAATTTAGCCCAGTGCCCACTGGCATCCCTTTACTCAGCCCAGTGCCTGCTGGCGTCCTTGTATACAGCCCAGTGCCCACTGGCAAACATGTACACAGTGCCCTCTGATGAATCTGAACACAGCCCAGTGCCTGCTGGTAAACCTGAGCTCAGTCCAGCGCCTCCCGAACAGGATGCGTTTGGGCCGTTCATTCCACCCGAAGCTTCCCCAAGAATTTTCTCTGGGATCGGTGGCATTCAAGAGCAATTGACTGCTTATGGCCTATGGGAAGTCTTTCAGTCTGGTTTTAGGGCTCAGCACAGTACATAGACCGCCCTAGTCAAGGTCGTAAATTGCGGCTGATACAGGCCATGTCAGCATTTTATTACTACTGGACCTCACAGCTGCTTTCGACACGGTCTGTCACAACACACTGCTCATCCGGTTGAAAACACTTTTGAGTATCACTGGCATTCCACTCTCCTGGTTAAGATCATATCTCACAGGCAGGGAACAGTTTCCCCCAGTTCCCCCAGTTCACCCCTATCACATGGTGTTCCCCAGGGTTCTGTCCTAGGTCCCCTGCATTTTGTCATCTACATCCTACCCCTTGGTCATATTCTACGTCAATATGGTTTAAATTTCCACTGCTATGCTGACGACACACAAATCTATATTCATACTAAGTCCTCTAACATGCCCCCCAAATCTGGTCTCTTGTCTCGATGCCCTGTCTAAGAGATTAGACCGGTTACAATACATACAAAATTCCGCTGCAAGAGTTCTTACCCATACCAGGCCCTGGCAACATGTCACTCCCATCCTCCATCATTTACACTGGCTCCCTGTACAATACCATATTCAATTTGAAATCATCCTTCTTGTTTTCAAAGCCCAAAATAATCTTGCACCCTGCTATCTTTCAAACCTCTTGACCCCTTACCAACCAACACGTACCCTACGCTCTGCTGATGCCCACCTCCTATCCACTTCTACTGCCCACCTCCGTTCCATGGGTGACAGGGCTTTTAGTGTGGCTGGTCCCAAACTCTGGAACTCCTTCCCACTTACATTATGGCAAAGCACTTCATTGTCCACATTTAAATCCATGTTAAAAACTAATCTTTTCACTCTTGCTTTTTCTACATACTTATAGTTGCACCACTTCTTTCCTAATTTTTCCTCCAATTCACACTTTCATTTCTCTATTTTATTTTTATTTCATTGCCAAGGTTTTCTCCTTTTGTATGTATTGCTTATGTTACTAAGTGTATAGTGTACATGAACTGGTCTTGTATTCTGCTTTCTTTGTTGAATCTATCACTTATGTTATTGTCATTTTATCTGCTTTTATATGTTCTCATTTTGTTTTTATGTCTAAACTATTTTATCTTACTGTTCAGTGTCTTTGGGTGACTTGAAAGGTGCTTTAAATAAAATGTATTATTATTATTATTATTCTGCCCTGCCGGCATCACCGAGGCATCCTGCCCTGCCAGCACCACCGTGGCGTCATGCCCTACCATGACCACCTGAACTGTCCGCACCTCCATGGCTACCTGTACTGCCCGTACCTCCCAGTGGTTACCGGTGAGGGCTGAACCGTCCTGATACCAGGTTCCTGTCCTTTCCTGTCTTTCTAGCCTCCAGGATAAGGGGTAGTACTCTATTCCTGTTTTAGGTGTGAGGACAGGGAGGGGGAGTACTGTTACATTCGTGTTTTCCTTGTTTGTTTCTTGTTGTTTCCCCTGTTATTTTATATTGGACTATATTACCCATCATCCTCCACTCTCCATCACGTGATCTGCATTTGTAATCACCTTGTTACCTGACCCCTATCATGTGATATGTATGTAAAACCATTTTCAATGTATTGTGGTCCATTCTTGTATATGCTATGGTTTGTTGTGTTTTCTAGATACTCTGCCTTTAGTTTGTTTAATAAAGTTTATGTTTATTGTTATACTGATATATACATATTTGCTTAACAGCAGTATTATTACAATCATACAGACAACAATTTTACAGTTAGTACTGCTAATATTTGACTGGTGTTGTGAACTTCTTTCAGGTTGTATGTAAGTTTCTGGATTATGGTCAGGGGAATCAAATCCAGCTTCCCATGCCCAGACCCCATTTACAGACAAAACACATAAAAACAAATGCATCATACACAATTTCAGTGCTTGACATGGGAATAAGTAAGGAGGAGTGGGATAGACTACAGAAGGCTCTTGACTGGCCAAGTCCAGATCAAGAAATCACACAGCTGGAGCAGAGCACAAGTCCAGTTAAAACAACATTCACTATTGTGGGACTCAAGGAGACTTACAAAGTGGGAGAAAAGATCCATATTATTATTACAGCCAGAGATCACAACAACAACTTGAAATTATATGGAGGTGATTTTTTTCAAGCAAAGCTCTTCAATTTAAACTTAAAGGTATGTATCTGAGTACACTTCAATTACTTACATTTATTAAATGTGCTGTATTATTGAATGTCAAACTAGTATATCTTATGTGTTGTTACAGTATATTGTGTTTTGTTATTTTTACACTCTCATGTTGTTGATGTTTTAAAAGTGTTTAATTTTAATATGTAAGCTATCACTAACAAGGGCTTTTCACACCTGAAATTGTTAACCCTGGGTTATTCTTAACCCAGGGTTAACGGAATCCTGGGTTATTTTTTTCATGTTTCACACTGTTCAAACTTAACCAGGGGTTAAGAGATAACCCTGGGTATTCATAATTTGACGTTTCACACTGTGCATTCCTAAACCCTGGGTCAGGAGTCTCCAACCCAGTTTCAACACACCTGTCTGTAATTATCAAGCTTTGATTAGCTACTTCAGCTGTGTTTAATTAGGGTCATAACATTCTAACCCTGCTTCGTTTCACACTGCATGCGTTTGGCACCACAATGCGGGGTTAACACCACAAATGCGGTGCTTACCCTGCTCCAGAGCAGGGTTTCATAACCCTGGGTAAAAAGCGGTGCTAACACCGCTTTCAAATTACAGGTGTGAAACGCTCCTTAACCCAGGGTTAAAAGCGGGGTTTAGAATGAAGATAACCCAGGGTTAAGCGCAGTGTGATAAATATATACAGTGCTCAGCATAAATGAGTACACCCCGACTGATTTCTCAAGAAAACATCCATCTTGCTTTAAAGTTTATACGTTAAATGGAATCCTGTATAGGGGTGTTACAATAAATCGCAATACACACCAATAATACATGTCCGATATCAATTCAGAATCGCAAAAACGCTCTTTGATCAGTAGGAAGTCCTTATCAATTTAAAATCACTGTGAGTTTGAGTCGTTTAAAACATGCATTTACAAAAGCAAAAATAATCATTATACATATTTGTTATTATCACAAAAATACCTGAAAAGATTTGAAGAACAGCGATATATACATTATACATTTCCTGTAAAGCTGCTTACACAACGATTTTGAGCATGCAAGTGTTTGTCGGACGTTGCTGCGTAGAGTGGGCAAGAAGTGATTCATCAATATAATCTTTGGCTTCATCCATTTGTGCTTTTTAGTAGAGAGAAAGGTCATGCAGAGGGAAAAGTTATATATGGATGTAAATGTGTAACCAAAAATCCTGCTTTTCCAAATGTTTTTACTTGTAACTTTTTCATTTCATCAGATATTTGCATGAAATTTTAACAAATGGTAGAATTTTGTTCTTTCAAATGAAATCATGAACATTTACTGTTTTAGTTTGAATGGGCCATTTAGTTGGAATTAGTTTGTTATATTCAGACTCAGACCCATGGTTTTTAGAACGATAGGTTGCAATGAAATTTCGTCAGTACCAAGATAAAAGATATTTTGTCAACCCTACTTTTTAGTTGTGTTAACGGAAGCACACCGACCAGTTTAAAGTATTTAGTAACAAATACTACAACCATGCAGTGAGAAGTGGATAGTGCATGACACGCATTTTAAAGTAACAAGCCAGTTGAAACAAATGTATCGCCCCAGAAATTCGATGTGCGTGCTCGCGATGTTAGCATTGCTACTGTCTGACTCATTCCAATGCGCATCAATGGACGTTCAAATTAGAAAAGGTTTGCTAATCAGCTTGAGACGTCCAGGTCATCATCTAAATTTAACACCCCATCAAGTGCGTTTTGTGATTAAAGAAATGAAAAAATGCAAGTTCACCATGCATGCAAGTTAACCACAGTTGACTAAATAATTAGCAAGTCAAGTGGGTTTAGTGTTTCATGAAAAATGCATGTTAAATAGCTCCAATAGAAAAAAAATACATTGCATTAGGGACCGTTCTGTATTTATGGAAGGGGCCAACAGAGGAAAATATGGGAGGGTCATGTCTTTTTTTCTTTGTTGAGGGAAGGGGCATCCGACTTTTTTTTAGTCTATGGGGAGGGTCACTCAACTTTTTCACGAAAACATCAACATTTCAAAGTGGCTTGTTGAGTGCATATTTTATGATGTTTAATTAACAAAGTTCGGGAGGAACACGTTCAAATAATCAACCTAATCACCTCAACTATGACCAGCTGTTGACAATCAGCAATCAGCTATCCACCTGATCGGCATCAACAGAAACCTATATAGACTGGAAACCAACTCACCCTCATTCCTCGATAGTTTCAGCATCCCTCCACCTCCCCTTCTCCGCACGATTGCATAGTCTACTTACTAACCAGAACAGGGGGGATTGTTCTGGGTTCGGGCCTAAGGCTGAGCCCGGAACCCTCTCCCCACCAGGAAGCGCTCCGGGCTCAGTCCATTAACGAGCTCGGAGCCCTCTCCTCGGACAGCACGCCAAATACGCATATTAATAACTCTGTCCTGAATTATTTGTAAGTGTGAACTCGTGAACTATGTAGCTCTGCGTAGCTCCCTTAGTCCCCCCTCCATCGTAAGCAAATGGGTCTGACCCAACAAAAATCGCACCATCCCCAACCCATGATGCACAATGATAATATTATTAAACTCTGAATAGAATTACAGTGAAAAATCTTTTAAATACATGCAAAATAAATACTCCATATGTCAGATTACCCACGTATAACAAATGAGCTGGTAAAATGTCGCTCTAGAAAAAGTTTTGAGAAAACTATTGGAAATATAGCGAATAGTTAATGTGTGTAGGCAACTCTTCAAATATGTTTTCGTTCGCGGTGATTTGAAATTGAGAACCAACAACATTTTCAAGGCCTTTGAGAAGGCAGGAGTGGATGCAAGCTCCCAAATTTACGCTCGTCTGAGTAATGGAGTTTTGGATAATGTTCAGCTTCGGCAGCATGGGCGGAGCGTGTGTAAGGCTGGCAACCTTTCCCTGTCACGGACTCCTCGATACGTGATTAAGATCTGAAAGGCAGCTGTTTCTGCTGCTTTTACATAAAAATGCTTACAACTGCTTGAAACTGTTTTCTCTGTTGCAAAATCCAAGCGTCTGTTTCTCAAACAGAAGGCTGCATCACCAAGCCTTGTTTATTTCAGTTAACTGAGGCCTAGTCCACACGGACACGGGTATATTTATAACCGGAGTTTACCCATAAAAAAAAATCCCGTCCACACATGCTTGGTTTAAATTAAATATCCATTCACACGATAAAGCAAAAGCACGCTATCAAGCGCTGTCAAGAGCATGCCACACCAGCAGGCGAGGATATAACCCAAATCGTGTTCCGTTATATAGTGAGATAACTAAGCATCTATCTGTATACATGTTAGAAGCCCTGTTGGCACAGTTATTATTAGCAAGATACGTCCGCCATTGCACAGAATCATCAACAAAGCAGTCGCGGCGCACAATCTTGACGTCAAACACAGTGGATAACGGCGCACACTCTGACGTCGCAAGGCAAAACCCCCGGTTTTACTCTCTACACAACACCACTGTAACCGGGGTTTCTTAAAAAGCTCACCCTGGCCGGGGTTTTCAAATATACTCGGTTTCAGTGCCCTGATACTGCGGTTTCGTGTGGACAAACGGCCGAACCGCGTGAAAAAACTCACGGTTATAAAAATACCCATGTCCGTGTGGACTAGGCCTTAGCATTGCATTTGCAGGTCATATGCATATTACAACAATTTACGATTAATTAAGTATAATAGTGAACTTTATAGTTGATAATAATTTTTGCCTGTACAGCCTGTAAATGCGAGGATGCAGCCCTCCGTTTGAGAAACTGCCAATCAGAAATCCTGGCGTCATCAGCAACAGAGCAGCAGTGGGAATGCTGTGAGCAAGCCCAAAAAATAAGTTAAAATTATTTTTTTATATTCTTTTATAGACAAAGGCTATACAAGTAAAACATTACAGTGTTTTTAAACCTAATTGTGATTACAAAATTAAAAATTAAATCTTATGCATATTTTTATGACACATATCCAGTACACGCTTAAAAAACCGCAGGGTGATGAGCGTAAAGTTAGGTTAATATTAACTCTTGAAGGCAGTCAACATTTACAAACGTGGACATACGCACATATTTCAAGACTAAGACGGATCAGAACAACAACAACGCGTCAAATTCAAGTTTGCAGTCGACATAACAAAAGTATTAAAGTTTAAAGACATCATTAACACATATGATGATCCGGTAGGGCCAAACGCAGAATTTTGCTTCATAAGGTAAGGCAATGGCTATTTATTATTATTGGCTGCCATGCCAAATCACCCATACACTATAGACCCTTTTACAGTTGCTAAACATTGTGACGTATTTGTGTGGGCGGGGCTTAGCTGGAGGCAAAATGAGCCGCAGAGGCAATGTTGACAAGCTTAAGATAGCATGTTTTAGGAGGGATTTATTAAACATGGATGCAGAAGCAGTTTTGGAAGTGTCCGAATATGTACAGTCACTGATTCTGCGGGACCATGACAGGTATTTTTGTAAATTAACTCTTGCGATTTTAACCAGGTTTTAGATATTTCCTAGACAACATATGAATTACTTTCAGGTGGTTTGGGTAATTTTGTCTAGGCTTACTGTCTTATGTAACCTATCGCTGGGCTAACTATGATTAGCAATGTGGATTATTTTAAGAGACTATTCAAACGATGGCATACACATCTATCGCTGTATGTTTGTTTAATATTTAAAGGCAGAGTCCACGATGTTTGAAAGCCAATGTTGATATTTGAAATCACCTAAACAAACACGCCCCTACCCCAATAGTATCTGGACCTTCTGTTCTGATAGACCCGCCCCACACATACGCAACCCGGCAAGGATGTCGGTTAGTAGACACGCTCCTTACTGCTGATTGGCTATAAGTGTGTTTTGGTAGTCGGCCCGTCTCCTTTTCCAAAGCGTTTTTCAAACATCGTGGACTCCGCCTTTAAGCTAAACAATAGCGCGGTTGGTGACTTTTCACCTATAAAACAGAAACTTGCTGATTTGTACTAGATAAAACCAACACACCAGTACATATGCATAGATTATTTTACCTGATATGAAGTGTGCACTGCAAACACGAGCATTATTTATGATCGTCTCCGTCTAGTCTGTACGCCGTATTGCATTCAACCACAATTGTCGTCTTGATTTCTGTGAAGGAATGTCTGTCGGAATCCGGTAAAACTTTATTTTTGAACCAAAAGTGCTGTTCCTTCAAATCTGGCAGCCAAAAACACAACAAGATGACAATTTAAAGTCAAAAACTCAAACTTTTAGCACACCGGCTATGAGTTCCTACTTATTTTTTGCCTCCAGCTAGAGCGGTGACGTGGGCGATTAAGGGGTCTATACCTGCTTTATTTTAAAAGTACTTTCGGAACATAGCGACAGACCGCGTGTTTACGTCTTAAATGTAAGAGCACTCGTAAATAGTTTTTAAAGTGCAGCACAAAATGCGAGGATGCCTGAAAGAAAATCTGCAATTTCTGACTGGTCCACTATTCGGCATTTAAATCGCGGAGCTGCAAAAGACAAGCGCCAAACACGTCAGTCTAAAGTGTTTTAAAAAAAACATTCATTTAATGAAAAGGAGAATAAAAAACTGTCTGAATTCTTAGCCTTACCCTGAAGTTAATTCACTCTCCATCTATGTTCGGCAGCTTTTGAAGGTAATAACGTTAGCTGCTATACTAAAATATACAATGACTGAGGAAGCCTATGACGAGTCCATTTCATGTGAACACTAGTTAACGTGAGATGAGTAGTAACTGCAGGAAGTTTGGCTTTATATTGTGTTTCCACAACAATGTTAGTAAGTAAATCTACGGAAATGGCCACCGTATGAGTGTAATTTGTAAGAGGTTTGTCGTTTGTCATAGTTGTAAAAAAAACAATGACTTCTGAACATCGTTGCCAAGCGCGAACCAGTACAGAAATCAATAAATTGTCAATAAAATACTGTAATTTCTACAGAAATGTTTTACAGTTTAGCATAAAGGTGGACATCTGGGCAGAGCTACCATTTGAAACGTCAAATTAAGATCACAGTCATTTAAATGATATAAAACTGTCCATGGAGCATATTATGTTATGACACAACTGTTATGCTATGCAGCAGGATGGTACACATTAGTGATGTGCGAATTGCAATTTGGGAGGGACAATAAATAAATAACATTCTGATTACTTGCGGGTGGGTTGTGGATGGATGTGATAAATTATTAATAATAAATATTCAAAGGAAAGATGATTGGTCACAAAAATCAAGAATATTAGATTAATTTTTTGTAGGATGTATTCAATTTTGCAACACTTCATTAAATCCTAAACATGTGAGATGACTTATATTTTAATAAAAAAAAAAATCAAAGGGGGTGTAGTCATCCATGTTCTGACTCTGAGCTCTAACTCTGAGCACTGTATGATAATTACATGATATACTCTATTAATGTCCTTAAAGGCAGGTGTTTATGGGAAAGTTGTTGATCACCGCAATGGGACATACACTGTTGATCTTCTGCTACCCTGGGAAGGTCAGGCACAAGTGTCTGTGCGACTAATGCACTCCAGTGAAGTTATAAAGTTTATTAAAAAATACTGGGAGTCCTCATTCGCACGCAGCCATTATTATGGTTACTTTGAAGGACCAGGACCTGACGGAGTCATGATAAGTGAGAAAGTGGAATGTAATCTTAAATGGGGTCCAGCCGGAAGTTGGATTAAAGACAGCTGCTGCTGTGAATATAAAGATGTAAAAACAGGAACTGTATGGCAGTGTGAGAGACCAAAGCAACTTTCCTGTGACTACTGGGTGTATCATGAAAGAGGAGAAATTCAAAGTCCATTAACTCCTTTTGAGAAGCAACTAATTTTACGGTAAACAGAAACCTGTGACAGACGCATAAAAATATTTTTTTATAGACTTCTTTTAAATAAAATATGAAATGTATAATGTTTTTATATTGCATTTAAGTTATGCCTACATTATTTCAGTATCTGTGTTTCCTGTTTTTTTTTTTTAATCCATGACTCATGTTGAGAGTAAATGCTAATTAATCAAAATGCTTTTCCTCACAGAAATTTAACAAATGTTGGGATTCCTGGAGACACTCAAATCATAAACGTCCTTCCAAATACTTCAGGCATTGGTATGTCAATGGTCAAATTGTATACATCATATAGTTAAAGCAACACTAAAGAACTCTGGCTCTTTGCTCCCCCTACAGGTTAGAAGCGTAATTGTTCATTACCACTGTCGTAAATACTGCAGCATAGCTGGCTCTGATTGGATTGTAGGCCTGCCGTAAAGCAAGTTTTTGTAGTTTTCCCCTCGAACTACAGGACCACTACCCGACGGTTGGAAACTTCTTTAGTGCGGTTTTGGCCGATAGAGGGTGTCTCCGGCTGCACCGGCGGGTGACGTGTCTCCGGCTGCACCGGCGGGTGACGTGTCTCCGGCTGCACCGGCGGGTGACGTGTCACCGGCTGCACCGGCGGTTGACGAGTCTCCGGCTGCGCCGGAGGGTGAGTCTCCGGCTGTGCCGGTTCCGAAGCCCTCTTCGTCCTCTTTCTCCTCCGTCTAGAGGCAGGGAGTGCGGAATGGGAACCGGACGCAGAAATGGTCTCCAGCGCCGGGGATACGGGAGTCGACCTCTCCAGCCTGATCGCCCCGGTCATAATGCCCCTCGGGCTGGACTGTCGGTTGTCAAGACAGTCCACCAGGTCCCAATAGGGTAGGTGGAGTAAACCCTCTCTCTCCCGAATCGGTGGAGGCTCATTCATTCCAGCTACCAAATAAGCGCTGGCGAGCACCTCCGGGTAACACCCCTTGCTTTTCTCCACCGCCTGGGCATAGTCCCTGAAGGGAAGACCCCGCTGCGGTGGAAAGGGGCCACTGCCCGTGAGTGTCTGTGTGGAGATGGACGACCACCACTCTGGGTCGGAAGCACACTTCATGGCTGGTCCGCTGGGTTCCGTTGGGTGGGTGCGTTATGTCACGTTCGGTATACACCGGAAAGTGGAAACAAAAAGAGAACCCAAACGCAGACAAGATATACGAAAATAACTATGAGTTTAATAAATATAACAAAAACACCCACAAGGGGGAAAAACAAGTAATAACCAAAACACTGTGATGAAACACAAAACAAAGCAGAACAAGAGAATCACTGGAACAGGAACTGGAAACATCAACACTGAAAATACTACAACGCACGCACACCACACAGAGAACACGAGGGCATTATATAGACAGCACATCAATGGGGAACAGGTGAACATAATTAATCACGTAAGACACAAGTACATAAGGGAGTGGGGTAAAAGTGACAAGACACTGGGAACACGTGTCCAGGGATGGGCAGTATTTCAAATACATGTATTTAAAATACGTATTTGAAATACAAAATAGTATTTTGTATTTTAAAGCCTTTGAAAAAATGAAATGTAATGTGTATTTAAATATATTTAAGATGAGTATTTTTGTATTTTTAAAATACTCAAAATACTTTGAGCCAGTCAACCAGTCAGGGTGCTGTTTTCATGCATCAACTAGAGCCCTTTTCACAAAGATATTCCATAAGATACACGGCACAGGCATCCTGTAATTTTACGGGACCGCTTGATATTTTATTCGTTCACACTGCCAAGTTAACCCGGCATATGTGATGGTCCCGGAAAGACACGTGACCTGTTGAAAGTCCCGCCCTCTCTTCTACGCAGCGTCTGAAGTTTGCATATTATTTATTATTTCTCTCTCCAGAAACAACTTGCGTGCATTTTTGTTTATGATAAGACTACAAAGGAGCGCGTGAACACACAGTTCTATTCTGGTGAATAATCTCAGCTTCTGAGTGGATATTTGACGAGCTCCCTGATTTCTGCTTTGATACAGTTTTCAGACATTTCTCATCGTGATTGTTTATATGCATTTAAAACCCGCATTTTGAGGAGCTGAACGATATTATCTTGTTGGGATGACGCGCGGGTAATTTCGTTTATTATAGCTCAAATGAGCACGTGATGCGATATTCTTTTATGCTGCTGAATGATCTCCGTTTCAACACAGTAAGTAACGAGCTAACTTACCTGATATCTGCTTCAGTCCAGTTTGCTGCCATTTCTCGTCGTGAATGTTGTAAATCCCTCATTTTAAAGAGTTGAACCAACTTCATGTTGCCATGACACGCGCGTCCTCACTACGGCACGTGCGTCATTGCTATGCGTCTCATTTATCATTTCCTGATAACTGCTTTAATCTAGTTTGCAACATTTATCATGGTGAATGTTTATATGCATGTTATCTCTCGTTGTAAGGAGCTGAACCATAACTTGTGTTGTGATGATGACGCGCGCGTCCTCACTTCGACACGCCCATTACTGCATTCTTGCGGCTTTTGTTCACACAGAGGGTTACCCGCGTATCTTACTAGGTCCTCTTTCCGGCAACGATCCCAGAAGATTAACGGAACGACTTTTTGTTCACACAGACGCTTGTCTGCCAATTTTACGGATATTTTCTGGGACCAGAGGTCTGTGTGAATGGGGTATAGTTCAGACCAGACACCAGAGTTCAGGTAAGCAAATATATCTGTGCAGCTTTTTTAGTGGGCAATAATTAAAATGTTGGAGTGGGGAAAAAGCAAGAGCGATTGTCGCGAAAGGAAATTCAGATTCACACTTGCACGTTGGACGACTGAGAGAGTGTGAAACGCTGACAAATAGGCCTACACTTTTGACTTAAAGGAAAACCACAGTTTTTCGGTGTTTTGCTGTGTTCTTGCCTCAACTTGGACAAATGAATACATAACTATCTATTTTAAATGCATGGACGAAGAGCACTTAGTTTGCAGGAGTCATGATGTTACTGCGCCAGAGGTCGAAGTGCTGCAAACTAAGTGCTCTTCCGCCATACAATAGTTCTATTTTTTATTCACTTAAAAATCACTACGTTTTATTTTGTGCCACCATACTTACGCGTGTAACTACTCATGTAACAGTCTTTAAATAGGGAAAACATGGAAGTGTTTGGTGCATTCATCCCTGTTTGGATCCTAAGGAATAAATGGGACTAGGATGAATGCTAACACATTCATGGCACGCTGTGCAAAGATGAAGTGCACGTATTGAAAAAAGATAGGTATGTATTCATTCATCTAAGTTGAGGTGAGAACATAGTAAAATATTGAAAAACGGTGGTGTTTTCCTTTAAAGGCCCTTTCACACGTGACACGGCAAGTGGTGGAATCTGCACACAGTTGCTGATTTCTTTTTAGCTTTGTGCAGTCAAAACCTTGTTTACACTTTTGCAATTCGCATGGCTCTACTCTACGGCATGAACCTGCTGAACCTGCGGGCTCCTCAGTAAACCTACAAGACTTTTATGCTTGACGTGCTCTAATTCTGTGAAATGACAGAGGGCGACTCTTGAGTAATTGTTTTCAAAACCATCAAAAAGCAGCGATGAGAGGAAGTAGTTTGCCGAATAATTTGTCAAACACTCGTCTCGTGAGAAGTTTGTAAATACGTGGATTTCTTCACATATAAACTGATTAGGTTGTGGGTCATTTTGACGATACATGATTTTATATATTTTATATACATGTTTTTATAAAACATCACTTTACTTGAATGGGTGTTCATAAGGCTGACATGACACCTTCATAACCATGACATGACACGTGTCATGAATATGAAGGAGATTTTATTGACGTTTATGACTACTGTCATTAAGTGTCATTTGTTCAATTATGTCATTTTTATTGCAAAGATGACATTGTTTGAGATGTCTTTGTTATGACAACTTGACATTAACCAAGACAACATAACTGACCACTTTTTACCAGTGATACAAACTGAATTTGTCATTAAAATGTTATTAAGTGTTAATACTCTGTTAAATAGTTTTATAACAGCATCATGAATATTCTTCAGTTCATAATGTTTATTTGACCGAGTATTAATCATTTATAATTAATTTGACATAGTATTAACACTTAATGACATTAAAATCACAGTTTAATGTAATGTTAACCCACAAAGCTAGGTAGTTTCTTAATTGTTTATGATTTATAACAAGTTGTGTTGTATTGGTTTATGTCAAGTTGTCATAACAAAGATATCTCAAACAACGAGGTATGTAAAATAAAATGAAAGTTTCTAAGCAGTTGCACAGATCTAAAGGCTTTTTGGCATTCAGAAATACCCATATAGATTTCAGCATAATAGGGATACTTGCACTGAATCACCAATTTCACATGTATTTTGTGTATTTTCAAAATACAAAATACTGTATTTGTATTTAAATACATTTTTCCTCACAGTATTTTGTATTTGTATTTAAATACATTTTTCAACACAGTATTTTGTATTTGTATTTGAAATACATTTCAATGTATTTATGCCCATCTCTGCACGTGTCACACATACATGATGTGAAAACACACGTGTTCCCACGTAAACACAATGCTGCCATAGTCTTGCCCACTAACAACCTCCCTGGATAATAACCAAGGTCAGGCAAGACCATGACAGCCACAAAACACTGGGAACATGTGAAAGCCACACAACTATATGCCTCCACATGCTCCCACACAGAACTGTCATGGTCTTGCCAGATACACTCAGACCCGAGTCTAATACAAAAGATCTGGCAAGCCCATGACAGAGGGCTGCAAAGCGAATGTGAAAGTGCCGTTCACCCTGTTTTTTGGAAACGTTATTTTAAGGTAAAACAAACTCTTTGGTGTTGCTTTAAATAATACAATAAATTAAAGGGATAAAAATGATTTGTCATCATTATTACCTCACCCTCATGTTTTAAAAAACAACTTGATCACCATCCACTCCCAAAAATGTTCTGAAAAACAATAGACATTGGGGGACAAACAACATGAGGGTGAATAAGCAACCCAGTCTCCTGAGGTTGCGTATAAATAGCACGAAGTGTAAAACTCGTGCAATACATACACCAAATTCCACTTTGGCGTGCATATGATACGCAAGTCCTTCCCATTCACTTAAACGGGGCATCTTTTTTTGTCGTTTTATTTATTGGTTTTTCAATTTTTTTCTGTTTTTTAAACCATTTTCGCTTGGTTTTAGGGTTAGATTTTAGATTTGCTTAATGAGGTTATTTAAAAAAAATGGTAAAAAATAGCAAAAACAATTGAGAAACCAATAAATAAAACAACAAAAAAAGATGCCCCGTTTAAGTGAATGGGAAGGACTTGCGTATCATATGCACGCCAAAGTGGAATTTGGCGTATGTATTGCACGAGTTTTACACTTCGTGCTATTTATACGCATTTTTAGGAGACTGGGCTGGAATAAGTAGTAATAATTGATGACGGGCCATTAAATTATTCAAAAATTTTGCAACACCCAAATAAATCAATGGACAGGAGTCAATCATTCTGCTTATACAATGGTTACCACACAATAAGAGATTGTTGGGAACATTTATTTTAAACCATTTATCATGTTTTGTACTATGCTATTCACTTTTAACCCAAATTAACAGACTTAAAATTGTGTGAAACCCATTGCCGGAACAGTCACATAAAACAGGCTGTTGTGGATCCCCTAACAATGTGATGTCACATTGGTTACGCCCCAACCATAATCAAAAGCGTGGTTCAACCTTCTGCCAGCGACACATGTTTTGATACCCTAGCCTTCTAATTTGCATACGGGGAGGGGAACAAAAGCTTTCTTTGCATTTTTTTAAAGAGACACACAGACAAAAACCGCGTGTTTTTCATTGCTGCCACAAATGGCCATGTTCAACATCATATAATGAAAGATCTGCGGTGTATTTTGAGCTGAAACTTTCCAGACACATTCTGGGAATACCAGAGACTAGGGCTGTCAATAGATTGAAATATTTAATCACAGTTAATCGCATGATTTCATGAGTTAACTCGCGATTAATCGCAAATTAATCGCACATTGTTATCTGTTGTAAATTTACCTAAATGTAACACTTTTTAAGATTTTAATGCTCTAATCAGCATGGATTTGGATAATATATATGCTATATGCAAATGTATGTCTACAACAGCCTGTTTACATTTTCAAAAGAACCATCAGCCATAGTTTTATGAATGTTTTTCCCTTTAGAAGACCTTGTTCTTTCTCCATTTTTGTTTGCTGCTGCATCATTTGTGACCTGTGCTGGCAAATTGAGTTGGGATGAGCAAATTTTCAAAAATGTGTCATTTTTATTTTAACATTCTCTATTAAAAAAATTCAAAACAATTGGACCAATTGTTGGAATCTGACAAAGCATGACAGAACTATACCTGTTAATGCAGAGCAAAAACAATATCAATATACATATATGTTTTTCTTTTCTTGTTTAATTTTGACATTGAGTACAGACCACTTTAAGACTGTAGGATAATGCAAGGGTTTAATATAAATGACACAACAGATACTTTTCCTTAACAGTTAACCAAACATTCACTTCAGATATAACAGAATATAGGTCATACCTGCGTGAATTCTTGTCAAAACAGATATTTTTAAACCTGTAATTTTGTGTTAGATGTCTATATATATCGAGCCCAGTCTCCTGAAGATTCGTATAAATAGCACGAAGTGTCATGCACTCGCGCGTTTGTGTGCATGCGCTTCAGACGTCTGCGTCAGACATCGCTTTTGAGCCTTGTCACTCTTAATAACTCTTTTAACATCAATCAGATCCCGAACTTTATCTCTCTTAATAATTATTTTAACATCAAGAAAGTCCTGCGGTCTATTTTCTATAATTTCTGAATGCTTTTTAAAACGAAACTAAAAAGTGAAAGAAGACGCATCTTTGCTTTATATGGATTTGGGACGGTACACCTCACAGAAAACGTGCAGATAAAGAAAACGGCACGTGCAGAAAACGTGCATTTTAGATGTTTAATTACCATTTAGAGCATTGGATTCGCTAGACGAGAGCTTAATGTTCTTATTTTTATGAAAAGCTCCGACTCATCTAGACAGCGCCAGTAGCTTGCTGCGTCTCAATTCATCCAGCTGTGGGTCAAACAGAAATTGCGTGTTGCCTTAATCGCGCGTTAATAAAATTAGTGCCGTTAAAATGAATTTGCGTTAACGCGTTATTTAACGCGTTTATTTTGACAGCCCTACCAGAGACTAATATTGCTGAAAACACCCTTTAAGATGTTTTATAAAATAACTATGAAGTTGAACAAAAATATATTTCCCTTGAAATTTCAAGTTCAGTAAACTTTTCATTGTAATGCCAATTGCTCTCTCCAACATCCACTTAGTGAAGTTCAATGATTTTCTATTTTTAATTAATTTATATTACTTATGGTGTTATAAATGGCATTATAACACAAAAATCATGATTGTCTATAAATCAATCATTAAATAAACTTGAATATACAACTGTTCTTTCTGGTTCTCGAATCTGATTGGCTCATAGCCGTGCGATATTCCATCAGTATCAGCACTGTAAACGCTTATAATCTTTTAATTGTTGGTGATTTCAATATTCATCTGTGTTGTCCCTCAAGGCCTCTTGTAAGTGAGTTTCTACAGCTTATTGACTCTTTTAACCTTAAGCAATCAGTATCAGGCCCCACACACAAGTTAGGGCATACACTTGATCTTGTACTTTCTTCCGGGTTTTCCATCAAAGACATTTATGCAAGGGATTCTGGTCTGTCTGATCATTGGCCTGTTGTTTTCGACAGTGAGTTTGCATGCTGTCTCCCTGTATATCAGCCATCTACTTATTTTGTTCGCCCTGTAAATTCATCTACTGCTATGTATTTTAAGGATTTGTTTTTTAGCTTCAGTACCTGGAAAACCACACAGGTATCACATGGCATGGATGTTGAGGACATGGTCATTAATTTCAATACCTCTTGTACTGATGTATTAAATGCAGTTGCTCCTCTTAAAGTAAAGAAAACTAAACGGGAAAAACAGCCCTGGCTGAATGAAGATACTAAATCTATTAGAAAAACATGCAGAAAAGCAGAAAGAATATGGAAACGGGACAAACTGCAAATATCGTACCAACTTTTGCAAGCTTGTCTGTCTCAATATCAGGAAGCTGTCTCTTTATCAACTATTTCTCCAGTTTAGTTTCAAAAAATTCTCACTGTCCGAAGACTTTATTTTCCACCTTAAACTCTGTGCTTAATCCTCAAAACTCACTTGGTTTAGTACCAAGTGTAGATCTGTGTGAGAAGTTCTGTATCTTCTTTATAGACAAGATTGTGGGTATTAGATCACAGATATCATCATCTTCATTTAATAGTTATGATACTGTACAGACTAGTTCTGTTAGTTTTTACGATTTTCAGGCCATATCCTACCCTGAATTGTTGGCTTTGGTTTCAAATATGAAACTAACTACTTGTTCTCTTGATATTATTCCTGCTGCCCTTTTTAAGGAGGTATTGGATGCTGTACTACCTAGTGTACTCTCTATTATAAATGCCTCCCTGTATAATAGTACTGTGCCATCCTGTTTAAAACATGCTGTGGTTCACCCTCT